>NC_006044.2:0-600000 GCF_000006445.2 Debaryomyces hansenii CBS767 | reverse complement strand
AATGGTTTAATAGTCGACTCTACAATAAAGACACAACAATTACTTTGGGGAACAACTAACCCGAGCGACCCAGAGTTTATCCTGACTCCTCCTTCTACAGACTACGTCGTTGCTGCTGATGTCACGTACGATTCATCAATTCTTCCGTTATTGTGCTCGACAATCAACGATTTTTTTAATAATGGTACGAAATTGGCTCTTATTGCTGCAACTGTGAGAAACGAAGAAACATTGAACGACTGGCATGACGAGTTACAGAAACGTTTCGAAGGAAACTTCAGGGTTATAGAGAAATGTGATCAACCTGCATTGATTGACAGCAATTGTTGGTTTAAGTACACCACGCCCGAAATAAGAATTTATCAAATTACTCCAGCCTAATACTACGACTGCAGTATACAACATGTCACTTCAGATGACAATAGAACCTTATACAAAGAGCCTAGAGAGAGACGTATATAGTAGTATAAGTGATCTCTGTAAATTATTCGTGTATATACCAATAATACCTTACATTAATTTTAATTGGACAAAACAGACAACCGAGTCCCGAACAAAATTGAAATACTATTCAAGTTGAACTACAAGTTTTGTTAACTAATTATATATATATAATATTAACATATCAGATATAATGCCTCCAAGATTCCCAACCCCTGTTATCAAGCATTACTGGCCATTTGCCGTTGGTGGTATGTACTATTTTTATATTTAAGGAAGAGATTGATTAAGAATTTTTACTGGTGTCCGACGTATTTCCAAAGTTCCCATGATATAGGCTAACGTGGTTTCTAATCCCTAGCATCATGGGCTACGTATTGGTATATTACGATTTATTTTGTTGAATTCCATTTTTCATTTTAGATGAATAAATGAAATGACTAGAACCATTTGGGATGAATTTACAGATAATTATAATTGAAGAAAACCCACCAGAAGAAAATAATCCTAGATAATAGAGAGTCATTGTAGAGATTATTATTCGAGGATATTGATTGACTTGAGTGTTACATTAGAATGTTGTATTGTGGAAGCCAATCGGACCGTATGGGAAACATGGTGAAATTTTATGGTATTGGAAAATGATCTCTTCACTCTTAAGCAATCAGCTATATTAGAGAATACATTACTAACGTGAAATAGCTGGTATTACTTACTTTTTAATCTACAAAGCTAGTGTTGCATCAATGAACTCTGATGAATTCATTAACGATCCAAGACACCCAAGATTCGCTAGCGGTGGTAAATTCATTGATTTAAATAAAACCAATTAATTTATATAACTAATTGAATTTTATCCCACTAAATAATTAAAATGCATTTGAAACGACGTTTGATGCTGAAAAATTATATAACATTATGAATATATATATTTAGATTAATTCATTGTAGTTTAGATTGATTGTGTTCAATATTGAACGGTTTTCAGGAAAACTAGAAGGTGAAATGCAATGGGAATCGAGTATATGTATCAAACAGAAACCTATATATATTCATGTATAATGCCTTGTGGTAAAGTATCAACAATATTGGCAGATCTGGGATGAAAGTTAAAGCGTACATTCTATGATTTTGGCCTTGATTCAGAAATTGTTTGCTACATACAATTTTTTTTTTAACTCTCTTATGTACCTGAGCAGAAGCTTCCGACCTGACTCTTATACTCTACGTTAACAAGAGAACAAACTGAACAATTAGTAGTCAATATAAACTATATAAACATATAGCTAAGAAAAATTGCGTGCATATAAACAAGCCCCTTTGTCCCTCAAAATTCAGATGTTCACTGTATGGGCGATTCAGAAGTTGTTTGTTAATTAGATACCTCTTGAAGTTTGGGAAAATATATCGAATAAATAATCAAGATGGATCTTTTAAAAGACGCCACTAAAAACATTTCATTATACGAAGTCAAGGCTTACGTTCGTAAGGCCCAAAATGGTATGTATTCATTTGTTAGCGATAGCTTAACTCATATTCTCAAATAGATTATTAACATTTCTCTTATAACAGTTGCTATGAATTTGACTGAAATGGAATCGAAGGTTCGTGAAGCAACGAACAATGAGCCATGGGGTGCCTCGTCGACGTTGATGCAACAAATTGCAGCAGGAACTTATAATTATAGAGAAAGGGAAGAGATCGTGAGCTTCATATTTCGTCGTTTCACCGAAAAGGCCGCCAATGAATGGAGGCAAATATACAAGTCATTGCAATTATTAGAATATTTGATTAAAAATGGATCGGAGAGAATTATTGATGATGTGAGGTCCAACTTATCATTGATTCAAATGTTGAAATCATTCCATTATATCGATTCTAAGGGTAGAGACCAGGGGCTTAATGTTAGAAACAGGTCTAAGACATTAATATCATTATTAAATGACGATGCATTAATCAGGTCTGAACGTAAAAAGGCCAGGAATAACGCAAAGAAATTTGGCGGTGTTTCGTCAGGTGCATTTGGCGGTGCAGCTTCAATTACATCCGGATCTAACGCAGGTTACGACGATGATTATACTAATAAGGTTTATGGTGACGGTGGTGTTTATGGTGAAAGATACGAAGATCCGGCAGCGGAATACAACAGCAATTCCAATGAGAATTTTGAAGAATATGACGTTGAAACTTCAAACAGTTCTTCGAAACCAACTACTGGCTCCTCAAAGGTTCATGCAACTGCAACATCTTCCAAGTCTAAACCTCAACCACAAGAACCACAGCAAGATTTATTACAAGATTTAGTTACATTTGACGGACCTAGCTCTTCGGCTAATGCAAATTCAGCTCCTGTTCAAGATGACGATGATGACTTTGATGATTTCCAAGCTGCCCCATCGCAACCACAAAAGCAGACCATTTCCAACAGCTTATCAAACTTATACCAACAACAACCACAACAGCAAAGCTTTTTCCAACAACAACAACCACAACAGCAACCAAACGTTATGCAACAACAACAGCAGTTTAGTAATAGAGCTCCAAGCTATAATAATATAAACACATCGTCGAGTTCTGCACCTACTTCTGGTCCGGCCAAATCATCGAATAATGATGCCTTCTCATCTTTATTTTCTTCTGCAAAATCAAAAACTAAGACTTCAAGTCCTTCTATCAACAGCCCCAAAAAAGAACAAAATACCTCTGCTGCTACTACTAACAATGATGATTTCTTTGGTGATTTCAGCTCCAACAACACTTCAACTGCAAACGGAAATGGTGCGAACGCTAACAACAATAGTAATAATAGTAACAGCAATGCTGAAGTTGATTTATTAAGTTTCTAGATAGGAATATTAGTTATTGAAAAATTTTATGTATGTTTTATATTTATTTCATCTAAACATCTTACTTTTAGTTATCTAGTATGAGCCTGGTCATATATTCTAAAGATTTCCATGGAGCCTGTATATAATTGGAATACCAATATAAATTGGAAATTTTTCAAGGGTCAATCCAAGTAGTTGATTAGAAAGTAGTAATTATTGAATCAAATATGTTCAAACCTGTTAACTTTACTAGACAAACCAGATTATTTTCTTCATCCGCAAGAAATTGGGGTACTAAGGTTTTCATAACTCCTTCAATTGGAGGTGTTAAGCAATCTCCAATCAAGTTTGAATTGTATGATGAAGTCGTCCCAAAGACTACTGAAAACTTTAGAGCTTTATGTACCGGAGAAAAAGGATTTGGTTACGCCAATTCTATCTTCCATAGAGTGATTCCAAACTTTATGTTGCAAGGTGGTGATTTTGAAACTGGTAAAGGTTACGGTGGTAGATCAATTTACGGTCAAAAATTCTCAGACGAAAACTTTCAAAAGAAGCACGAAAAGGCAGGTTTATTGAGTATGGCTAATGCTGGACCAAATACCAATGGTTCTCAATTCTTCATCACAACTGTTCCTTGTCCATGGTTGGATGGTGCTCACGTTGTTTTTGGTGAGGTTATTGAAGGTATGGATATTGTCAAGAAGATTGAAGCTCAAGGTTCTGGTAGTGGTGCTCCACAATCTTCTATCGTTATCGAAGAATGTGGTGAACTTAAGGACAATTAAATAATATGTATTTAGGATATATTTAGTACATAATAATAAATTATGTGAATAGTTAAATGCATTTAAAATATGTATATACCTAAACGTGGAAAAGCTGTTCGGAGATAAAAAAATATATACGTTCAACAAAAATAATAGAAACCAGATTATCAAGGAAATAACAAAAATAATGAATAAATTAACGTACTTGAAATTTTAAACTCTAGAAAGGTTTCTATAGTTTTATGAATTCGAATTAAATTTACCAACCAAATTTGTAATGGCAAGAAATTTAATCCCTAATTATATGGGAATGATTTAAAGACCTAAGAATTTAAAGACGTTTAAATTTTAAGGTTTGGGTGTGGTTCATCTTTTGGAAGTAAGTCCTTTGGTAATTTCTTCTTTAATTGAGCTAACTTATCGTAATCTCCACCTAAGATTCTGGCAACAACCAAATCATCTCTATCTCTGATTTCTCTTGTAGACTTTCCTTCGTTACTCAAGAATTCCTTAGCCTTTTCGGTATCACCACGGAAGTAATCTTCCATAGCTCTCAATCTTAATTCCTTTTCGGCCCATTCTGGACCATCATTTGCTCTTCTAGCCATTTGCGCAGTGTATTTGGAGTAGGCAACGTAGGCGAATATTGGGAGAACCAAATAGAAATATGGAAATTCCCATCCTTCAGCCTTTTCAGTTTCTCTGACAATTCTCCACTTTAATTCACCAGTATTTTCATCTTTATATGGGATTTTATCAATGATTTTACCTGAATCTTTAGTAACAAACTGGAAGTTCTTTAAGTCCTGAGAGTTATCTTTGAACAAATCTAATTGTTCCTTTGGAATACCTGGAAGTATAAAGTTCCATTCTGAATGGTTACGTTTGTAGTATAAGTTTTGCAACTCGGAAATAGTTTTGAATTCTTGATCAGTTGGGACTCTTGGGGTACCATCTGGGTTTGTATAAATCTTGGTAATTGATGATAATGAATCCAATTTATTACGAATATCTTGTTCTAAGGGATAATTGAATTTACCAAACTTATGTTTAAATAAGCCGTTTAACGGAAACTTCCAAGTTAATCTCATTATGGGATAGTATCTTTCAATTTAAAATACCACTGATATTGCCAGCTAAATCTTGGTTTGAATGTAAAGTGTTTTCAATTAATTTCTATTGGTTAGTTGATGAAAATTTATGGTTCGGTGTAACATGCAAAAAGCGCGAAATTTTCAAAATTTAGTTTACAGGTTAACAAATTACCATACTGAATCTATTATATACTACAATTTATTAGTGAATGCTATATATGCTGATTAGTTGAAAGCTTGCTTCTAGTAATATAATGATACTTTCTTTTTATTTTTATCACTCCATAACGTACAATTAAGCTTGAATTGAATTTAATGTGGTTTCGCAGCTAATAGTAATGCCATAATTTGTTGAATTGATATCATGCTATCAAATCACAGATTTATCAGTTATTTCTTCGTAGAACCAAAATCTCCAAAGCCCATCATGGATGCTATATCATTATTACCTTCGTCGGTTTTATTTTTTTGTGCTATCTTGTTCTGTTTTGACTTGAGTCTCTTCTCCTTTCTTTTGGCCTGCTGGTTCTTTTCAAACTCCTGTCGCCTGGCTATCCTTTCCTTTATGTTTGTCTTGTTGTTACCGGAGTTTTTGTCTTGTGTCAGCTTTGTTATCAAAGATTCTAGGGTAAGTCTAACCTCGTCAACCGTAGCTCGCCTTACATTTCCATCTAATATTTCTGTATCTTCTCCATCATGTTTCGTTACCAATGATTGTGACCTTTGAACATGCAGGGGAGAATTTATATGGTCTATTAATGCCAAATTATCCCGAAAAGACAAGTCACAAACCAGACAGAAGAAGCCAAATTTTTTATTTTTTCCATAAGAGGCGGTATTCAATGGATTTATAATAGTATGCTGATTGACAGCTGATAACAGCTCATTAAGTAACTTATCTCTATGGGTTAGGTATGATAAGGGCTTATCTGCATTTATGGTTGAATTGCTAAGGTTTGGAGTAGATGAGATGGCCTTTTTAGATGACTTGCTTTTTGCTTCCTTAGCATACGCATCAACATTCCAGGTTTTCCTTCCATATTGATCGATACTTATTTTATTGTTATCGTTGTCCTTATCTTCTTCCATGGTAAAGTAGAGTAAAGGTAAAAGAATGGTTTTAAATTCATATCGCGAATTAATTTTTTTTCTATAGAAAGTAATACTTAAACGAAATTTACATGGATATGGCAATGATCCGTCGTAGGCTTTGCTCATATAAAATAAATAAATAGAAAGCAATCTTGATTTAATATTAAGAGAAGATGGGCAAAAAAAGATGGATAATTTATGTATAACACTACAGCCTTTCTCTCCATATATTGCAAAATTTCACAGTTTACATATTAATTCAATTTATTTCTCAGAAAGATTTAATCTGCTTGCAAAAATATTAAAATATTAAACTTGTTAGCCAATATTTGTTTATTGGCTCGCTTGTTACATACCAACAGCTTCCTAATTACATGTCTAAAAAATACGACTTTACAAGTAATGACAAAATTATATCAGTACGGGCAAATGATTGTTATATATAGGTATATCTTATAATTTCACGTAAACAAACCATTTCACTTAGAATCAATAGTGTCTTCCACTACAATATCTATAATATAATTCATATAGTGGCACTGTGTAAAATTTTAGTAGAGCTACAGAGAACTATGAGACGAATTTGAAACAATTTTCACGGAACAATTCGTAAATTCAACCAACTTCAGTTAAGGGAGAACCCCCAAATATCTCCACAGTGACAAAGCTTGGTATACAAGGTCTACGGCCCAACTCTTTAGCGACGGATAAATTGCCTAGTTAAAAATAGTTTTAACAAAATGATTACAAAACGTTGTCTCCACATTTTAAATAGGAAATGCACCCGCATTCATTTTTCGTCGGTGTCATTTCTAAACATGGAATTCGATCCGGACCACAATTACTTAGTATTTGTGGATATAAAAGGAGGCCCATCCTGTAAATCTACAAATAATTGTAAGAAGACAACTGGGTATTATCACATTGTACAATTATTAATAATGTCGGAATTCAATATCGAGAGCACCTTAGCTCAGTTAACACTTCAAGAAAAAATCGGTTTACTTGCCGGTATCGATTTCTGGCACACATTTGCCGTTGAAAGATTGAATATTCCAAGCCTCAGGTTCAGTGACGGACCTAATGGTTTGAGAGGAACAAAATTTTTTGATAGTGTTCCATCTGCTTGTTTTCCATGTGGAACGGCATTGGCTGCTACTTTTGACAAGGAGTTATTATTTGAAGCTGGTCGTTTAATGGGAGACGAAGCCAAACACAAGGGCGCACAAGTTGTTTTGGGTCCAACAATGAATATCCAAAGAGGTCCTTTAGGTGGTAGAGGTTTTGAGTCGTTTAGTGAAGATGCACATTTAACAGGGCAAAGTGCAGCTTCGATTATAAATGGTATTCAAGATAAGGGAATCGCTGCTACAATCAAGCATTTTGTTTGTAATGACTTGGAGGATCAACGTAATTCTAGTGATTCTATTCTTACTGAAAGAGCTTTGAGAGAGATTTATTTAGAGCCATTCAGACTTGCCATCAAACACTCGAACCCAGTGGCATTAATGACGGGTTATAATAAGGTAAACGGAGAACATGTTTCACAATCAGAAAGATTGATTCAAGATATTTTACGTAAAGAGTGGGATTGGGATGGTACTACCATGTCTGACTGGTACGGTACCTATACAAGTAAGGAAGCAATCGAAAATGGGTTAGATATTGAAATGCCTGGTCCTTCAATCTTTAGAAATCAATCTGAAGTGGCTGCTATGGTGACTACCAAGGAATTACACATTAAGAAGATTGATGAAAGAGTCACAAATGTTCTTAAGTTAATTAAGTACGCACTCAAATCAGGTGTTCCTGAAAATGCTCCAGAGACTTCGAATGGTAATACACCAGAGACTGCTGCTCTTTTAAGAAAACTTGCTCATGATTCTGTTGTCTTACTTAAAAATGATAACAATGTCTTACCTTTAAGTAAGGATGATAAAATAGCCGTTATTGGACCTAATGCAAAGTTTGCAGCCTACTGTGGTGGAGGATCCGCATCCTTGAGAGCTTATTATACAACTACCCCGTTTGATTCTATTTCGAAAAAATTAAATAAAGATCCAGAATACACTATTGGTGCTTATGGACACAGGTTATTGCCAGCATTAGGACCTCAATTGGTCAATCCAAAAACTGGAAATGCTGGTTACAATTTGAAATATTACCTTGAACCAAAATCTACTTCGGAAAGAACATTAATAGATGAAAGGGATTTAGATTTATCAAACATTTTCTTGGTGGACTACTACAATAAAAAAATAAAGGATGACTTATTCTTTATTGACTTCGACGGTCAGTTTACGCCCGAAGAAACAGCTGATTATGAATTTGGTCTTGCGGTACTTGGTACAGCCCAATTGTTTGTTGACGGTAAATTGGTTGTTGACAACAAGACGGTTCAACAAAGAGGTAACTCCTTCTTCAATAGTGGGTCTAATGAAGTTAGAAATTCCATTTCCTTAGAGAAAGGTAAGACCTACTCCATTAAAATTGAGTTTGGCTCCGCTCCTACGTTTACCGTACCTTCTCACGATTCTGTCAGTTTTGGTGGTGGTGGTGGTATCAACTTGGGACTTGCTAAGGTAATTAATCCAAAAGATGAAATCGCGAAGGCTGCAGAACTTGCTAAAAAAGTAGACAAGGTGGTCTTAAATATTGGGTTAAATCAAGAATGGGAATCAGAAGGGTTTGATCGTCCAGACATGAAATTAATTGGCCACATCAACGAATTAGTTGATGCTGTATTGGATGCCAATCCAAATACCGTTGTTGTCAACCAATCTGGTACTCCAGTTGAGTTTCCATGGATCAAAAAAGCGAATGCATTAGTTCAAGCATGGTATGGCGGTAATGAGTTAGGTAATGGTATAGCTGATGTCTTATTCGGTGACGTTAACCCAAGTGGTAAGTTATCTCTCTCGTTCCCTGTCAAGAATGTTGATAATCCAGCTTATCTTAACTTCAAAACTGAGAAGGGTAGAGTTTTATATGGTGAGGACATTTTCGTTGGTTACAAATACTATGAGAAACTTGAAAGAGAAGTGGCCTTCCCATTCGGTTTTGGTTTGTCCTACACTAAGTTTGATATTTCTGGTTCAAAGGTCTCCGTTGATGAAAAAGATGATAATTTAACAGTATCTGTGAACGTTAAAAACACAGGTAAAATTGACGGTTCAGAGGTTGTTCAATTCTATATATCGAAAGATGAGAGTGATGTAATCAGACCCGTAAAAGAATTAAAGGGATTCGAAAAGGTACATTTGAAAGCCGGTGCTGATTCCACCGTTTCATTGAAATTGTCTTTGAAGGATTCGATTTCTTTCTTTGACGAGTATCAAGATGAATGGTCAGTTGAAAAGGGTGATTACAAGGTTCATGTTGGTAACAGTAGTGATAATATTACTTCAACTTTGCCTTTTAAGATTGAAAAGGACTTCTTATGGTCAGGCATGTAAGAAACGTAGTCTTATTTAGAGATTTAATGCACAGATATATTAATTTAGAAATGTATTCGAACTGAAAATCAGCTAGACGTTACCTTGTTCTCAAGGAATTTGATCTAGGGCGATAGAATCTATGTAGGAGAATTATAGCGTAGATTTAATTATCGCGAGATAAATCTAGCGTGCATAAATTTGATAATTCAGCGATTGATCTGATAGAGAATATGGCTAATGAAGATATCTTTTCAATGCTCAAAGTAGGCCAAAATGCTGCTTCTAAAATAAGTAAAACCAAAATTGCAAGATTGAAAGAGACCGATGTTTCGGGAAATTTAAATCAAGTGAATCAAAGCATACTATCAAAGGACTTTAATCTTAGATGGAAAATATATGGAACGCATTTAATAACTAATATACCTCAGCAATTAGACGTAAATAGCTATTCTACTAGTAAAGGAGACCAGAAACTAATAAAAATCGCCGCATTTGATCTAGATGGGACGTTGGTGGATACCAAAACGGGCCTGAAGTTTGCTAGAGGAGCTAGTGATTGGAGATGGTGGACTTCAAAGGACTCGAAAAACCTGAATGTGATGGACAAATTGAAAAAATTAGTAACTGATAAATATATAATTGTGATTTTTTCAAATCAAGGAGGAGTGGTAGCTACAAAGACAAGTAAATCGTATTTAGCATTTACGGGCCGCGTTAATAATGTACTCAAAGAACTAAACACAGAGAAAGAAGTTCCAGGCGTACTTGTATATGCGTCACCAAAGAAGCCATCGTCGAAGAATCAGAAAATTGCAGTTAGTTCTGACGAAGATCATGCTATAATGAGGAAACCAAATATAGGTATGTGGAATGAGCTTGCGAAGTATTTTGAAGATCAGGGTTATACAATAGATACAAATAATAGTTTCTTTGTGGGAGATGCGGCCGGAAGATCGAATGACTTTCTGGATAGTGATAAAATGTTTGCTAGAAATGCAGACCTACAATTCAAGATCCCCGAGGAGATCTTTGGACCATAAAAATGACGTTATATACAAAATTAACTAAAAATCACAGCTGTATTATTAGATAAATTCTAATGAGATTTCTTGTAATTTATCATCTAACTCATCATGTTTAGCGGTGATGATCTTGGCTTTGTTCACAGTTTCGTAGTAACCAACGACGTTGTTAATCAATCTTGCATTTTCCTCACCTTTATTCTTCTTTAATTCGTTCAACATATCATAATGAAGTACTATACACTTCAGAATATCTGAAATGTCATTCTCAAATTTAATAGCTTCGTCCGTAGTTTGAGGATAGTTTTTAATGAGAAAGTTAGTATCAAAAGTTCCGTTCCTTGTATTTAAATAAAATTTAATATCATCCTTAATCAAAGCCGTAACTAAACCTTTTGGCAATGGCTTATCCTCTTGGGCTAAGTCTTGCAATAAATAAGAGTAATGTCTTGACTCATCTTCTCTTTCACGCTTAATGAGTTCTTCAGGATCGATAATTCTGACTTCCTTATCTCCAAGCTTTTGAGCGATCTTAGTAATAAACTCGTTCTGGTGAACATATGGAACAACGAAAAACTTATATTTCTCTGCATCTTGCGTGGAGATCAACTTACTACGTCTTTTCAACCCACTACTACTTTCATATTCCTCAAATTCCTTCTCGGTAAAACTACTCTTGGGCTTCTTTTTCTCTATTTGACTACCTGTAACGTATAGCACACCTGAAGCAAAAATAAACATGTAAAAGAGGAAACGTAATTTTGGTGGTTCATTATTTGCTTTTGTTGAGTAGAGTTGTGCTCTCATAGGCATGAATGGCGATGGTTTCAATTGAATAATTGGTATGCGAGCATTGCGCATACCACGAATTCCATTCCTAAGTAACTGGCTTGATCTGAACATCTTTGTGCTTGTTAACAATTGCAGAAAAGGAAGTGACAGTTCTTCACTTCGGGATTTTTCAGCTATTTCCCAGGACCACTGACCAATATTTTCACGTGATTATACCATAAATTTTTCAGGTTAAAAATTATATCAAATCGACAAGAAGTAGCATACAGTAATACAGATTAGCAAGTAACAGTAATGTCGTTGGTTCATTTAGCTAACTTCTGCAGTCATATTAAGAACGTTACCAACGTTCATGTTGCTACCACCTCGGTGCCATTTAGCCGTTTACATTTACAAGTTGCATTAGGATTATATAGAGAAGGTTTTATTTCTTCTATTCAAAAAGGTTCAACCACAGGTCCAGATTTAAAACCAGTCGAAGTTACACCAGATAATATATCCAGTCGTCGTTTGTGGTTGGGATTAAAATATCTTAACAATCAATCGGTAATTAGAGATTTTTCGTTGGTACTGAAGCCAGGCCGTAAAGTCAATTTAACTCCTACTGAAATTAAAGCTCTTGCATCTGGTTTACCAGTCAGATTTATTAAGCCATTACAGCCAGCAGAATGTATCTTTGTAAGGACACCAGCAGATGAGGTTTTAGAGGTACAAGAGGCTGCCAAGAAGGATTTAAAGGGAATGGTTTTATGTCGTATTAAATGATTAAATGGAATAAAAACTGTAGTGTGTACATAGTAATATTTAATTGTATAAATAGAATAGATATATTCGATATTGATATAACTATAAAATGTAGAGTTAAAGAGCTATCTTTTGAGTGTTATTCGTTGCATTCCAAAGTCTCATGTCCACTTGCCAGCCTTTCCACACCATTAATTTCTCTCTGAAATCATCCGTGTGCGAGAAACTAGCAAAGTTTTGCTGAGATACTGAAGCATAATCGTTTTGGGTGAAAACTGGCTTTGCTGGTTTGATTGCCAGTTTCTGTGGAGAACTTTGTGGGACTTCGACCTTCGACGTCGACAGGGGAGCATTTTTCAATTGGCCCTCTAATTCAACAATTCTATCTTGTAAGTCCATACGAGACAATTTTAAATCGGTATTTTCGTCTCTCAATTTTTTAATGGTCGATTTTTGTTGTTCGACAGTAGCTTTCAAAGAGGCAACTTCGGCGTCTCCAACAACGCTAGGTGCTGAATCTATTTTCTCATCCTTCACTTTTTCCTTTTCAGCCTCTTTCTTTATCTTTATCTTGTCATCATCATTCTCTTTTTGCTTGTCATTAGTAGGAGCTTCAGCCGCGACCTTATCTTTCACTTCATCTGCATTCTTCTCATTTTTGCTACTTTCTGTTTTCTTATCAGCCACCTTCTCTACTTTGGCATTGTTATCTTTTACGTTATCCACTTCCACCTCAATTTTAGCATCGTCTACAGTCTTCGGTTCATCCTTCGCCTCCTCTGTAACTTTCTGTTCACCTTTCAACTCCTCTGTAATTTTCAGATCATCCTTCGTAATTTCCAGATCATCTTTCGCATCATTTGTAACTTTCAGTTCATCCTTTGCATTATCTGTAGTATTCATGCCCTTTTCTTCAATCTCATCAGCTTTCTCTTTGTTGTTTTCAGTTTTATCACTTACCACTTTCGCTTCCTGTTCCTTGTCTCCTTCTTCTGGTTCGTCAGCATCTACCTTCGTTGTTTCACCATCAGTTTGAGTATCATTTGTTGCATCTTTTCCATCGGTTTCATCATTTTCTGCCGTCTCTTCGTCCTTATCTTCCTTTCCCTTCTTGGATTTCTTCTTGGACTTCTTCTTCTTCTTTTTCAATTCCTCGAATTTCTTACGAGCGGCTTCCAATCTTTCTTCCTTAGATAATTCTTGCTCGTCGCCGCTTAAAACAGCTGTCTCTTTCTCAGCACTAGGAGATGACATTGTTTAACTATAACTTATGGTAATTGTTAATCTTAGAGTACGTGATCAGTTCGAAAATCAACATTAGATATATCCGTCACGTGAGAATACACGCCAAAATTGTGTCACTATCAATATCAACAGTATAACGATGATTCAAACAAAGCAAATACTTTAAACAGCTCGTTATATACGGTAATGAAATATGAATCAGAGTGACCATCAGGGGGACAATGAATGGATTTATGAGTACAGAATTGAGATGGGTATTGGTATTCTTGTAATTAGTGAATTGTTTACAAATTATGATAATAATAGGGCGGTTTCATTAAGAAAGATCAAACTATCACCGACGTTTCTACCAGTTTAACACATACATCTCGAAGGAATCAATATAGACCCTTGAAGTATATACTAACCCAATGGAAAGTTTATCATTCCGGTGTTTTTATGCAATCACACGACCTCTCTATTATCGGGTTCTAATTCCATCATCAATAGTTGCAATCGATGCGTGCTAGAATACTTTTTTGGAAAAGGACAGTTGATTACAAATTGAAGTAACGATAGCAATCGAACTGCTGGCCATATGTGAGCTTAAATGGAGACAGGAGAATATTTCAATGAATCGATAACTAGCGCCAATGGCGAGGAGATTTCACTCAGATCTTTATCAAAGGATGGTAAATTGACAGAAAACAATATTACAGAAAATGGAGAGATAAGGACAGGTACAAGGAGCACAGCGTATAATGTGGGAGAGGAAGTTAGTCGAATAACACACAGACCAAAATATAAGCTGAAGACTTCCGATTTCAGTACCAAGGAGTCTACGGCACTCATGTATGCCTCAGAGGCTAATCCAGATGATTTCCCGGATGGAGGACTAGCAGCATATTTAGTATTATTTGGGTCGTTTATGGGACTAATTGCTGATTTTGGTATTGCCAATTCACTTGGTGCCATTCAGAGTTATGTCACAAGCCATCAATTGGAACATGTTAGTGAATCTACAGCGTCTTGGGTGTTCAGTATGCATTTGGGGGTCATGTATTTTGGAAACGTAATATTTGGATCGTTATTTGATAAATTTGGTGCTCGAAAATTGCTAATTGCTGGTACTGTAGTGATGTGTGGAGGATTGTTCTGCACTGCAGAATCAACAACCGTTGGCCAGTTTATATTGTCGTTTGGTATTACCACTGCTATAGGGACATCTTTAGCAATGCCTGCCTTGATAGCGGTTGTAACGCATTGGTTTTTGAGACGGAGAGCAATGGCATGCCTGATAGCTACTATAGGAGGGTTGGTCGGTGCATCGTGCATTGCGGTCATGTTACAAAACTTATACGTCGAAGTTGGATTTAAATGGGCCATTCGGATATTGTCCTTCTTTTGTATGGCATGTATGTGTGTTTCTATTATTTTTGTGAAGGAACGAAAGACAGAATCAAATTCACCGACTATGTCAACGGCTCAAACAACAAATGAAGATCAAGAAACGCATAAGAACAAGCTTCGTTCAATTGCATATAAGACTTCCCAAATATTTAATGGTATGTTTGATTTTTCAATGTTCAAGGATATCAGATTTATTTTGTTAACCATGGCGGTGTTTTTTTCTGAGATCGTGTCTCTTTCCACTCTTACATACTTGACATCCTATGCTATTGCGTTTGACGTTTCTGACTCATCAGCTTACTTATTGATAACACTTGTCAACGTTTGCGGTATCCCAGCCAGACTTGTTCTGGGAATCATCGCTGATTACTACGGTAGGTTCAATGTAATGGTTGCTAGTTCCATATTAACCACTGCCACCATTTTTGGTCTTTGGCTACCGGCGAAAGGAAGTATGAACTTACTATATGCTTTCAGTATATTATTTGGTGTGGTAACTTCTGCAAACATAAGTCTTATCGGCCCTACCATTGGCCAAATTACCTCGGCGGAAAAATTTGGCCAATGCTATGGGATGTGCTATTTCTGTTTATCATTCCTCACCATCTTAGGGATGCTTTTCTCCTCGCTAGTTATAGGCTCTGGAACCGTAGTTGAGTACAGAAACTTCATTTTATATGAAGGCGGTATTTCCATCGGAGCTGTGGTATTCTGGATTGTTGCCCGTTATTCTGGTGTTGGGTGGAAGTGGTGTAAATTCTGAACACCAATTTTTCCGTGTATTTCTGCCCCTCTATGCAACCCACCACTCTGCATAGTCGCGCATATATGCTAGCCAATTATAGATTATTATTTTATGATTATGCTATAACGTAGTAGACGATTAAGTAGACCATGTAAGCTATTAATACAATAACACTACCTAGGAATATAATTTCGTACCTCCCCCACCAGTTTATATTCACTCTTATATTATTCTTTTTATCTATAGATATTGTCGCAATATCTCCAGGAATAACATTATTTAATAACTGATTTAATTTAACACCTTATAATTTACCATTATCATTTTTAATGTTATCATTAATTGTAATATTATTAATATATAGTACATCTAATCATATAACCACCAGTGTGCACGGCATGCAGTAAGCTCGGTGTTTAAGCTTTTTAAAGTGGTCTTGACACTCGGTATCCCAACTTCATCCAATGTCAGCCACCTAACGTATCATTGTAGAGTGAAGTTAAGAATATGTACGTTAATTTCTGTAATTTGGTTTATGCGAATACCTCTAAGGTATATTATTTCGACACTCATCGATTAATTGATGTATCTTTATGAAAGATGTCAACGCACCTTATTGTAGTTGAAGGAGATACGAACCATCCTAAGACGTAGTATGACATAAATGTTCCGGATTTAGGGCCATACATTACAATTTTTTTTAGTTTGGGTTTATGAATTGTATTGCAACATTTCATACATTGTGACTCTTAAAGTCTGAATACCGGTGACATCTCGTTATATGTATGATTTGTATAAAACTAAAACGTGATATAAAGCGAAATATGTTCCGGAAGATAGCACGCATGAGCCAGCGAATATCTGATATCCGACTCTTAAAGCTTCAGCGAAAAACAACCTTGATGGTTTTTTTTTTTCAGATTAGAAGAGGATTTTTAGAAGGGATATTTGAAAAGTATTACATTAAGGCATTTAAACCAAATTTTAGTTACTTATCCAGTGAGGACTGCACCAAACGTACATAATTCGAGATTCCTTGGTGGTTATTGCATAAAAGATTTTCAGTAGCTAGTTTTTTGACATTAATCAATATACTGAAGGATTGTATTATAAAAGGAGAATTATAACCGAATAATTAATAAAGTTTTGACATAGAATCATAAAATTTACTTCATTGTTCCCAATTAATACATACACATTTGTGGAAACAATAATAAAATCAAGATGCAAAGATTTATTGATGATCTTTTAGTGAAGAGAGAAACATGTCCTATAGATAATGAATACGATGGAGAAAAAATGGGAGCTAGAATCTCGGCCGTTTTTGTTATTCTTGTGAGTTCAGCATTTGGCTCATTTTTTCCAATCTTATCGTCGAAGTATTCATTTATCCGTATGCCACCATGGTGTTTTTTTATCGCCAAGTACTTTGGATCAGGTGTCATTGTGGCCACGGGCTTTATCCACTTGTTGGAGCCTGCCAGTGATTCTTTAGGAGAAGAATGTCTCGGTGGAACGTTTGTGGAATACCCATGGGCATTTGGTATTGCGTTGATGTCGTTGTTTGCTATGTTTTTTATTGAGTTGATTTCGTTCCATTACATTGACTTGAAGATTGAAAAAGAATCTGCAGAGGGCCACTCACATTCACATTTCGGCTCCTCAGATATTTATCTTAAGAAAGACGAATCAGACGATGATGACAGACTGGAAACCAAACCTACCCCACAAATTAATCCATACCCTCAACACTTTCAGCATGCTGCCGAACACCAAGACCCAGAAGTTCTTGGGACTCCAGTTGAAGATGTGAACAAAGAACATTATTATGGCCAGTTAGTATCCGTTTTCGTATTAGAATTTGGTATTCTTTTCCATTCTGCATTTGTTGGGTTATCCTTGGCTGTCGCAGGTGAGGAGTTTGTCTCATTATATATTGTGTTGGTTTTCCACCAAATGTTCGAAGGTTTAGGTTTAGGTTCAAGAATTGCCACGATCGAATGGCCAAAGAGAAGAAGATGGACCCCATGGATCTTGGCTCTCTGTTACACCTTATCCACCCCAATTGCCATCGCTATTGGGCTTGGTGTAAGAACTTCATATCCACCTGGATCTAGAAAAGCATTGATTACTAACGGTGTCTGTGATGCCATTGCTGCTGGTATTTTATTCTACAGTGGTATCGTTGAATTGATGGCACACGAATTCTTATATTCCAATCAATTCAAAGGTCCTAAGGGCTTCAGAAACATTATGGCCGCATTTGTGGTCATGTGTCTTGGTGCTGGTTTAATGGCATTGTTAGGAAAATGGGCTTAAGCTCTTTATAGATATACGTTCATATTAATAGATTAATATATATTAAATTTAAGTATCTTGATGTAGAGAGAATGGAATATACAAAATGTCGCGTATAAAAATTGAAAATTACGACATTGACTTATTTTGCGACACATCAACTCCCGACGATTATTCAGGGAGAATGGTTATAACAACTGCTTTCCTAGCTCTATCAACATCAAATAATAATAAGCCTGGGAGATAGAATATACTTGACAATGGCTGAAGCTGAAAATTTAACTCCACCATCTTCTGCTACCCCTAACGACTATATCGAGAGTTTAACCCCTGAGCAAGTTGAACACGATCAAAAAATTGGTATCAAGGCGATTAGGTTATTTTTGCAAAGTAAAACATCTTACGATGTGTTACCAGTTAGTTATAGATTGATAGTCTTAGATACGTCATTGTTGGTTAAAAAATCATTAAATATCTTGCTACAAAACAATATTGTTTCAGCTCCTTTGTGGAACAACAAGACGTCAAGATTTGCTGGATTGTTGACTTCGTCCGACTTCATCAATGTTATCCAATACTATTTCCAATTTCCTGAAAAATTCGATCTTGTGGATCAATTGACATTGAATGGATTAAGAGATATCGAAAAAGCTATTGGAGTGGATCAAATCGAAACGGCGTCAATTCACCCATTTAAGTCGTTGTACGAAGCGTGTGTTAAAATGATAGACTCCAAGGCGAGAAGAATTCCATTAATCGACGAAGATGAAAAGACCCATAGAGAAATTGTTGTTTCTGTTTTAACTCAGTACAGAATCTTGAAGTTCGTTGCATTAAATTGTAAGGAAACTAAAATGTTACTTAAGCCAATTAAGAACTTACAAGGTTTAGGAACACTCAAGGACATAGCGACTTGTACTATGGATACACCTGTTATAGATGTCATTCATTTATTGACCCAAAAATCAGTGTCGTCTGTTCCAATAGTAGATGAACAAGGTAAATTGATCAATGTTTATGAAGCAGTCGATGTGTTGGGATTAGTTAAAGGCGGTATATATAATGATTTGGTTTTAAGTGTGGGCGATGCGTTATTGAGAAGACCTGAGGACTTTGAAGGTGTCCACACTTGTACGTTGAATGATAGATTAAGTACCATAATGGATACCATTAGAAAGTCAAGGTTACACAGATTATTTGTGGTCAATGATGAAGGTAAGTTAGTGTCTGTTATAACGCTAAGTGATATTTTAAACTATATTTTATTTGGTGAAGATTAGTCCTTCATCATGTATCTTCATGCATTACGATTGTTAATTTTTAATTCATTATATATTCATTGATATATTTACTTTATACAATACTTGAGCAGCTAATAATTTGAACAATTAGTGTGTTTGTAAAGATATATAGCTGAGAGATAAGTAAATATTATCAAAATGCGAGTCGTACGAGCATCGAAATGTTATCGATGTTGATTATGGATAATTAGTAATATATTTTCTTTCAGTATATTATTTAATTCCTTTCCTATATCTTGTATTAATATAGAAGAAAACGTATGAAAATATAAGTCCATTTTGTTGAGTGGTACTAAATATAAAACTGACCACTATGCTAGAGGATACTAGTGAAAATTTTCATCACACTAGTCAAGATGAATTTAATAAAATAGTCCCGTGGTCAAAGAAGGTTGATTTACCGCAGATAACATATAGGGCGACAGTCGTTGGTTTATTTATTGGATCGATAGTGTTGGTTTCTAATTTTCAATTTGGCTTACAAACTGGTTGGGTTTCTATGATGTCATTACCTTCTGCATTATTGGGGTTTGCTATTTTTAAGATGTCTCCATGTTCCAAGTCATTTACTGATACAGAGAATGTTTTTGTCCAGAGTGTTGCCGTTGCAGTGGGGACTGGACCACTAGCATATGGCTTAATAGGAATTATACCTGCGATTGAGAAGTTCTTAACAGAGGAGGAATCGGGATTAGGAATCAAATTACAATTATCTTTAACACAACTAATGATATGGTCCATGGGATTAGCCTTGTTTGGTGTGTTTTTTGCAGTTCCGTTAAGAAGACAAGTTATCATACACGAGAAATTACCATTCCCATCTGGAAGTGCTACTGCAACTTTGATATCGGTGTTGCATGGGACAGAAATGTACAACGAAGATAAGATTCTTATGGAGAACGAAGTTTCGGATAATACTAAACAAGTAAATACATCTGAAGCTATTGTAAGCTCTTCAAGGGATCTGCATGATAGTTTCCCGGACTTAAATGGTGTTGCAACGTCCGAAGAATTAAAGAAATTGGTTGATGCGGAATCATATAGGTCAAATGTTAAAGCTCTATTATACACTTTCACGGTATCAGCATTATATACATTGCTATCATATTTTGTTCCTATATTGAGAAACTTGCCAATATTTGGTTCATATCTTTCAAAGAATTATAAATGGAATTTCCAACCATCACCAGCATACATTGGTCAGGGTATTATAATGGGATTGCCAACCGTTTCATATATGCTCTTTGGTGCTATATTAGGATGGGCGATATTAGCGCCTCTTTCTAAACATGAGGGATGGGCACCAGGTGAGATTGATAATTGGGTCAGTGGAGGTCAAGGGTGGATATTGTGGATCAGTTTAAGTGTTATGATAAGCGATTCAGTTGTTTCATTCATGGTAGTTACCTGTAAATCGATATCAAGTGGAGTTAACAGGGCTAAAGAATTTAATAGAAGAAGAAATCTTCATTATGAACGAAATGTTGAAATGCAGCAATCACTATTAGATGAACAATCGGAACTGGATTCTTATGAAACAGGAAGCGATGATTACATGTCTGAATCACGGGCGTCAATTCTAATCACGCCTGGTGAGGTCGACGTGGATCCGCAACACCTCGTTAGTTCAAAGGTGACTTTATTCGGTATAATAATATCTTCTATTATTTGTATTATTGCCGTTAGATTAGTGTTTGGATCTGTTGTACCATACTACGCTACAATAATTGCAATATTCTTGGCACTCTTTCTTTCAGTTATGGGTGTTAGAGCTCTTGGTGAAACCGATTTGAATCCAGTCAGTGGCATTGGCAAGCTTTCACAATTACTTTTTGCGTTGATTATTCCTTCAGATCATCCATCCAAAATTTTGATTAATTTGGTTGCAGGAGGGATTGCTGAAGCCGGTGCTCAACAAGCAGGAGACTTAATGCAAGATTTGAAAACTGGTCATTTAATAGGTGCTTCACCAAAAGCTCAGTTTGTTGCTCAATTAATTGGAACTGTTTATTCTGTATTTTTAAGCAGTGTGATGTATAAAGTCTATAACAAGGTTTACCAAATACCGAGTGATTTATTCAGAGTTCCGACTGCTATAATCTGGATAGATTGCTCAAGACTAGTCACTGGAGACGGTCTACCTCCAAAAGCATTTGAATTTTCTATCTTTTTCGGCCTTATCTTTGCGGCTATATCTTTGGCTAAGAATCTTACTCCTAGAACGTCAAAGTTCTACAAATATTTAGTTTATCTACCAAATGGAGTAGCTGTCGGTATTGGAATTTACAATACGCCTAATTTTACAATTGCAAGGTTTATTGGTGGTGTACTAGCCTACTGGTGGATTAACCATAAGCCTCAATCGCAAAACGATTCTGATAATAAGATTGGGATGATTATATTTAGTAGTGGTTTGGTTTTAGGGGAAGGTCTTTTGAGTGGGTTTACCATGATATTGACAAGCTTGGGAGTTAAGCATTTTTAAACATATGCCATTGGAATATTATAGATTGACGAATTGTAATAATCATAGAGCTTGACTCTAGAGTGCTCGCAGATAGCAACACCATTTTATTCGAATATAAGGAAAAACGATCAAAAGTTTAATACATTAAAGAGCAGACTTAAAGATTGAATCTTAAGTCTAGATATACATATACATATTAAATACAAGTATCATATACTTTACTTCAATTAGCGTTTCTCTCTTTATCAGCTCCAATTCTTTGGTTAATCAAATAAATAGCCATTTGAATAGATTGTAACGAGCCTGTTAAAGTTAATTTTCTGATATTAGTTAAACCTTTACCACCACCAAGCATAAGAGATTGACGTTGGTCAGGCTCGATTTTCACGTATGTACATCCACTATTTTCACGAATTTGCTTTATATTATTACCTCCTTTTCCAATAACCGAACCAATATTAGCGTTCGCAACAAAAACATCTTCATTAAATTTATCAGTAGTAGAACCGACTTGGACAGGGGGACTAGTTATAACATCACCTATCATATTATTACCATGTTCGTCTGTGTATTGATTCTGAGGTGGAAGAGTCATACTGGAAGTGGGAGCAGGTGTGGCAACATATTGATGTTGTGGATGAATTGATGGTTGAAACATCATTTGAAAGTTATATGGTTGCTTAGGCTGTTGTGTATAGGGGTTTGCATTATCTTTCATTGAAGCCATCCCTTGCATGGCTAGAGGATTAGCACCACCCATTGCCATCATGTTGGAATTCGACGGCATCATGGACATGTTTACCATATTATTATTCATATTATTATTGACATTAGTGTGATGGTAATTAGCAGGATTGTAGAACACTACTTTATTTTTCTTTAAGCAATCCTTGTGTTCTATAACTACTTGTGAAATATAATAGATTGCAATGTGGATTGCATCACCCACCCCAGTTATTGATAATATTCTATCTGTGGAGTATGGCAACGGTTGCTCAGCAGCCTTTAACTTGGCCGCGGAATTTTCTTCTATTTCTCTGAATTTAACACCTTGCTTGCCAATAATATACCCAACCATTGGATGTGGAATCAATAATTTCAAATTATATTGTCTACTAAGCATCGACGCAGGCTCATCTTCTGGCTCTTCCAATATTGTTCTTGTTATTAACCCAAATGCTCGTGCTACGTTTTCGGCAGGACCTCTGACCAGGACAATTCTTTCTGGTACGTTCTTTAAGTTTTCACTAACATTAATTCTCACATTTGCCTTATCTCTAATATGATTGATCTTTTCTCCTTTTTTGCCCACAACAGTACTCGCTTCTTTCACAGGACAATACATTCTGAACATAACGTATGTTGGATCTCTTTCTTTTTCTCTATGGTTTGATACCGGCTTTGACGATGCGTCTGTTGTTGTTGAGGCATCGTCAGTAAAAGCTTCTGCTTCATCATTTGGAGCTTTATGTGACTCTTCTGTTTCTTGATTATCTTCAGTTGGTGTGGTAGACTCTTCTGTTATACCATTACTGATAACTGGTGCTGTATGTGCCACTTCTTGTTGTTTATCATTCAACGACAATTGCTCACTGTCTAATGCCACTCTTTTATTCAATTGGTCATCCGACGAAGATTCCAAGTCCTCATTCTTACGCTTCAATATATTATTAGTTTCCGACATTTTAACCAAATATTTACCTTGGATTAATTAATGAACTTGACGTATGCATTGATAGTAATAAATAATTATCAATTCTGAATTGACTAACAAAAAATGAGTGAAGATTTTCCACATGCCATTTTGTGATACTTTTTTTATTTACTATGTAACATAGACCAATACTATACAATATTATACAATAAACCGTTGACCTAGAGAAAGGATGAAGGCCATCACAAGGACTGTTGTTGCTGCAGCTGCCATTGTCTTTTACGTTCTTCTTCCTTTGCTTTTTGGTAATGTTCATCTCTCTTGTCTTGAAGTCTTCCTAAGAACTCTTGTTTATCCAAGTAACCACCTTTATTATGCGTAGATAAGTCGTCTTTTAACTTCTTCTGATCAACGAAACTAGCCCAGTCTAAACGAGACTTTTCTAACGTAGATAGCTTCTGTTTCTTGTCACCATATGTCGATAAGAATTTGTCGATCAATGATGGTCTTTTAAGCTTAATACGAAGCTCTGTTGGCTCGGTAGACCCTGGTATGGTTCGGATTATAGGCACAAATGAACGAGTGGCAGCCGATGCTTTTAAATTACTAGCTGTTATACCCTTTGTGGAATTAAAATACGCTTTTGCCTCCGCAGAACCCGCATCCACTAGTTTGGACTCTGTGATAACTTTTCCTGCAAATGTGTATGACGATTCAATTTTGACCTTCTGTGGATCTAGACTGTTATCTTCTTGAGGTGTATCGGCTGAACTGATATTGGTAGTCTGTTTTGAATTTGCGTTATTATATTTAATGCTTTCGGTCTTGGCTTGTTCCTCCTCAATCGATGCCTTCCAGTCGTCTGGTGTCCCGCTCTTGCTCTTTCGTTGTAAATCGTTGAATATGGCATCCACATCTATATTTTTGCTAATATCATCACTTTTTATCAATCCTGGCCTTATATGATTGATTCCCGCATTGGATCCGTACTTCTCTTGGTGTCGTTGACTTCTTGTCTTAACGAGCCTGTCTTGAAACGTGGCATTTTCTATCGAAGAATAATCGGGTTGGGGTTCATGGTCACTTTCTTCGTCACTTGCTTCTTTTTCCTCTTCGACTTTCGCCTCTGGGTCATAGTCTTCATCTTCGTCTTCATCATAGTCTTCATCATCAATCGCCTGTTTTTCCTTCTTTAAAGAATCATCATCAATAGTCTGCTCTTCTTTCTTTAGTATTCCATTCACTCGGGTGGCCTTTTGCTTGCCCATTATTATAACTTTTGCTGCTTAATGATAAGATAAACCAATCGTTTTTGGTGCCATACTTCTGAAAGGCAGGATTTTTTTTGGGGTGCGATCGCGATTACACATTCACCCAAAATTGGAGTATATATTGATTCTCTCTTCTTACCAACATTTAATATTTAAGCAATTGAAAATGACAGAAGTTAATACATTCATCGCAGACTCAAATGCACCTATAATTGTGTTATCTGCCAAAAAACACTTCGAACAATTACCAACAAATGACGCTAAATTATATGCTCATTACCTTTCAAGGGCCTCCCACCATGGTACTCGAGCCATTTTAAGATCAGTCTCCCCCGAAAGTGAAGCCATTTATGATTTAATTTTATCAATTCATAGACATTTAGGCGAACCAGCTACTAACGAGGAGTATGAAGCTCTTTTAAGCAAGGGCCTGACCAAGGAATCACAAGCAGTGCCACACTACTTGGAATATGCTTCCCAATTTTTGTCAAACTTAGGTAATTACAAGTCATTCGGGGACAAGAAATTTATTCCTAAATTGTCGATCGAGGAATTTGATAAATTGGTTTCTGAGGGGATCAATAACGATTCAATTACCTGGACATACATGAAAATTCGTGATGCTATATATGATACGAGTACCAACTTATTAGGATGGCCAGAAAAGGGTCAATTATCGAACTACTATCCTGATTCACCCGATATTACCCAGGATGAGGCGGAACTTGTTAATGCTGCTCTTGCAAACAAAGGCATTATGCCAGAAAATACAAGGGTTAAGAAAACTTCGGGCAAGGAGTTCGTTGTTTTTGTTGCCAGTTCTGAAACAGAGAATAAAACAACAAACTATCCAAAGGAGAAGATTTCTTTAGATAATGGAGGTTCATTGACCATTGCTTTTGGTGATCATCATGTTGAATTTGAACAGATTGTAGAGAACATGAAAAAAGCTGCAAAAAAAGCTGCAAATGACACCCAGCGTAAAATGATTAATCATTACGTTGAATCATTTCAAACTGGTAATATGATCGCGCATAAGTCGTCTCAGATAGAATGGGTTAAGGATTTAAGGCCTCTGGTGGAATCAAATATAGGGTTCATTGAAACCTATAGGGACCCATCAGGTGTTAGAGGTGAATGGGAAGGTTTAGTAGCCATGGTTAATCAGGATCGTACTGCCAAATTTTCCACCTTGGTAGAAAATGCAACTAAATTAATTCCTTATTTGCCTTGGGACAAAATTTATGAAAAAGATACATTTACCCCTCCAGATTTTACATCTTTAGAAGTTTTAACATTTGCTGGATCAGGTGTCCCAGCTGGTATTAATATTCCAAACTACGATGATGTTAGATTAAATGTTGGTTTCAAGAATGTTTCTTTAGGGAATGTCTTATCAGCAAATCCTAAAAAGCCTAAGAAGGAAGAACTTATTACTTTCCTCGAGCATGATATGCAAGCTAAATTCCGTAAATGGAGAGATGATGCCTTCGAAATACAAGTTGGTTTGCACGAGCTTTTAGGCCATGGTACAGGTAAGTTGTTGCAAGAAGTATCACCTGGTGAATTCAACTTTGATAAATCAAATCCTAATATCCATTCGTATTATAAGCCAACTGATACCTGGGGTTCACTATTCAGCGCAGTTGCAGGGTCGTTTGAGGAATGTAGAGCAGAGTTGGTTGCTTTATACCTCATTCTTAAAAAACCGTTAGAGGTATTGCCGATCTTCGGAGTTTCTGACGAAAAAGATCAGAAAGAAATTATTTTGATTGCTACCGTATTAATGTGCCGTGCCGGTTTATTAGGATTAGAATTCTGGGATCCAACATCTCGTAAATGGGGTCAACCCCACATGCAAGCTCGCTTTGGTATTTTCAAGTCTTTGCACAAGAGTGGTGTCTGTAAGCTTGAATTCAGTGAGGAAAACATGGATGACTTAAAGATCACCTTCGACGAATCCAAGTTGAACAACACAGCAGTAGATGTGTTAGGTGATTTCTTACTAAAATTACATGTCTATAAATGTACAGGTGATGTAACCAAAGGTGTTGCGTACTATAATGATATTACCGATGTCACTGACGAATACAGCAGATTTAGACAGATCATTTTAAGTAAGAAATTACCACGTAAACAATTGATTCAAGCCAACACATTTGCAGATGCTTCTGGCCAAGTTGAAGTTAGAGAATATGAAGAGTCTGAAGTAGGTATGATTCAAAGTTTTGCTGATAGAAATGTATAGTTATACTTAAATCACGTGAATTCATATTTCGGACGTATTTTGAAATTTTATACTCTGTAGATGTTGAAGGTATAAATTTATCATAGTTTAGTCTAATTTGATAAAGAATATAGGTATACAGCTAGTTATTAAGCCCACATGTTGCTACCTATACAACGAGTGAAACCGTCGTTTTTGTTTCTGTATAGTTCGAATGTTGGGATTTTTAGGACTCTACATACAAGAATACCGACAAGGCTATCTACATTAAATACGAGTGTGATATACAGAAGAACTTATCCAAACATATCTAATGCATGTAATGTATTTCTAGGGAAAACGAATATTATTTATGGAAGACTGAGATACTTCTCAGACTCACTGGTCGTTAGGAATACCTCAGATACACCAAGTAAACAAGAATTAATAAAATCCCTACAAAAGTCTAACTCTTTGAAGAACCATTTGGAGTTTACTAAGATAAGGAAACGCGAGTTGAGAGAAGAAGAGAAGGAGCAACAAAAGAAAGACAGGAAACCATTTCGTGAAAATATAAAAACCATATTACGTATATTAAAATTGGGAAGGCCTGATTTGAAGCTTTTTCTATATGCTTTGGGGTTTATTTTGTTTGCAGTTTTATATCCAACAACAGCAGTCAAATTAGTTGGTTCGGCTATTGATGCTTTTAATAATAACATGAAAGATAGTGACGGCACTTTATTGATTTGGGGATACAAGTATTCTACAGTTTTCGGTTTTATGGTGCCTTTCATGTGCTTAAGTGCTGTTTGCTTTTGGGCTAGAATTTGGGTTTTGAAAGTATTGGGTGAAAGATTAGTTGCAAGATTAAGATTGAGAGTAATGAAACATTTATTGAGACATGATGCCAAATTCTACGATCATGAAAAACATAAAGTAGGTGATTTGATATCTAGATTATCAAGTGATGCATATGTTGTTTCAAGATCTATTACAAATAATTTACCTGACGGGTTGAAGAATGTCTTGTTCGGTATAATTAGTTCTTACATGATGTTTTCTATTAATCCTATGTTGTTTGGTATTATGTTATTAATTTCTCCTCCAATAACATTTGGATCAGTATGGTATGGTGAAAAGATTCGTGCTTTATCTACGAGATTGCAGAATGCAACAGCAGGCCTTACTAAGGTGAGTGAAGAAACTCTTAATTCAGTTAAATTGGTTCAAGCGTTTACTGGTGAACAAAAAGAATTGACGAAATATTCTGATCAGCTCAGGAACGTTATTAACGTAGCGAAAAAAGAAGCGCTTGCACAGTCAAATTACCTGGTTTCAATTTATAGTTTGTACCATACTGGTTATTTGTCATGCGTTGCAATCGGTGTCTACTTGATAATAAATGGACAGATGACAACCGGTGACGTGGTTGCTTTCACAATGTACCTGGAATTATTCAATCTGGCATTGTACAGTTTGACAACAACTTATATGGAATTGATGAAAGGTTCAGGTGCCGGCATTAAATTGTTCGAGTTAATCGACTACGATAATGATGTTCCTCCTGTAAAAGGAAATAAATTACCTCCAGGGTTATCGAACGGTATTGAATTTAAAGACGTTGTTTTCAGCTACGCCAGCAGACCATATGATAAGATTTTTAATGAATGTTCATTTAATATACCAGCATCATCGACCACATGTATTGTTGCACCTTCAGGATGTGGGAAGTCTACCGTGGCATCATTGTTATTAAGGTCATATAATATTAATAGTGGTGAGATCCTTATTGGAGGCAGAAATATTAATAACTTTCAAGTTCGTGACTTGAGAAGATCGATTATTGGAATTGTGCAACAAGAACCAGTATTGTTATCAGGAACTATCTTAGAGAATATTGTATACGGATTAACTCCGTCTCAAATAAGTCAGATGACAATGGAAGATGTTAAATTTGCTGCCAGACAGGCTAATTGTCATGACTTCATTATGTCTCTTCCAGATGGATATGAAACAATAATTGGTTCTCGTGGTGCATCCTTATCAGGGGGTCAAAAGCAGCGAGTGGCTATTGCTAGAGCATTGATTAAGAAGCCGTCAATTTTGATTTTAGATGAAGCGACATCGGCTTTAGATTCTAGACTGGAAAGTCTTATTAACGAAACATTGAAAGAATTAACGTCTCAGGGTAAAATGACTATCATATCAATTGCCCATAGATTATCTACTATTTCAAAATCCGAGAATATTATTGTTTTGGGCAAACATGGAAAGGTGGTTGAACAAGGCAGATTCGTCGAATTGTACAGTGATCCAAACTCTGAATTATCTAAGTTGTTAGATAGCCCAGGCCTCGACGAATCCGAAGAGACTCCTGAGCAGACCGAAGCCGAAGAAACGGAAAGAATCACAGAAGAGAATAAGGCAAATGAACTTGAAATAATCAGATCCATGATTGATGATTTACCAGTTGAGATGCGTGCTCAACTTGCAGATCAAATATCCCAAGAAATAAACGAAGATAAGAACGCTGCCATCTCAGAATCAAAGATCTCGTCCGACAAGATTGTTTCATAGTTTAGAGCACATCACAGCCTCGGAATAGTCGCTTGTAAATAGTAATACAATACTCACACATGTTATTGGAACTTATGTCCTCCTATAGTTCGTTAGCAACGTTATAGAAATAAATAGAAAATGCCTACTGTAACTACAAATATCCACAATTGGTACTTAAGACTGCAATATTTTTATTGAAACTTCTATACTGGTTGATACTTCCTCCATAAACAAGAAAATATTAAACACAATTTCATGTTGCCCTAAATGGCAAAACTAGAACCTGCGAAATAAAACATAATTCATAAACTCAATTTACCTTGATTTATTTATCTAAAGACTTAGGTTCACCTTGTTTACCGTTTTCAATCTTCATGGCCTTGACTTCGGTAAGACCTCTTCTTTCAGCAGCAACCTTAAATTCAGGCTTTAAAGCACTTCTGACGGCCTTGGCAGAGAGAGCTAAGGCTCTGTTTAATGAGATACCGGCTTGTTGGTAGGCAGACATGTTTGATTATTTAATTATAATTGAATAATTGAATTATATTATTGATTAAACTAAGGTATAAGTTTTCGTTCGGTCGTGGATCGGGATTTAATTGGTGAAATATTAGTGATGCTAAAATTTACGCGCGGGCGCATATAAAACGGGTAAATGCTAAGTAAATATGAGACTGGACATTATATCGATTGCAAATTATATAGACTAGTGTATGCATATTTATGTAATTGTTACGTTTTAATTACCTCGTTTGGAGTTCAACCAGTTGATAAAATCAAAAAACATGGAAGCCTGGATTTTACTGTTAGGTTTTGCTGCCCATTTCTTCAAACATTGAGCATACAAATCAATAATTCTGTCCAAGTACAGTTCGTCCACGGCAATTAAACTCTTAGCTACAATAATACAAGATTGACCGCATGCCATCGAGTGTGCTTGGTTGGACGATTTATTCGAACCAGCTTCCTTTTGTAGCCATTCGATGAGACTCATCAATGATTCCTTATAGTTAGACTGTTCTGTTTTGGTTGGAAAATTTATTTCCAACTCACGATTAGTTAACTTAGTCTTGCTCAATTTTGTTTTTAATAACTTGTGGGCTTTGACCCCTAAATTCTTGTCCATCGTCAAGTTAATTAATATGATTAATGGTTTTATCATGGCTAAATTTAGGTAGGACGAAGGTTGGTTTTTGTTGAATAATTCCAAGAGATCCAAAATACGGTTTTTGAAGAAAATCATCTGTTCCTTAGCTTCAATGACTTCAGCTTTTCTCTTATTACCAGTAACGACGCTTGACATCGCATTATGTCTTTCCTTAAAGATCTTTGACAATTGGTCATCCATTGCCATCATTTCTTCATCTTCCATTGAGTCTGACTGATACGAGGAATCTTCATCGTTATCTTCCAGCGAGCTCAAATCTTCAAACTTGACTTCACCGGACGATTCAGTTGGAATACCCAAAGCTTGTGCTAACTTCAAATTTGTTTGCTTATCAACCTCTGAAAGAACATCATTTGATTTATTGGCCCCACTAGATTCTTCATCGCTTCCACTTTCACTATCATCGTCACTATCACTGCCATCTGAGTCTTCCTCATCATTTTTATCGCTTTCTTCGTCAGCACTATCAGCTGAATCCTGTGAATTATTATCTTCATCATCAACAGCTTCGAATTCATCTTCATTTTCAAATAGTTTCTGCTGTCCTTCTTTGTTCTCACGAGCCTCCAAGACATCAAATAATAACTGCAAACATTCTTCATTCAATTTTACTTTATCAGTTTCATCCTTGGAACACAAAAAAGATTCCCATGCAATAGACGAAAGTTTCTTCAGTAAAGTCGCTTTACGCGATGTAAATGATAAAATTATTTCAGTTAAAAACACAGCAGAGTCAGTATCTTCATTTTCTTCACGCTTAAAGAAGTTATTATAGCACATTTTCAATTCGTCGAGCACAGTGACAGCCTCTTCGTCACCCATATAAAATTGTATCAATATCATTGAGAACAACAACTTGAAACAATCTAATTGATCTCTCTTCTGAGTATCGTTCTTGCGTGAGTTCTTAAGTGATACATCAATCTCTGCTAAGACAGCAAGAGCTTCTTCTTTAACATTCAATAAAGTTTCATCGAACTGCAAGAGATTTTCATAATCATCTGAGATTTCTAACTTATTGATATAGGAAAGACATGTCGACAACGGCCACGAACGGTCACTCATTTGGATATTGATTATATCGGATAATACAGAATTCAACCTGTCTTGACATAACTTTCTGATATTACCAGAAACAGCATGGCTATCTATCTTTTTGAAAAATGAATGTTGAATTAGTAACTTCAAAATCTTTGTCAACCATTTAGAGTTGTTTTTTTCATTTGAAAGTAAAGCTTTATTGGATCTGAAAAGTAATAATAGTTTGTCCAAGGCCCATTTCTGAATATTATCATTAGACTTTTTCATAACTTCATGCTCATTTTCGGTTTCTTCTTCTTCTTCTTGAGAAGCTAAGGCATTATTAAATTTAGATATTAAAACGTCTTTGAATTGGTTCAATACTAAATCAACCTCAAAGCTGTTGATATCCTCCTTACCATTTAAAACCCCAATTAACTTATCAGTACATTTTGATTTAGTAACTAAATCAAAATTCCAACAACCGCCTTTAGATTCATCAACAAGACAGTCAAGAATAATTGGAGCCTTCGTAAAGTCTTTACTTGAACTATCAACAATCGTACTTAAAACTTTTGTAGAAATTTTATTCAATATACGGTTCTGTTGGGAAGACTGGTTAATTAAACATCTCATAAAGTTCGGGGTGAATAACGAAGAAATATCAGTTGATTTTATAGAAGTTAAAAACTTGAGAAATATTTCAAACCCCCAGTATTTTCGTTCATGTGATGACTTATCAGCAAACAAAGTTTCATCAACAACAACCTTCCAGAATTCCTTTAATGGTACTTCGTTATCATTTGTAATTTTTTGCTTTTTAGAAGATTTAGACGATGTCTTCTTACGCTTCTTTGAGCTAGAAATTTCATTTTCATTATCAGCAAAGTCTTCAACGCCATGATTATTATAGTGTTGGATTATTATATCCCAAACAAAGTGTATTCTAGGACTCCAACTACCTTTTTGTTTCGAATTACCATTTTTCGTTTTTGGTGTGTCACTTCCGTCACTTTCAGGTTCAACAACCTCCACATCTTTTAAGGCCTTAGCTAAAGTAGGCAAATTTCCTTTGGAGAAAGGATCTCCATTTTTCCAGTTTAATTTTGTATCAATTATCTTATTGGCGTATATTTCACGAGTTTGTTGAGGAATTGACAAATAGACAGCAATACCTTCGGTGGTTAAATTCAAACCAACATCGTTAATTTTTTGTAAAATATGCACAAGAACTACATCTTCATTTGAGTTGTCTTTCAAGAGACTGATAAATTGGCACAAAGTAAAGATAGAAGTTTCTCGTAACCATGATTTAATGCTAGATAATTCAACCAATTGATCAACAAATTCACACAACAGTTCTGGAGATGAAACCTTTTTATTAAATAATAATTGGGAATTTAATAAAACTTGCAAACCAAATAATCTACCAAATAAAACAGATCTTTCTTCTTTACCTTTCATTGATGATTTGACTTGACTCAACTTTAATACTTGTTGTAAGAATGTAGAAACCGTTAGTTCATGTTCTTCTTTCTCGACTAATTCACGTAAAACTTCAATCAAGGCCATAGAAAATCCTAATCTGGCACTCTGTCTGGAACTTGTTAACCCTTTAATTAATCTATTCAAAGCATAGTCCCATTCATCTTTTTCGTTTACTTGTGTTAATTCCTGAAGCAATGCTGTAGCAGCTTCGATTCTTTCCTGAGGAACTTCAGACGCTAATCTGTAATAATGATCCTTCAGAACTGGCATCACTTTTGGCGTAGTTTATAGCTAATTAAGTGAATGTAACAAGCGTAGGTTTAGGTGCTAAAACTCAACTCATCGATTTTTTTCAAATATTAAATATATTCAGTGAGGGCTCACTAACCTTCGTTTTTACGTAACATGTTTTAGCAACAATGTTGAATTCGTTTGCATTCATAATATATAGAAATCTAAATAATTAAGTCAGTTATAGACCCGTACCCCGTAAGTATTGTAAGCATCAAAGAAAAAAAATTCTTTTGTAAAAAAAAAGTTGTATAGAAAACCCATGTTGAAATGAAGTAATAGAAGATAAATATAGTGGACAAAAAAGAATATATTAAGATACCGAGTCACAGACTATCACCAGTATCAATCTAGGCAGTGTAGGTTTGCTTAGGGAATGGGAAAGATGGACCAACTTCTTGGATAGATAAAGATGCAGCCCATTGACCTTCATGAACAGCTTGAGCAATATCTTTACCTTCAACAAGAGCAGCAATGAAACCAGCAGCAAAAGCGTCACCAGCACCATTAGTATCAGTGATTTTGTTTTCTTCTAACTTTCTAACGGCGTATTCCTTGACGTCAAACTCTTTGGTGGATTCGTTGTAAGTAACAGTGACCGTTGGGTCGGTACCTTGGGTGAAAACAACAGTTCTTTGTCTCTTGTTGTTAGCCTTTGGTAACTTAGCAACTTCCTTAGCAATGGCAACAACATCCTTTGAATCGACAGATAAACCTTGGGTTTCAGCGTAAGCAGCAGCTTCCGATTCGTTAGCAATGACGAAATCAACGTATGGGAGCGATGAGGCCAATGGATCCTTGAAAAACTGTGGAATGAATGGAGCAGAGAAGTTCAAGGCAAAGACCTTGTTGTTTTCAGCAGCATGTTTACCTAATTTTTCAATAGCTGGTGGAGAGACAGTCAAGTGGAAACCACCAATGTAGTAATATTTAGCATTTTCAACAATAGCCCAGTTTTCTGGCTTTTCCAAGTGGTCAACCTTGAAGTGGTTAGCAGCAGCCAAGTCAGTAACCAATGATCTGTGTGGACCATTGATCAAAGCTGCACACTTACCGGTAGCAATTTCTTCTTGAATTTGGTACTCGGTTCTTAAGCCATATTGTTCGTTGGCCTCATTCAACTTGTCAGCGTAGACATCCTTACCAACAGATCCAAAGTAAACAACGGACTTTGGTGGTAAGATGTATTGAGCACCTCTAGCAGTGTTTTGGGCAGCACCACCAGCAACGGTCTTTAATCCAGACTTCTTCAAAACTTCCTCATAAATTGGGAAGTGCTTTTCTTCGGCTAAAATAGCATCGTTTTCCTTTAAACCATACTTACTTAAGTATTCTGGTTCAACGTCAACTTGTAAATCCAATAATGGATTACCTAAACAAACTAATGGGTACGACATGGTGATATAATTGATTATCTATGTTACTGTGGGATAAGGTAAACTTGTAGATTCTATATACGTCCTGTCAATAGAAATTTTCCAAAATTTCACAAGCTTGATTATATAAGCTGGGTACTAAATACCAACAATTCTATTCTAGGTGAATGACGATAATCAGAAACTACTTGTGTCGGATTATTTAGGCTTCGACGGTATCTCAGAGTTTTCAAGCATGTCCTTAACAGATTTCTTACCGGTCTTCAATGAAGATCCGTTTTTAAAATTCAGACCTTTTCCTGAGACATCTACCATCCCTTTCGTTGCACACTGGCATGAGATCGTGGGGTCATTTTTAATGTACGTCTTGGTACAAAAATTGTCACCGATGGTTTCCAGCAGGTTGTTTGGGAAGTCATACAACCAATTGAACTACAAGACCAAGATAAACTTCGATATTCATGTTGTTTCGATGGTACAATGCGTAGTCTCGGTACTCGCGTTGATTCCGATGTGGAACCATCCTACGTGGAAGAACAGGGAGGTCGATCCCACCAGTGCCGTACTCGCATACTATCCGTATGGAGGATTCGTCAGCTCGATTTCGGTGGGCTACTTTTTGTGGGACTTGGTGGTGTGTTTTAAGTACATGAACTTGTTTGGTGCCGGGTTTCTTGTCCATGCTGTGTCTGCCCTCTTTGTGTTTGGCAGCACATTGTTCCGATTTTGCTTGCCATGGGTTCCGGCGTTCTTGCTTTTCGAATTGAGCACTCCGTTCGTCAATATCAACTGGTTTGCATCAAAGATGCCTGAAGGCTTCGTTAGTGATGCCACTGTTATCGTGAACGGTATTTTGTTGTTGGTGACATTTTTCACCGTCAGAATTTTATGGGGCTTCTACTCGGCTATCGTGGTTGCCCGTGATATGTTCGCTGTGTGGGATCAACTCTATAAAGTCTTACCTGTTGGTACTTTGTTGTTGAATTTTACGCTTAATATATTGAACGTGTACTGGTTTTACAAAATGCTCTTGATTGCAAAGAAAAAAGCAACTGGCAAAAAGACCACCAAGGAGGCGGAACATGAACTTGCCCACAAGATAGAATAGATACATATATATGCTATGTGTAATGTAATAATAGTAGCTTAGTACTAAACAATAGTGGTCGTGTAATATTGTCAATATTTAATGGCAATTTATTTCTCAAAAGACTCGAAATTCGAACTCATTCACAATAAAGAATCAATAATATAACATTACTTATATAGGGTATCATTACAAAACTAGTTATAAACATTAATAAGAAGAAATCTTATTAAGTATACCCATATTTGAACTATTTTTAGTTGATAAAGTCATAGTTTACTTATAAAATTTGCATTTCAGTTGAAAACAACATTCCCCTTTAATTAACATTTTAGAGAAGCCCTATATATAATGAATAACGAGTACGATTATTTATTCAAGTTATTATTGATTGGAGACTCAGGAGTTGGTAAGTCGTGTTTATTATTGAGATTCGCCGATGATACTTATACTCCAGACTACATTTCAACCATTGGTGTTGACTTCAAGATTAGAACTATCGAATTAGATGGTAAGACCATCAAGTTACAAATCTGGGATACTGCTGGACAAGAACGTTTCAGAACCATCACGTCATCATACTACCGTGGGGCACATGGTATTATCATCGTTTACGATGTCACGGACCAAGAATCGTTTAACAACGTCAAGCAATGGTTACAGGAAATTGACCGTTATGCTACAGGGGGTGTTATGAAATTATTGGTTGGTAATAAGGCTGATTTATCCGACAAGAAGGTTGTTGAATACACGGCTGCTAAGGAGTTTGCTGACGCGTTGGATATCCCATTTTTGGAAACGTCAGCATTATCTTCTACCAATGTCGAGCAAGCTTTCTACACCATGGCCAGACAGATTAAGGCTCAAATGACAAACAATACCTCATCAGGAAACGCTAATAATGCTAACAGTGGCAAATCAAACGTCAATTTAAGAGGTCAATCCTTAACTTCAAACCAAGCCAACTCGTGCTGCTAATTTAATGCTATTTCATATAAGTCTTTTTTTAACTGCTACACTAGTATAATTGCTTTTTCTGTGTCTTTTATAATCTATTTAAACTAACTAGTTATATATGATTTCTTTACTTGGTTCCAATATAGTCTAATGTGATAAATCTTTTTGGCCATCGAGCAGTTTCAGTCTAAGCATATTGAACAAACAAATCTCTGAAGTTTATGAAATTATCTTTCCTACTAAAATTTCTTTGGATATCCATTTACATTTGTTTTTCAAAAATTCTTGAATTGAAACATAGCCATATTACGTTAGTGTAGATCGAAAAACTATATCCAGGGCTAAAATAACTCGTTATTCGAACACCTGAGTTAGCGGTTGCAATAGCCTCTTTCAAGCCATTGAAATTGAAAGCATCGTCTAAATGACTTATAGTAATACATACTGTTATAACATTTCTTACTGAAGACTGTGTAATATATAAATTGCAATAACGTCCTTAGCACTAACACGTTCATATTGTAGATCCAGGAAAATCCCAATCATGATCTGTTTACACTTACTTCCGTATTAGGTAATCTACATTTTATCGCATTTTTCACGATTTCTACTATATGGTGGCAACGTATACTATTGATTAAGGACTCACCAGGAATAGTCAATTCATTTGCCAATTTTGTTTATATATACCATCAGCTCAAAAAATGTCTGAAATATCTAAGAACAAGGCTTCAGCCGAATTTAAAGAACCAGAAAGTGCCAATGAGACCGAAGGTTTGGTGAAGGAAATCGAAGAATCATTTACATTCTTACAGAAGGCGGCAGACAATTTTGATAACAGATACATTTCAAAGGTTTTCCGTGATTTAGGACGCTTAAGGCTTAAGATATCACAGAATCCAGAATGCTTGAGAATCATCATCAATAAAACATACGCAAACGATCATCCAAACAAACTGTATCTTGTGGACATAATTGGAACGCCTAAGACCAATGAAGATAAAATGGACGTCGACGAATCGATTAACTCAAATGAAAGTGTATTGCCAGAAGTTGATTTGTACATTCACTTGTTGTTTCAAATTTATCTTTTGGATCAGGATCAATTAAAGAAATTGGATAGTTTCAACGATAAGATTATTTATTTGATGCAAACATTCAATCGTCGTTCTTTGGATTTCATTCAGGCTAAAATATGGTTCTACATCAGTAGAACTAAGGAATTGACTAAAGATTACTATTCCATACGTCCCTCATTGTTATTGAGCTTAAGGACTGCTACTTTAAGACACGATAGCGAAACCACAGCTTCCATCATAACTTTGTTATTGAGAAATTATCTTTTATCTCATGATATTAACCAAGCAACTAACTTGATCGAAAAGACTGAGTTTCCTGAAAATGCTGGTAATGCGTTATACGCGAGATATTATTACTACTTGGCTAAAATCAATGCTATTCAGTTAGACTACTCCTTAGCTCATGAATATGTTCTAGCAGCTATCAGAAAAACTCCGCAAACCCAATTGGCTAACGGCTTTATTCAATCTGCAACCAAATTAAGCATCATTATTGAATTATTAATGGGTGATATTCCAGAATTGAAGGTGTTCAAAAACAATGCGGGCAACTTTGAACCTTATTTTATGGTTACAAAAGCTGTTAGGTTGGGTGACTTGAAATTATTCGGTGAAGTCTTGAAAAAATATGAAAGCTATTTCGTTAAGGATGACAATTTTACCTTAGTTTCAAGATTGGGCCAAAACGTCATTAAAACCGGTATCAGAGTCATTTCGTTATCATATTCAAAAATCTCATTGAAGGATATCTGTATTAAATTACACTTGGATTCGGAAGAGCTGACTGAATACATAGTCTCAAAAGCTATCAGAGATGGTGTTATAGAAGCTAGTATTAACCATGAACATGGTTACATGAAGAGTAAGGAATTATTGGATATATATTCAACTAAATTGCCTCAAGGTGAATTTGATCAAAGAATCAAGTTTTGTTTATCGTTGCACAATGATAGTGTTAAGTCTATGAGATATCCTTCTGATAACAACAAATTAGATTCAAATAAGAATAGTTTAGAATCCAAAGAAGAAGAAATAGATTTATTGAAGGCTATTGAAGAAGGTGACTTAGATGATTTTATGGATTAGGTTATGTAGTCTTTCTATATAATATATAATAATACAGAGCATTATTAGAATTTTTTGTCGTGCTCGGAATCTCAAGATATTGCAATTTAGTCGATCGCGACATTTACTGGAATGCTTAATGCAAGTTCATGACATTATACTATAATAGTACAGTTTTTAAGTGACTTAACAGTTCAACTGCCAATGGGAGATATGGTTCATTTAGAGATAGATCCAGACTTGTATGGAGATGGATATAAAGATCCATTCATTCAAGATGAGTAAGTATTATAAATTCTTCAATAATTTTCAAGACCACCTATTAACCATATCTTACTAGGGATAAATTATCAATGGCCGAATTGATACCTCGAATCTTAATAGAAAGGCTGTCATTCTTAAATCTTACAGAGGATTCCTTGGAACAAGAGATTGCCTGCACCGACAATGCACTGACCGAAGATTTAAAAACAAATGAAGAAGAAATTGAAGACAAGGATATGGATAACAAAGAGACTTTACTTCATTCTGATAGCACAGATGATCTAATAGACACTAAAAATACGTTTGAAAACTTTCAGAAGCAAAAGTTTGAATTATCAAAATATATAAATTCTGCTTTGAATGAAACATCATTATCATTAGATTTTGTCTCATTATTACTTTCCACAGTTAAACCAAACATAGGTAAATCTACAATGTCACCACATCTATCCAAGAGTGTCCCTATTGGATCCTTAAATTCAGACAGATTGTCAAATAATACAGATACGTCGAAATATAAAAATTCTGCCGTAATTGGTCAAGGTTGGAAGTTGGAATCGTTGAATAAGATTACCAATTCTTTCAAAAACGCAAGTTTACGATTAAATGAACAAGTCCTAAAGGAGAAAAGATATTGGGATATGATTAATTTGGTTCTTGGGAATCATGAAATTTTGTACAAAACAAGAGACCCTGCAAATGGATCAAGGGCAATTGGCGTGAGATATGGTTACGGAGATTCAGGTTCTAGTTATCATGATAGGGGGCTTGCAATTTTAAGAAAGGACAACCAGACCGGTGAAATATCATTTAATCCAGTGTCTAGTACAAATAAAATTACGAATAAAGTTTATAAGTACATAAGAGTCAAAATTCTTAGCAAAATTGATGATGATTATATGCTTACAGGTCAATCTATATTTGAGAATAATTTCATAAATACCAGCAAGTATGGAATAATTAATGATATAGAAAAAGCCAGATTTTTCTTATTTGAGGAGGACTTATTTTATCAATTAACAAGAGAAGCTAAGTACTTAATTAACTACAACGTGCTGATTATAGCTAATAAGATCATCATTGAAATAAATAATGAGATCATAGAGATAGAATCTATAATTTATGATGAAAATAATGAGGATGAATTAAGCAATTACTATCAAAATATCAACCAGTTATCATCAATCAATAATAAAAAAGCTCAGTCTATACTAACGCTTTTAAAATTAATGTTATGTTGCTTTTATAAATATAACTTGAAGTTAAAGCAAAAAATTCCTACGGCTATTACAAAATGGAAACAGAGCAACTCGCATCCATTGATCTTAAGGCCGTTACTAGGTCATATAAGGCACGAGATAAATGTACAGAATATGTTGAATATTCTAGATTCTCATCTGAACGAATTCAAAGAGAAAGTAAAGCTTACTATTGATTACGAAAAATACGTCAATTTGAAAAAGAGTCAAGACAATATCGTAAACCCATTCATTAAATCAATTGAAAGACCTTTGACCTCATTCGAGGTTACTGTCAATAACTTGAAAGATGGTCAAGTCTTAAAGATTTATATTGACATTTCCTCGACTGAAATATTCTGTACATTGATTGTTAATTTGAATATTATCAAGTTTGAGAGTTCCGAGAAAATAAGTGATAATCAGCAAGGTGCTAATGTTTTGCTGATCAACTTTAATGATTTAAGTGACCTCGAGGAGTGTCTAAATTGGACAATTTTAAATTTTATTAATGAATAAATACCTAATTTATCGATATAGACGTAATATACATTAGTCAACTTCAGCAACTTTAACGGCTTCATCAAGGTTCAACTTGTCACCATTTTCTTCGATAAACTTCTTAATTCTATAATATCTTTCATCTCTTAAATTGTTGTAGATTAAGAAATTAAACCATATTTCAAAGAACGAGTATACAAAGATAACATTGCTACTGAAAAATGGTGAACTAGTGACATATGAATATGCTGCTAATCCAAAATAAAGGAATAATCTGGTTGGTACAATAGTCTCGAAATATTCAATATTATCAGCCAATAAAGGAATAAAATCAGAAATTGCTAATGTAGCGAATGCAACGGCTGTGATACCTAGTAATGGATTGGAACTATCAACCAAAACGATATTTAATTGCATTGCTTGACCTAAGAGCACAGCAAACCCGGATTCCAACAAGACCGAGGGATCTTTTATGCAAAAAAAGGCAAGAACAGCCAACAACAGTACCCTAGCATATAATAATGACTTTGCTGATAAGAATTGCATGATTGTTTGTCAATCCTTTTTTTCTTGTTTCAAACTAGTTGGTCAAATCAAGAAAGTTTTGAAGAAACTTCACTGAAACAATTTAACTGTAAACCTCAATTTTTTACAGTTTATTCTTGAAGTTACTTTAAATGCTGCAAAATAACCATACTGAGTAGATATCGGACGATATTAGAAGTAATTTATGTTGCTTATAAATTATTATTATATACTTAAGCCTAATATATCATGTAATTTCTCTAGAAAAATAATTGTAATGTCTACACCAACAAATAATCGAGTAAAGAATGGTAAGCATGAAAATTGGCTATGGTTTAGTTACGTTAATGGTTTTGCCATTTATTTATGCATCTACTGTAGATGGTAACCTAGATATTGCAGCTGGTGAACCGAAAGTAAGAGATTATAGATTGGAATTAACACATGCATATGGTAACCCTGATGGAATTTATAAGAGTAATTTCCTAATCAACGGCCAATCACCAGGGCCAATTATTGAAGGTGACGAGGGGGATTGGGTTAATATAACAGTTGTCAACTATTTACCAGTATCAATAACAATACATTTTCATGGCATTTTGCAAAAGGGTACGCCATGGTCCGATGGTGTTCCTGGGATAACTCAATATCCAATACTAAGTGGTGATTGTTATTCATATCTTTTCCAATTGAAAGATCAGTACGGGTTTTATTGGTATCATGCACATTACCGGGGCTATCTGACAGACGGACTATACGGACCAATTTATATTAAGCCTAATAAAGCAAGAGAGAGGCCTTATGATTTAATTGTTAAGAGCAAAGAGGAGTTAGATCTAATAGAATCCTTAGAAAAATCACCTTCATATATAATCGCGGACGATTCCTTCAAGCTTCCAATGGATGACATCATGGCGAGAATGTTCCATTACGGCATTGATCCATTGTGTATCCTGAGTATATTGTTAAACGGTAAGGGTAGAATATACTGCCATGAGTATTCAACATTCCACAGATTGGGGTCAAAATCTAAACTTGATCGTGTGCCACAATTCGATTCCATGGGCTGCATTAGAAGCGAGAAGACAAACGGATATCATGACTTCAAACTTGATAATTTTGGACTTGAAAGCCCTGGTTTCTCTAGGCGCTGTGAATCAACTTCGAGAGACAACTATGTCTATTTTACAAACCATTCTTCTTGGCAATATGTAAATATTTTAAATGCTGGTGGACAGTATACGAAAGCATTTTCAATTGATGACCACGAATTTTATGTAATTGCAGTTGATGGCGTGTTTATACGACCAAAACTTGTACATCAACTACTTATTCCAGTTGGATCAAGGTATACGGTTCTTTTAGAAACAAATTCAAGCAAACATAAGAACTCCAAGGACCCATTTGCAATGAGATTCGCAGCAATTAAAACACCCCAATATATTGAGGCACTAGGATATTTGATATACGGTGATAATTCTACTCTTTCGTCTGTTGAGCTTCAGAACATTCAACAACGAAACAATATCAATAATGGTATCAAATTTCAAGATTTAGATGGAAAACTAACCGAAGATAATTACGATCTGGTTTGGCCTCATGAAACTGGTCCCTTGAGTAAAGTCGATCAACTTAATGCGAGTAAAACAGGAGATCATACTTTCGAACTCTATTTGAATAGAACGGGGGTAGTTGAATTCAGCATGTTCAAAGATGGAACCAAATTACCTGCTGGATTCGAGCTTTCGAAGCCTTTATTGCATATGGATTTCTCCGACGAGGAGAATACATTTGCGTCCTTTAACGGATCTTTGACTGATAATATTCAAGAAGGTGATATTGTCGATATTATAATCAATAATTTTAGGACTATTGATCACCCAATACATATGCATGGACATTTATTTCATTTAATTAGTTATAGTGAGACAGAAAACTTTCCGTATGCGACAGTTGAAGAAGCTGCCAAAAACAATTATACAAACTTGAATTTTGAAAACCCACCAATGTTTGACATAGCCTACACTCCTGCTAAAGGTCATTCAGTTATTAGAATAACTGCAAACAATCCGGGAATATGGTTAATCCACTGTCATAATTTAGGTCATCTACTTGGTGGTATGGGGGCCGTTTTGTTTGAATCAATCGCCAGTATACCTAAAATACCTCCGTTGTATCTCAAACAAGTCCATGTTGAATACAATATGCAATCCGATTTGGGAATTACAGAATTGAAGAATAATACTCACGATGGTTCACTTCAGTCTTAGTTATTATCAAGTTTCAAATTTTAGATCTCATATATTTTATATTCAGTGAAAAATGAGCATTCTCGTTGTTGCAAAATTCTTGTAATATACTGGTTTCTTACAATCAACTGAAAGCAACAATGCAATCCTCTAAAAGTTATCCTTATGAACACTCAAAATCCGAGCTGTCGTCACCTGGGGATAAGAAATCAAATAAAATCATAAATGCATCATTATTAGAGGGCGATAAACAAAACAGTAATATTTCACTCCAAGAACAAGTCAGTTCAAACTTAGCAAATCCAACAAACAATCCTACTGAAATATCAGAATCATATACCAATCTTCCTTTCAGAGATATGGGTAAAGTGTCGTTTCATATTAGAGATAGAATATCTGTTATAATCGCAAGTATTACGTATACTACATTGGAGTTTATTGATCATTTCACAGATGACTCTGATATCGGTAAAGAATTCATCAAGTACGTAATAAAGTCCCAACAGTTCTTTATAGAATGACATATTAACCACAATCAGAACTATCATTTGCAAGGTCGTCTACTGTAAATGCCAGATAAAAAAGTCAATTTTACTCATAGGGAGAGCGAATAAATGTCGATCTATTCTTGCAACCGTATGTTATTTTTTTTTCATATTAAATACTATAAGAACATAACTAACTGAATTTAGATATCAATTTTGATAATTGTTCCGTTGATACTTCTAATATTCCTGCTGATAGCATTCATGTTCGGAATTTCATCAATTACTATTGCATTCTTTGCCATAGTCTTCTTTATTTTCTTTATCATTGTTTGTACGTATTTCCATAAAAACAATTTTTTCAAAAGAGGCCACCAACTAACATCTAGCCTTTATCCTTGTACCAGTTATATTGACTACATCTATATTCGTGGGATCTCTCATGTTATTTATCTCGATGTGTTCCAAATCGGATACCTGGATTCAGATTATAGTCCTGGCGGTAAGCTACTATTTGAAGAAAAAAGTCAAAAAGTTTGCCGACAGCTTTACCAATTCAGATGATGGAGAGAAAACTACAGATATAGACGGAAAGCCTCCCCAATTTGACTTACCTATGTCTCATGTGGTTGTTGATACAAATAAGTCGTCTGGATATAAAGTGATCCTGGAACTGAAAGAATCTGATCCCAATGTAGCTGAATTGGAAGATGTTCTCAACAAAAATGAAGACATTGTTATAAAGGATACCATTACTGAGGATACGGAGTAGGAAAGCTCAAGAATTTTATGTGAGACTTATATCCTTTTTTTGCATTCATTATTTTCACCACTAATCACTCGTTATATTACATGTGAAGTGAAATTTTACTTCAAATATATGTCAACTGTCTATGTACTTTTATTTCTGGGTTTAGTCTATATTTTGCTATCTAATACCTATATAATACAAAATGCTTCATATTGGTCTTGTATTCATGACTTTGTGTCATTATTCAGATTGAACACCGTTTAATCGAACACGCTTGACAAAACTGTAGATATTTGAAAGTATTCAATTAGACTCAACATATAGACTTATACAATCAAAATGAAGTTAGCTTTCGCTTCGATAGTCATCTTTTTACAATTGTTTGCTGTTTCGTGGGCATTTTCTATTTCTAAAGGCTCAATTAAATCAAACGGAGAATCAGTAGCGTTCGGAGAAATGAATACACAAGAAATCAAAAAATTATCCATCAATTCACCAAAGGATAAGATTGACATCAGCTTGAATTTGAAAGATGACTTCTCGAAGGCTCCAAATCAGATTGTTGTTAGTTTAGGAAATAACAAAGGGTTAGATTCCTCATATGTCCCTAAATTTGATGCCAGCTCCAAGCTAATCTCTTTATCCATTCCAGTTAAAAAAATTGCAGAAAGATTGAAGATTGAAGACAAGTTGTTCTTGAATTTAATCGTGGGTGATTCTGGAAGTAGTGCAAATTTATTTAAGTCTTTAGTTGAGATTATTCCTACTGAAGAATTGAAAGCATCATCGACATATACTGAAGTTGAAAGAAATGGAATTAAGCCAGAAATTCACCATCAATTCAGAGAGGATCCAAAAACCGTGAATCCATTGATTCCATTAGTATTTATTGGTGGTGCTACAGCATTATTCTTCGGGTTAGTTGTTGCCTGGGGCACTATGATCGGCTCCGATTTATTCGGAACATTTAATCAAGTTTCAGGATGCAAAGTGGTTTATAACTTAGGGTTCTTAATATCGTTAGTTGGTTTTGAATTCACCTTCATTAGATACTACTTGGGTGCTACTATTTTTGTTACTTTGTTCTACGCTTTTGTCCTTGGAGGTCCAAGTATTTATTTTGGATCAAGAGTTTTCAGAGATTTAGCAAAATACCATAGAGCTGGTAGAGCTTGAGGCATGTGTTGTTAATATAGATATTTAGCCGGTTTCAAACGTCAAATTAGAATGAAATTACACTTCTAGTGACATCAATATTATCATTATATTAATCACAAATAAAGTATTTACATAAATCTATCCCTCCGTAACAAAGGAATTGCCTATCCACCTGAAATTCCAAAACCATAACTTCCCATTTTCGTTTTTAAGCCCTCTATCCATTGAATTAGCAGCTATTATTTTCCCCTTGATTAATGCCATTGGTAACGCTGAATATGACCTTGAATCCAATGAGTGGCACAAATTATCTCCTGTAGCCCAAACATGACCCTCGGGTACTTTAATATATTTGTTAAATCCGTCATGGGAAATGCACTCGGCCGTACTATTGGTCAATTCCGAAGATGATGATGGATCAACCAATATGATATCTCCTGGCATTCCTGTTATTCTCTTACATACACGATGTTCTGGATCACTTGGCTTTATTGCAACTATGCAATCACCTATTTCTAAATCCCTTCCCAATCTATGCTTCTTCAAGGCATGAACATAATCATGGTGTGCTTGTAGAGTTGGGAGCATTGACTCTCCTCTGGTTTCCGTAAATTCGTATACATATTCATGTAACAAGTGAGCTATACACCCTGCCTTCAAGGTCCACGATAAAGTAGAGCCTAAAAACTTGAGTGACTCGGGTAATGGCATTTTTTCATGTGGTTATAATCCGTACAGCATTTCATTATGAATTCACTAAAATAAGTATGAGAAATTATTTACACAAAATACACGATTATGTTATGCTAAAAATCAAAATGAAATTAATTTATATATTGTACAAACTATTTAACCTAATAAACGAAACCCAAGATCTTACCAGCAACGTGCTTTCTTCTAGCTTCTTCGTGGTCCATAATACCAGCAGAAGTAGTCAAAATAACGTAACCGAATTGTCTGGCTGGTAACAAGTTGTCAGTCCATCTTTCCATGTCACCAACCTTGACGTTGAATCTTGGAGAAATAACACCACACTTGTTTAATCTACCGTTTAATTGAACGACAATCTTACCGGATCTGTGGTCATCGATATATTCGAATTCACCAATGTAACCTAGTTTCTGTTAGTAAATTGTTTTGTCACAAGGATAAAACTCACAACACATTAGAATAGAGAAAGATAAATGTCGGGGAAAAAACAAACGATTGAGATAATAGGTACCCTATAAATAAGGCATACCAAAACCAGGAATGTTTCTTCAGACTTTGCTTTTCCGAATACTTAAAAGACAGAAAGGGACTGAACACCGATCAATCCATCCAGTTATCAATCCGGGGCTAGAGATATAAGGGAGGGTGTGTAATGTGTTGTTACAATCAAAGGAATCAAAACATACCATGTTTTTGCATAACAGTCAAGAACTTGACAATGACCTTGGAGGAAGGTCTAATTAAGACTTGACGTTTACCGGTCTTTTCGGCGTTGTTAATGGAGTTTAAAGCATCAGCTAAGACAGAAGTTCTGGTCATTTTTTCTAAATACTAGTTAGTATACGTTGACTCCACAATCAAACAAATAATAAAAAGCCACATGAGTGTCCAATAATAAAAATGGATTCATGAGCCATAACTAAATAAGTAGTTAATTTAATACAAGGTATCTAACATCTCGAGGGTTATTATTCTAATAGTGTTGAAAGTAGAACATGTACCCATCCTCCGTTAAGAAAAAAGAAAATCCTCAAAACCGGTCTTGTAGTACATACAATTGCTAAGCTTTGGTAACATTCTTCAAGATAATTAGATTCTCATATTAATACCTGTATGATTGGAAATAATTCAAGACACCTTGGTCCAAGTGTCGAAGTATTTTTGGAAATTTCATGGTAGCTTTATCGATGGTATTCAGTAAAACATACCTTATTTTGTTTATATGATTGTCGAAACTTTAAAATTAGTATAAAACTATATAAAGAGTAAAATACTATCTTCTTCCAGTAGGGTTTTGAAAAATTTTCACCACTTTCCATAATGACTAAATTTACGCTGACTCTAAGTAAATTTCAATACGATATATTTGTCACGTGAATTTAAAGAAAAATGGCAAAATGCTAGTTACTAGATAAGCTTAGTGGTATATATTCTATGGGCTTGTTACATATTAGAGTTGATCATACAGTTGGAGAGAATCGCAATCAATGTCTGTTGATGAAGTGATAAGTAAGGTAGGGGGTGAAGAACAGGATGTGCAACGGGCATTGTCGCTGCTGCTATTTTCTGCGATCAAACCATTCTGTGTTGAACTAACGCAGCTAGCATTACTACCGAACCCAATATTCAAATCAGATTCACAGAAGTTGATTTCAGGATTAAATAATGTGAGTAGGACTCTTGATGCGCATTATCGTGAAAACTCCCAGTTTGGTGCTTATCGATTATCCGCCAATATAGCCGATTACGTATTTTTCCCGTTGTCTAACTTGTTGAAGCAGCCAGCGTTAAATGACGAGATAATATCGATTTTGCTCGCCATAATAGCATTTTTAATCAGACATTCGTGGAGTCATAATGTGGACGTTAAATTACTAGATCAATTGTATCCATTAATATTGTTCCTTGTAGATAATAATGTTGGGGCCAAGGGTGTCACTGTGATTGAGAAAAAAGAGTTTTCGTTCAAGCAGCCGGCTATTAATGTCATGAATAGTTTGATATATTGTTTGCCTGTTGATTATTTTTCAAGTAATCCCAAAAATTTGACAATGTTGGGATCTTCAACTACTATTTTACTTGATATACTTGCAAGCTTGCAAAACCCAACGACGCAGGAAGAAATAGTTCTTGTGAATAGTTGTCTCGAGACAATTGATGTGTTATATTCAAAGGTATCATCCGAACAATTATCACATATATTTCCTGGGTCTGTATCTCATTTGGTTAATTTCTCAACAAGTTCAAAGTCGTTGCATTTTTCTATTATTTGTGGCATTTTAAAATTATTAAGGAAGTTGATAGTTAAAGTATTCAGCGATAGGGACTTGAAGATTAGCTTCGACTCATCGGATTTGCAGCCAGATTTGCAGAAGTTGAATGAACTCTGGGAAGATCAAAATGAAGAGGAGCACACAATAGCAAAAATGGATACGCTACATATTAAACTAGAAATACCAGCAACCGGTAATAAACATCGAACTACGAGCTGGCTCTTTGCTACTGCAAAGCAATTGAAAATATCGTTGACCATTTTATTCAGAACATTCTTAACATCCCAAAGTAATAGACAGAAGGTGCGAACAAAGACTCAGGTATCCAATGAACTAATCTCATTCGTGAATGAAATACTCAAAAACTGTTTTATTTCTTTATTTAAAGACTTCTGTACTATAGCATTAGATGTATTATCTATGTTGGTATCCATCCTAACGTCCGACGAGACTACTTCTATTCAGAAAACAACTGAAGAAGAAATGAAGATAGATGAGTATACTTCGTTAGTAATTTCGAATATATCAGCAATCGATACAAATGATAAGAATCAACAATTACTTTACAATCACGTAAAATTGAAACTAGCGGATTTTATTAACAATAAGTTATCGTCAATTATCTTTTCGACTGATGATGAGAAAATCAATTCCTACATTGTTTCACTTAAGTTCCAGTTCAGCATCTTAAACAAACTATCGAATAATTTGTTCACTAATGAGGATGCTGTACAAGATTTAAAATTAAAATTGACGCAAAATTTGCAGCTGCAATTTGTTAACTGTTTTGCTTTTAATAACCAGCTTAAAGGTAAGGAACTTTTTCCGTTAGCAATTAATGGCACCCTTTCTGATAATGCAAATGAATCAGAAAATAAGCTAGACGATATTGAATTACCACCACACATTAATGCTCACAAATTAACCCGAGTTGATGATAAGAATCGCCTAACTAATAACAGTCATAACAGAAACGCATATATGGATAATTTGTTAATATTGTCCAAAACCTGGTCGGGGGTTAAGCCATATAGTGAATCTTCGGAGATGCTTTCGAGTTATTTCAAAGGTATTTACTCGCCTTTTATTGAAAACAGGTTTGTGGGTCTTCTCAGTTTTATTGCTTTGCTAGGAGCGTCAAACGAAAGCAAATCACTTGTAACAATTGAAAATTTGTTGTTAAGAAATGATATTCCCGGTGTTAACGATATATCGACTCAGTACCTAGACAAAGCTATATCACTTTGGATGGCCAATAACTTGTTGGGTGCGTATAAGTCTAGAGATAGCAAACAAATTCAAAGTTTATCTAATAATGATTCATTTGATATAAATGAATTCTTAGTATTCGAACTGAAGGATAGTGTGACCAATTCACAAATACCTAATGAAAGCAACATAGAAGAAATGTCGTATTTAATAATGGGTAAAGCTCAAGAGTTAATAGATGAAGTTTCATCACTAATGAATTCACCAGAAAATGTTACAAGTAAGAATAAAATACAATTATATAAGATCTATGAATTTGCTTATGCAGTGGCCATTGATTCTATAGGGCAGCTTGCTAATCACTTACCATTGTCGGATTTTCAAACTGATTTTCTTATTGATTATTTATATCCATTGCTAGAAGCGCTAACTTACCAATCAAACTCGTTGATACAAATGCATGCTGTATCATCATTGGAATCTATTGTCCAAAACTATTATAATGGATCGCTAGAGTTACTAGTGATGGATAACCTGGACTATCTAATTGATTGTTTAAGCCTAAAACTATCTGTTGTTAGTACTTTGACCCCAGCTTTACCTGGCATTTTACTAATTGTATTAAAAATTGCAGGAATTAAGCTTTTACTAACTAATCAGTTACTGGATGTCTTAACCAAAATGTTTATACTCATCGATTCGTATCATGGTTATTCAGCGTTGGTAGAAGGTTTTTTCATAGTTTTTGAAGAATTAATACAACAGATTAAAGATGAGTATTTAAAACAAGCGATATTGTCAAAAGAAGAATCAGATCCCAGTATTAATAATTCATTATACAAACCATGGGGCTTATCAAACTTTAAGCAATTGTCAACCTTAATAGATGATTCAAATAGACTCATTGATCCTATGAATGATTATGATTCAAATAAAGAATATTTTAAAAGGAAGCCCGATACTGCATTTGGAGATCAATTAGTTGATTCAGATGATGAAGAGGATGAAACTGATGAAACAAACCAAAATGATGATCAGGAGTTATGGAATTCTCGCATACCAAAGGACATATATTTTATTGTTCAGAAAATTTTCAACTACGGTTTCAGATTATTGTCTCACCCATCAACAAACTTGAGGATTCAAATTATAAAAACATTAATTAATATCTATCCAATATTGACGGAAAATCATCTGTTATTATTACCAATTATATCGCAGCATTGGCCCGTATTACTAACCTTGGTTTCAGGAGCATCCACTCTTTCAACATTTTCAGAAAATGATCCATATGACTACGCATCTGACAATATTATTGTTCTTGCCCTTGAATTTGTTATCAAAATTGTTGAAGAAGACAAAAATAAAGGAGAAAAATTTTTGGCTAAAAAATTCGTAGAAATTTGGGAACATCTTTCGAACAATTCTAAAATTTCAAGTTATATCAAAAATAGTAACCTGAGCCGGCAATCAAATCGACATTACAAACAAAAGCTGTTATCTACGTTAGAAGATACGATGGCACCGTCTATATCGAACCCTAAAATGATACAATTGTATGTGAAATTTATCATCACTGGATTGAACACATACGAACGAACTATATCTGATTTAACGGCCTATAATATGGTTAAATTTTGCTATTCAATGGGTCTATCAAAAGATCAATATATGGTCAAAGAAGTTCAAAATATTTTATGGGTCATAGAACATGAAACAGTTCTCTAATTCAGTTTCAAACGCCTTGTATATATGTACATATAGCATTCAATAATATGCGTTTAATGTATCTATAATAAGTTATGTATCTATAATTAGTTGATCATTATCACATCCTGATCTTCAACTTCTTCGGTAGCCTCTTTACTTGTTACTTCTGTTTCATTATCAGTTGTGACGATATCGCTAATTACTGATTTCTTGATTGGCATTGGATTTATACTTTCAGTCGCAGTATTTGTAGCAGAGAAATTCAAAGTTTGCTGACCTTTAGCTAAAGGTTTCACTTTTCTCGTGGCGTTGACTGGTTCATCTACCTCTATTTCATCTATTTCAGTATTGTCAATTTCACGTATTTCATTGTTATCATGACTATTCACATTAACCTTTTTGCTATTTATTAATTCTCCGATTGGTTGTGTCTTTGGCACTGTGTCACTCAAGAAATTCAACGAATCTTGACTCGCCACTGCATTACTGAAATCCTTATATTGAAGCTTCTTTCTTTTATCCATCTTAGCTAGCACTAAAGATTGTTCAGTGAAGTATTGGATAAATAATTCAGTAGCCAAGCCGGTGGCATAAACAGCACTCTGTGATGCGGCCAAATAATCAGGATCCATCTTGAATATTTTTTTGATTTTAGACAATGGAAGAGACAAGCTCTCTTCCTCTTCTTCTTCTTCTTCTTCCTCTTCTTCTTGTTCGTCATCATCTTCGTTTTCTTCTTGAACTTTCTCACCATCTATGGAATTTGGTGCTACAGTATTATCTTGAGGCGCGTTGGGCTCTTCCATCTCTATTTCTGGCACGGGCGTATTAGTGTTTGATATCATTGGTGGTGTAGTACTTGGAGTTTCGTTACTTTCATCAATCATATTAGCTACTTGCGAGTTGTTCAAACTCGATTGAGGCATTGGTGAAGACATTTGTACTAAATATGTACCAAATATATAGTAAGAGACGTGATTTAGGAATTATGTACTCACTCAATATAGCGAGTCTCGTGATTTTGGTTATTATTATGGCATATCCCTTCAACTCCAGAATAGGATTTAGAGGATCTAGGTCATAGTGGTAAAACTATAGACTATAGAGAGGTATTTCTGTGCTTTTGAATTCATTTGTTATAAAGCTTTAAATTCGCCTCAAGGTCATCGTTTTTCTTACATAGAATCTTAACAAAGTATTAAATACATTTAATATATACAGATTTAGTTTAGCATCACATTAACAAACAAATGAGATAGGTAATTTCAATGCAGTTGTATTGAGCATTCATGCTAGAGGTAATGTAGGTAGCTTTAAGGATTTCAAGACGGCGCCAATAATTACAAGATTTGTTTCCATCATTCCATCATTGCAGTCTACGCAATTTATAGGTGGTCCTTTGACTTCACGCCAGTCTATTGCGAGGCTTCAACGTTTACTGCTTGTTCGGCCTTGTGGATGTCGTGGTTCACAAATTCTTCCAAGTATTGGTTTTTTTCCAAATCTTGTTCATTGTAATTTTCACCGTGTTCAACAAATTCAGTTATATTCTTCCATGCCAATTCAGGGCTCTTCATGTCATCTGAATACCCGGTAAATTTCTGGTATATCTGAGGAACATTTGGTGAAACCAATGGCTTTAACTCGGTAGTATGCAAATCTGCTGGAACAACGTATGTTCTGACCTTTTCCCAGTTAACTATGTATATCCCAGATTTATTTAATTTACCATACCCTGAAGATCCGGTACCTTTATAATAATGCTTGTTTCCCTGTTTCGTAGTTAATGGATGTCTCTTGGTCCCTCTGGTAGTCATACCATACCAAATTTGACCATCCTTGAAGGTTTGCCATGGTCTTCTCAAGTTTGCCACAGCTGTCTGTTGGAAGTTAAGCACATTAGAAGCTCTCATCCTCGTTTATTCTAGCGTTAATGAAGTTTATCTTCCACTATAGCTCATTTTATTTTTCACTTAATTATGAAGGTTGAAAAATTTCGTTTATTACATAATCATCATTCCTTTCTGTAGAACAGTCTATAATAGCAATAGTACTTGATAGATTATCTAATTGAACTTCGATAAGAGATAAATAGAGCATGAAATAGAGTGTTAATATGCATTTACCCGATAAACCGTCAGATACTGGATATTTTAGTCCTCAGCATGGATATTATGGTATAAAGGTTAAACCACATAGCTATTCTGGAGCACCTACACCATTCATTGGCAAGCAGACATCTCCTAAAGATTTCCTTGAAAATGCTAAGAATAGAGAACATCAGAAAGAACTTGTTAAGAAAGGAGGTAAAAAGCTATTCCATATGCTAAAGAATAAGTTTGATTAATTGATTTCATTCCATTTAAGGGGGCATTATCTTTAAATGGTGGACTTTAATTATGTACAATATATTCGTCTAAATTGTTTTGAACAGTCTGTAGCTATGTGACGTAGATAAATGATGAATGGTTTATTAAAATTATATTTAATGAATTGAACTTATGAATACGTTTTATTAGCGGAAGTTACAATTTGCTAGCCATTTTTTTGTCTAGAGCTTGTTTGACAAGCGAGACCACGGTAGAACTGAATCCATGGCTACCTTGGTATCCACCGCCACCGGCACCATAATTGTGAATTAACCAGTCGTTATCGCTATCATTTTCAACCCTAACTCCTCCGTCTCTAAAAGGTCTTAATCCTACATTCACACGAATTATGTCTATTTCGGTAGGGTTATTCTTGAATCCAGGGTCGAACATCTCTGGAGCATACTTCTTAGCTCTGTTGACTAGTCTTTGGGTCAATTCTTTGTCTTCTTCTGTATTCTTATAGTTCTCGATAAAACAGCCTCCAATAATTGATCCACCTTCTTTACGGGGCATAATGTAGAGCATTTCGTCTTCAAAGCCAGGGCCGAATGACTGTACTTCAATCTGTTTCGATGCGTTATTTCTTACGTGCAATGTCTGACCCCGTATCCCATACGAACGATTAGGATCATTGTACCCCTTCAAGTTAAACGCCAATAACCCAGAACAATTAATAACCAAATTCGCCTTGTTTCCAGAAGAGTGAAGATTTCTAGCATCCTCGACATTCTCGATAGCTTTTACCCTTTTAATTGCGATTCCATTTTCAAGTGCCTTAGAAAGCAAAAAATTCAAGTATATTGGAACCGATATAACAACTCCCTTAAACAGAAACCCAAACAAAATGCCTTCTGGTAACTCCTTTTTCTCAAGGATCTTGAATTCTTCTACAAAATCCTTGAACCATGGGATTCCTTTTCCAGTATCGTAATTGATCTCCTTCATGTAATCCTCAGTAAAATATGCATAACTCATTTTATGCCAAATTCCCGATCTAGGCTCATTCTGAGCTAATTCCATAAATGCTCTATAGGATGGCTTATCGAATGCTTGTAGAACCTTATCTTCTGGGGTAGCAAACGAATACCAATTCGCCCCAGCATATGGGGAAACGTAGTTAACATCATAATCTCCTGGTAAATGTTGTGCTACGACAGTCACATCATATTCCGAACTAGATTTCTTCAATTCTAATGCTGTGGTAAGACCACTCACACCAGCACCAATTACCACGATCTTTGGTCTCATGGTCCATGTTTCTTCTAGCTAGCCTGGGTCATAATCAAGACTTCAGTAGATTTTCTACGACACTCAAAAAAATGGTAAATACACTGAACCCTACAACTACAACAACTATTAATTTAAATACATATAACACCAACATCACTTGTTCAAAGAAAGTAGATATCGGAGAGGAAGTCCTCAATATGGCGCAAGGCTCATATAAACATAAGCTAACTACATATTGTTTCTCCACATTTTATATTCGGAATAAACTATGATCGGCAAATCCCCAGCACAAATATATCAAAGCAATAATCAGTCACAATGCTCCTGTTGCTGGACATTGTTGTTTATGCTAGTGTTCATATTGTAAGATCTTTGTTGATTGCAGTTGCGATTGGTATATCGATGAATGCGTTAACGCACTCATCAAGATGGCTGGCTATTGCATTTTTTCTTTTTCGCAGCCAGGTCTGGCGCAGCATGGCCAGCCATCCTATGCATGAAAACTAGTAAATCATCAATATTATTTGGATCTAAGCAATTGCATCGCTTTAAAGTATATCTTGCTCATCAAACGCCTCGTCTACTTTAAAATGCTGGTATGTTTATGCATAATTTCTCATAATGACCGTTCGATGAAGTTTATTTAAAGGATGTAAACTTTCCTCTTGATTTTAGAACAAACCTTATTTTTAGCTAGGTTACTTCAAACTAATTACACATTCATTTTAACAAACTCATTCTTTTGTTGTTATTCCAACTATAGTCAATCCTTTTTTAGTTTGAAAGTAAATTTGTTAGTGAAAGCAAAAGATAATATTGAATAATGGCTTCTACAACAAGAATTCCATTAGCGTATTTGCTAGTCTTACTACTTTCTTTTATTCAGCTTATTGCTTCAGAGGAGACAGTTACGTTCACCAAAACCAACTATATCACACCATCGTGTTTTCAACGGGGAATTAACACTGCTTTAGAAAACAACCCTCAAAGTTTAACAACTGGGATTCCTATTGTTTTCGTTTACGGAAACCGTGATGATAATGAGCAACAAGGAGATAGTTCTCACCAAGGTAATTATGCTCAACAAAGTAATAGTCAAGTGAATAACGGAGCTCAAGGAGGTAACCCTACCCAAGTAGGAACTACCAATTCTGATAATCAACAGACTCAACAAACTCAAAAAAGTGAACAGGTAATTGTCACTTCTTCTAAGGTATCCTATGCAGTCAGTACTGATTCTACGGAAACTGCAACTATCACTACTTGTTCCGAAAACCTCTGTTCTATTTCTGTTTCCACTAAAGTTGTGCCACATACTTATTCCACTGAAGCGGTGGTTACTTATACTACCACAGGCTCTAAGGTTGAAAAGTCAGATGCTAAACTCTCTGCTGGTAAAGAACAAGCAAAATCTACAAGAAGCACTGAATATGACTTTCAAACAGAAACTGACGACTCTACTGCCGAAGCAATAATCAGCAAGGTGGCTAAAACTACAACTAGAACCATATTCGAAGCTACGGTAACTCCTACTACGACATACGAAGGAGAAACTTCCTTCGAATCTATTACCTCCACAAAAAAAAACCCATTAGTCACCAAGTCTGCAATCTCAAAGTCATTGACTAAAACCATTGATACTTCCAAATTTACAGATATTACAATTAGCGATACTGATTCAAAGTCTAACAATTCAAAGTATTCTAATAGTACGCAAAGCAGCATATCAGCTTATGGATCGAAAAACAATACGAACTCAGTGCCAATTACATCTACAATTAACTTGAGTGAAGAATCCAATCAAGCTCAATCCGTGCCTGTAACAAAAGCTTCACAATCTCCATATTACTCCTACTATAATACGTCATCTACGGTTAGATTATCCAGTATTGCCCCAAGTGCTATTCCAAGTTCTTCGCAAGCTGCTACAAATGGATCCAACTCGTCTAATTCCTCAGCAGTTACTACATCGATTTTATCAAATGGATCAAGTATTGTGATCTCTAGTGCTGTTTCATCAGGTACCTTGACTTCAAGCCAATCTGAGGTTTCAAGTTCGAGTTCTACATCATCAAGTGCTTCATCATCTGCTTCTAGTCTTCTTGGATCAAAAGCCTCCGTTAATGGCTACTCCGGTGACCTATTTGACGCTATATCGACAGAGAGTCCACTTTCAGTTTTCTCGAAAAAGGAATTGCCATTATCTATCCCAAGCGGTGTCGACAATGATGGTGTTCCATATGAAACCAACAAATTTTATTCCAACTTATTCTTAGGAGAGCAAACTGATATGATCTGGTCATATCCATATGGTATGTTATGGAAAACTCAAGACTATTACGGTTTTGGGGTTCAACATACAAATGCTTCAGATAGAGTCTTCGGATCCGCTGATACTAATAACGAAGGAGTTGCATCATACTACTTTAATCCAATCGGTAATGCTGAGTTAATATTTTCCTCAACATCATTTTCCAAATCTTCAAACCATTTGTCTGTTTCAAGCATGAAAAGTATGTCTGCGTTAGTTCAATTATCTGAAAGTTCGACAATTGGATCTGACTACATTGATATTCCTATTGTACAAGGTATGGGTTTAGTTACAGCAATTTATAACGGTGACTTGGTTCCAATGTTAAACTCATTAATGGGTGTTGAAGAGTTAACCGTAGAAACATCATCTGCTTTAGATAAGAACATGTCCAAATATCGTGCCACTTTAGTCAATGGTGTTGAGTGGTTGATCTATGTAACAGTGCCAAGCGACTCAGCAAATTTCAACTTAACTGCTGAAAGTCCTTACAAAATTAAGGGTTCAACTGCCATAGATGGTCTTATCATACAAATTGCTGTCGCGCCAGATAGCTCTTCTGCTGAAGGTTATTACGATGAAGCAGCTGGTATGTACGCTACCGATGCATCAGTTGAAGGCTCGGTCTCTGGAGGAACATCAGCTGAATATAAGTTTGCTTACACAACAAAGGGTTCCTCAAGTTCTGGTAAAACCATAGTGTTCGCTTTACCACATCATGTTGAATCATTAACTAGTACAACTAAGGAATGCTCCACTGGCATCAAGTTAGCCTCCACTTCTAAAGGTGACATGTACGGTTACTTGACTAATGAGTTAGTCATGTCTGAAGCATTAGAAACCGGTATCCTGTTCTTACCTTGGGTTCAAAATATGGGTAGTGATTTGTCTTATACCAGCGAGCAACTTACCTTATTAGCCAAATCGGCAAATGAAGAATTAGCTGTCGATATAAAAGAAACAGTTGCTTCAATGGATTCCATGTACTACTCAGGTAAAGTAATTGATAAGTACGCTTATATTTTATTGGTTGTAAGCGATATAATCAAGGACGAAGACGTTACAAATTCCACATTAGAAGCCATGAAGGATGCATTTGAACCATTCATCAATAACAAGCAATACTACCCATTGATGTACGATACCAAATTTGGTGGCGTAACTTCTTCTGCTTCCCAAGGTGGCGATACCGGCCTTGAATTTGGTGCTGCTTATTACAATGACCACCATTTCCATTACGGTTACTTCGTCCATGCCGCCGCTGTGGTCGGTTATGTTGATAAGAAATTAGGTGGTACATGGGCTGAGGACAACAAGGAATGGGTCAATTCTTTAATTAGAGATGTCGCAAATCCAACTGAAGATGATTCCTACTTCCCTGTATCCAGAATGTTTGATTGGTTTGCCGGACATTCTTGGGCCAGTGGTTTATTTGCTAGTGGGGACGGTAACAACGAAGAATCCTCTTCCGAAGATTACAACTTTGCCTACGGTATGAAGTTGTGGGGTAACGTTTCCGGAGACAATTCGATGGAATCAAGAGGTGACTTGATGTTGGCCATCATGAGCAGAGCTATGAACAAATATTTCTATTACAAGAATGACAACGATGTGGAGCCATCCGAAATTATTGCCAACAAGGTTTCTGGTATTTTTTTCGATAATAAAGTGGCCTATACCACTTATTTCGGTACTCCAGCTGATCATCCAGAATATGTTCACGGTATCCACATGATGCCTATCACACCAGCTTCGTCTTTAATAAGAACTCCTTCTTATGTCAAAGAAGAATGGGATGACCAAATTTCTACATTCATCGACGAAGTTGATAGCGGCTGGACTGGTATTTTGCGTCTTAACGAAGCCTTGTATGATGCTTCTTCTTCCTATAAATTCTTCTCTTCTGACAATTGGTCCTCTACCTACTTAGACAATGGTCAAAGTAGAACTTGGGGATTAGCATTTTCTGGTGGTATTTCCAACGCCACATAATTTTCATAGGACTTAACTTTCCTTTCTTATTGTATATTTACTGTATATTCTCAAAACTAATATTGTATTTTAGTGCTCACTGTATTTTCGAAATTAAAAATTAACGACTTCAACCGTTTCTTCGTAATATTTGTTGAAATTACAGTTTTAAAACAATGTTTTCATTCGCAAAGAAATTGGTAGATAAGTTTGAAGGGGGTTCTAGCTCGGGTGATTCCAATGGATCAGATTCGTACTTCAAGAGTGGTTTACAATTGAATAATAAAGGATATGCTTTACGTGTTTTGAATGTTGCTCCACATTCAACCGCTCATCAGAAGGGGTTAGAATCGTGGTTTGATTACATTATCCGTATCAACTATCACGAATTGCCCATGATGTATCCATCGATTTCAACGTATTCGTACAGTATAAACGATGATGGATCAATTAATTACGGAGATAACACTACCCAGGAACAGGCTGGAATGATAAATTATGACATATTACAAAAAGAAATCGTGAATATTGCTAAGAATGATAAAGCAAGTAAAGAGCTTGTACTCGATGTTTGGAGTGCTAAGGGTGGCATTGTTAGACAAGTCATACTACCACTTGATAAATTTGAGCCATCATCTAAGGACGATGCTGATGAATCGGAGTTATCATTATTCAATGACAGCTTTTCGCAGGTAGGTTTAACGTTGCAATCGCAACATTTGAACACCGCAACGTATGTTTGGAGAATATTGAACACCCATCACAATTCCCCAGCATTCCAGGCTCAATTGATTCCTTATTCCGACTATATCATTGGATGTGATTCAGCATATCCTCAGGATGCCGAAGGAAAAGGTCTTTTGGCTAAAGGAGGTGAATCTTTATTGTCTCGGACAGTAATGAGCTATTACAATCTACACTATTCTGCTTCTCAAGAGGATAATGTCCCAATAACCTTATATGTTTACAATCACGATTACGATATTTTAAGGCCTGTGACGGTAAACTTATCAAGATCTTGGGGTACAGGTCAAAATAGAGGTATTTTGGGATGTGACGTGGGATACGGTTTACTTCACAGAATACCCGAAGTAATTGGCAAATTCGATAGCAATGACATTATCGATGATGTTTTATTTGAATCTAACCAGAAAGTGGGCTATGGTGTTCAAGACCAGCCACAAGACCAACAATCAGCAAAACAAACTATTCCATCTCCACCAGCCTCTACTATCAACACTTCACCTGGCGCTGTATTTGTACCGCTGGCGTCTGTACCACCTCCAAGAGCCGGCGCAGCTAGAAAAAAGAAGCATGCTCCTGTTGGTTCGAACTTAGGAGAACTCAACGAATATATGAATGAAGAACTCGCAAAATCAAAAGAGATGGATACTCACAGTAATGAGAATTTACCAAATGAAGGCACCGTTCCTCCACCTCCACCTAAAGTAAATTAATACTTGTATAATTGTCAGCGAAATATATCGAATTATTTATATACTAGATTTCAATCTAAGGTTATTAGATAAAACTGTAAGCAAAGAATCTAAATGTATTTTAGGGAGTAAAGAAGTGCCAAAAAAAAAATTTAAAACACGTTGCCCCCTGCCGGAATCGAACCGGCGATCGCTCCATTACGAGTGGAGCGCCTTACCACTTGGCCAAAGGGGCACGAGTTCAGTTTTCAAAGCATTATAGTTAATGATTAAGAACTTTGATATGGTCGCTCTATATTTTTATTATATGATGCTGCTAGTATCTTACACTTAACGTTTATCATAAAATTCAAAAAATGGCTAAGGATGATCCTATATTTACGTCGATGGGAATGTTTATCATCGATGAGAATCAATATCCTCCATCATCTAAAAAGGAGCCGGTACATAATATTATAGGTGGTGGTGGTACTTATGCTATCATTGGTTCGAGAATCATTGCTGGTGCTGAAAAATCCAAACTAATTTGTGGAATTATAGATAAGGGATCTGATTTTCCAGAAATTGTGGAAGAAGAAATCTTGAGTTGGAATTCAGGAATCGTTTGGAAAGAAGATCTCTCTAGGCTAACTACTAGAGGACTTAATATATATGACGAAGCCGATATTAGACATTTCAAATACAAAACTGATAAAAAAAGGATTGAAGCGCAAGATATAGTCAATCACCCTTACTTGATAAGATCACGCACCATTCATATCATTAGTTCGGTTGAAAGGTGTGAATCCATCATAGATACGATTTTATCCAATACTCCAAATGATGTTATTCCAACTTTCATATATGAGCCTTTACCTGATGTCTGTGTTGCATCAAGTTATGATAAGCTAACCTTATTGTTGCCGAAGATTGATGTATTCACACCGAACTTAAATGAAATGTCGAATTTAGCAAATTTGGCTAGGGTACCCGAAACTATGGAGGATATCAAAACATTGAGTTCTAAGTTTAGTCCTTATTTGACAAAACCTAATTCTGGTTCTGTTGTTAGATGTGGACCCTTAGGATGCTTTATCAAGACTTCCAAAGTGGAAATTTCATTACCTGCATACCATAGAAATCAAGATAAAGTTGTAGACGTAACTGGTGGTGGTAACCTGTTTTGCGGTGGATTCGTTACAGGTTTATGCTTATCCAAAGGTGACTGGGTTATTGGTGGTATTTGTGGTAATATAGCTAGTGGATGTGTTATTGAGCGACTTGGAATGCCACGATTATATCTGGGTCTTTCGGATGAAAAATGGAATGGTTCATCTACCTCTAAAAGGTTAAAGTACTATGTAGATATGAATAAGAGCATTCTAGACGGAACATTCGATGTAACAAAAATTGACTGGCTAGCCTAATATGCCATCATAATTTATCGTTGCTACAGTTTGATAACAGTTACTAAATAGCTTGTGTACAATTTTATAATACTTGAGTATAATAGAGAATGTAAAATATGAAGTTTTAGTTGGTAGTATTTGGTGATGATTCATTATCTTTATGCCCGTCTTGTGTAGAGTCGCTATGTAATGAATCATGATCATTCACACCAGCAGGAATGTTGTCAGCATGATATAAATACTTTAAGATTTCTTTCTCATCTGTCCAGCTTCTAATTTTCTTTCCATAGATATATAGTGGTATTCCGAATAGGCTTACGAATATTTGGACTGCGCCGTAAACAATGAAAGTTGTACGTCCTCCTTTGGCATCAAAGAATCCGTTATTAAATAAGGAAAAAATAAAACCTAATAAATTTTTTGAAAAATTTAATGAAACTAACGCTTCAGAAGCAAACATTTTATAGGAATCGACAACAAATGTTATTGCAGTAGTACTGGCCATTGAACTTCCAAAACTCAAGCAACCAAATAAAATAACAGGGCCAGCCCACACGTCCTTTTCGTAGGATGACCAGCCAAAGCCCATCAATCCGAGCGCCGTAAAGAAGGTTGATGGTATTAACATAAATAACCTAAACTCTGGTTCATAAACCCCATCATTCCGTGTAATCAAAAATCTACTTAGTCTATCACTAATTAGACCTGCCGATAATGAACCAAGAATTCCACCGATAAAGGGTGATATGTAAAATAGACCAATTGTTTGTTGATTATATTCATAACCTTCACTTTGAAATATGCCTGTAATAGTTTCTGATATCACAATCAACCATACGACAGCCAAAGAATAAATAAGCGATCCAAACAAAATCGATGGGTACAGATACAAGAAAAATGGTCTTAAAGCCACCATCCACCAACTATCTATGGTATGCCTCCCCGAAAACAATGCTAATTTCTTTTTAAATGAAGTTGGTTCTTCCTGATTAGCTTCAATGTTTGAAGGAATTTCATTTGTCTCTATGCCAATTGGAACATCTGGAGTATTAATATTTGATGCATTAACAGTTGAAGGTAAGCTTGTAGTGGTTATCAAATCGGTGGTTGTTTGTCTTCTCATTGCAAACGCGTTTGGTCTTTCGTTTGGTGGATGATAATCAGACGCTGCTTGCGCTGCCTTGGTTTCTTCTAAAGACCGCCTATTCGGAATAGGAGACCTATCCCAAAACGTTTCAGGTACAAAAAAATACGTCAAAACTAAGTTCATTCCAAGAAACATACTCAAAATCCAGAAAAGCCAATGCCTATCCAAACTCTGAAATACTAATGCAGATAACAATGGTACGATATTCTTGCCCCCCAACATCAACATGGTATAAATACCAACTCTATAAGCTCTCTCATGGGCAAAGTATATCTCAGCGATCGTGGCACTGGGCAATGATTCCGTTGGAGAGGCCCCAAACCCAGTCAAAATTCTTCCTCCCATAAGGTTACCAAAATCGGGCGCTGCCCCCGCCCAAATCGAACCCATCAAGAAAATGAAGATCCCCAATAGGTACACCAACCTTTTACCATACAACATGGCCGTGGGACTAGCAAAAATCGATCCCGATCCTAACGCCAACATAAACCCCCCGACTAAGTACGAAATGGTGGTAATCGGACGGTCAAATTCCACCGCTAAATCATGCATCCCTGCCGCAAGAAGTGGCGACTGTCCACCCCCCAAAAATGTCTGAAATCCCACCACCAACAAACATAAGTCTCGTTTCCATATAGGCCAGTTTAACGGGTCGTTAGGATTGTCATGAGGCTGTGGAAACAAAATGATTCCCTTCGGAGTCGTCTTCAATCCCGAATCTGCCACAGATTGGTCATTTTTCGACAACTCCTCATCGTGTGAATTCATCATAGAAATCGTACCCGTAACATTTTTTCTCTCCGGTTGTTCTATTCCTAATCGTTTTACCATAATAATAGATCTCTGTTTGCGCCCTATCTAGTGATTGCAGCAGATATATCTGTCTCTCACTAAGATATCGCTGTTTCTATTGAAAATGCAAAACACACTATTAATGTACTCTCTGAAACTTTACCCCCAAGAAAATCTCTTATTTACAAACAATTATCCCTACCATGTATGTTGTGCTATAGAAGTCATCGTTATCATTTCGTTTTTCTGCTCCCTGCATATTGCTTAACCACTATTTACCATTTTATTACTACAATGACTATTGTTCGACAAGATACAGATCTGCTTCCCTCATGACGAGATTGGCGTTGAGGGGGAAATCATGCCTCGTGGTTGTATTTCTTGTTCTCTGGTTTATAAATAGTGGGTTGTACTCAGTTGTAGTGGCCCCTCAAAAGATGTAATATTGTATTCTAGTGAGTATTGCGAAGATAACAGGCTGACACCCTGGTAGTTTGGATGTAACCACCATTATAAAGGATGTGACGCGATATCTACACATTGTCTACATATGTGTATTTGTATAGAATATGGATTCGGCTAAGGGGTTGGATTGTTACAATCGTCAAATGAAACGTAGCAGAGTGTAGTGATGAGTGCGAGCGATGACTGGAACCGTTTGCCCCACATATAAAATGTTTCAGAATAAAAACTTCACAATATTGATGAAAGGTGTGGTGTAGGTATGTATACTTGCTGAATGGACGTGGTAGAGGAGTTGAAACCTGAATTGGAGGACAAAGAGCAAAATTAGGCCGTATTCCAGTTAAATAGGAACGTACGATAGCAGATATAGGTACGCATGAAACAATGGGTGCGAATAATGTTGGAGATTAGCGTTTCATACGGAAGAGTGAAAGATAAGTAGGCTTTATCAGTATGATTGGCAATGCTGGCGATTCTGTACTCTACTGAAACTGTTTTGTTTTATCAGTCATTCCCAATATGGAAATGGGTGCAGCATAATGTGGTAATAGTTTGCAGTTAATATATAAAGCAACGAATAGCAGGTATGTTGTAGAGGTTATAGAGGTAACATAGAAGTGGTTGACATACAGTATGACAATTTCCGAAACAAAGCAGGCAGATAGAGAGTGGCACGGCCCATGTTCTCAATTGATGCAAAATTCGTTCATATTTCAGGCGAAGATCGCCGAACAGGTGCCAAGGGTGATAAGCGGAAAGGGGATCAGAATCACAGTGGAAAACCCTAAGACTGGTAAGGTTACTGAGGTCATTGATGGTATGACTGGGGCAGCAGTTGGAGCGTTGGGATGGGGCGATCCAGAGGTGGTTGAAATAATCAATAGGGCAGCCCGCAACACATTTTATTCGTATCCCGCAGTTTTGGGAAATGAATACTCTGAAGAATTGGCGAAGTATTATATCTCCAACTCTCCCGCAGGAGCATTTGCTGCTGCTTTGTGGACGGGCTCGGGATCTGAATCAAACGAAAATGCGATGAAGATTATAAGGCAATACCATGTGGAAAAGGGTAATTTCAACAAAACCAAGTTTATTTCTCGAAAGACTTCGTATCATGGATTCACGCTAGGCGCATTGTCAATAAGCTCCAATGCTAGAGCCTTTAGGTTCCAAGAAATTTTATTACCGCAGGATCAGTGTTTGAAAATGGAGGCCTGCTATCCATATCGGAATAAGGCTGACGATGAAACATTGGAGCAGTATTCTGCCCGATTGTTATTAGGGCTAGAAATAATGATATTGAAAGAGAACCCGAAAACAATAGGTGCTGTCATAGTAGAGACATTACCTGGTACATCGTTGGGTACCTCTCCTCCTACTCCGGGGTACTTGTTGGGAATTAGGAAACTTTGTACCAAGTACGATATTTTATTCATGTTGGATGAGGTTATGTGTGGAACAGGTCGAGCAAATCCTCATGGGGGACTAAACTGTTGGGAGAATTATCTAGCGCCAGGCGAAGGACCTGATATTCAGAGCGTGGGAAAAGCATTAGGCTCAGGTTATGTTACCATTGCCGGTGTTTTGGTAAGCCCAAAAGTTAGAGATGTATTCATCAACGGGTCTGGAAGTATCCTTGGTTCTCACACCTACTCTGGTCATGCCTTCAATTGCTTTGTAGCCTTGGAAATACAAAAGAGGGTCAAAAAACTTAAGTTGACGGAGAATATTTTCAAAATGGGTAATTACATGGGTGGCTTGTTAACAGAAGAATTGGCTGATGCTGTAATAGTCGGTGACATCAGAGGTCTTGGGGGATTCTGGAGTCTAGAGCTCGTGAAAAATACACAAACAAAGGAATACTTTCCTTTTTCATTAGATATAGCTCATCGCTTACAGGATAAGTGTTTTGACAATGGTCTAAATGTTATGGGGACCCAGGGATGTGCTAACGGATTCGGGGACATTATTCTACTAGCACCCGCATTTATTGTCACGAAAGATGACGTTGATACCATTGTCCATATAGTCGTTATGTCTATTAGAGACCTCGAGCATGAGTTGATGGAAGAAGGCAATTTATAGTTTTATTGTTTAAGTCTTGTCTGTTTCATCTTTCTTAATTTTTCCCAAATTCATATGTTTTTCATTTTTTTGCATCAATTAACAGAATTACGCGTGAATTAAAACTGAATAAAGATTGATAACTAAATAATACTACGTAATTATAATTATTATATCGACCATAGTGAATATACGCCATTGAGGGATCTAATATATGATTTGTGTTCATTAAGTTTTACGTGAAAGGGCAGCGGAAAGTATTAGTGTCTCCTGCGCAACCTAAAATCGAAGATCCTAATAATTATGCCTCTACCTTTACAGTTTCCTCTTGATTTGCGTCACAAAACCTGTAGCCTCCTTTGATTCTACCTATGGCTTCAAAGTGACTAGAGTGCCTATTTGGAACTCAATGCCCAATCGCAGTGTCGCATACTGCTCAAACCATATTTCCTTCTCCCGAACCACAGTACATATCCCTCTGCAGAAGCACTACCTTATCTTAAGTTACCCTCTGCATGCAAACCAACCACATTCCATTGTAATAGACAACCCAAATCTATCCATTCAACATGTTACTCCCCGTAGTGCTCCTCATATAACGATGTGTGAACTGTCACGCAACATTAATTAATGTGGCCTATCTCCCCATTCTACCCTTAATTTTTTTCAACACCTCTGTATATTGATATATCATCCATATCCCTTATGTCCTCTATATATTTAGCTACTGCCGTCAGTTATTATTACATTTAGGTTCGAGGCTAGTACGAATACGAATTTAAAACCTTCTTATTATTGAACCCTTGTTTCTTACATCTCCTTGACAATTTTAAAATACTTACCCAATCACGCTCATCCTCTTTAGGCAACTAGTCGTAGCTTCCTAGGACGAACACTACTGGCTGCTAATGACTATTGTATCCTATTGGTACTAATTCCCTAAATTCTAAGCAGCACCCTGTATATAGGTATCTTACTTTAACGCGTTAAAATTTAGCGCAAATTTGAATTGAAATTTAATCCTCTGGACTTAATTAGAAGGAATTCTTGCTAATTAGTCAATTATATTGTTTTTATTTAAGCATCGGTATCAGTTATATAATTAGCTATGTCACTTGAGGAACCAAAAGTGTACATTGCGACATATTCAAGCGTAAGTGTTTATTATCAAGGAAGAAAAGAAAAATTTCATAATTAGTACCGCTCTGAATAGGCGGACAACGCGTCCAACATACTAACCAAGATTATTTCAACAGACAGATGTATATGAATGTACGATAAACAATTCTCCCATCATGAGGAGATGTAAAGATGACTGGGTCAATGCTACGCAAATTTTGAAGTGCTGTAACTTTCCAAAGGCTAAGAGGACAAAAATCTTGGAGAAGGGAGTGCAACAGGGATTGCACGAAAAAATCCAGGGGGGTTATGGTAGGTTCCAAGGGACATGGATCCCACTAGCAGATGCGCAGAGGCTAGCTGCCAGCTATGGGGTGACGCCAGATTTGGCTCCAGTGTTGTATCTTGACGCTAGCGACCCTAATATGGTTATACCCAAGAAGGTGAAGCAGGTCAACAAGGACGGGACACCTGTCAAGAGGAAGTACACCAAAAAGGCAAAGAAGCAGGAGGATACTCCATCCAAGAAGGTGAAGACAGACGGTCACCAGGGCCCACCACAAGAGTTTAATCCACAGAATTCATTTGAATCACTCTCGCGAGCCCAACCGCATTTATCACAGAATTCGCAGCTAGGTGCATCATCACAACAGCAATTGCAATATCAAATGCCTCAAGGTGGCCAGCAGATGCCTCCTACATTTACACAGGCCGACTTTATGAATATGGGGAATGGCATGCCAACATTTACTGCTCACAACCAAGCTATTCAAAATGAATTCCAGAATTATCAAATGCAATTCCAAAGGTTCCAACATCAACAACAACAGCCTCAAACGCAGGGGCAACAGAAGTTCTACCGCGGAAACGTTCCATATCCGCAAGCTCCTGGTATGCCGCCTCAAGCACAAATAGTAGGAGGCTTTCATCACACTAAGTTACCACTGTCTCAATCTACTAATGAAACGAACTTATCTCAGGACGAGCATCAGAAAGATTCGGATACATCTCTATCATCTAATGAAGAACAATTCAATGGCGATGTCAAATCTAATATGTACATGATGAAACAGGGGAATCACTTAACCGGTGAGATTGACAGCTCTAAAGATCATGAGGAGTACAATTCCTATTCGGCACAGCTATTGAAATTCTTCAGTGAAGATAATTCTAACATTCCGTACTTTCTTCATAACCCACCCTACGACTTTAATATAAACGAAGCCATAGATGACGAGGGTCATACTCCATTACATTGGGCAGCATCGATAGGAAATTACGTTTTGATTCATTTGCTTATTTCAAAAGGCGCAAATCCTTTGGTTGTGAATAGTTTCGGATTAAATCCATTATCAAAATTAATATCCTTTAATAATTGTTATGAGTTGAAAAACTTTCCTAAGGTTTTGGATGATCTAGAATTATGTTTAATCAATACAGATATCAATGGTAGAACACCGTTACATTATTTATGCCAATTCTCAAAGGTAAAAACAAAATATGAAAGCTTAAGGTATTATTTGGGTATCATATTGGCTAAACTAACCTCATTATCCAAGAGTGCAAACAATAAATCGGTCAACTTATTGAAAAATGTAGTTGACCACCAGGATGTTAATGGCGATACTTGTTTACATTTGGCTGCTAAATTTGGTTCCAATAAAATATTCAAATTCTTAGTAGGGTATGGTGCAAGAGATGATTTGGTGAATGTAAATAACGAAACTCCAAGATATTTGAATATGCAATACAATCTTTTAAGCAACGGCAACGATTTTGACCAACAGCAATATCAACAATTATCAGGCCAACAACGTGTTTCCCAAGAAATGCAGACTGAAGATCAACAACCAACCTTGCATCCAGTGCAAAATCAAATATTGGCAACTCCTATCCAATCTAATTACCGTAACAATGCTATTGAAACTCCGGATACACAACGTACAACTGTTCAAGATGATGATATAGATGATGACGAGGATTCAATTAATGCTAGAGTTAACAAGGAACAATTAGACCAGTTAATGACGCAATCGCAAACTAATAATGTGGAGGATAAAGAAAATATCTTCATTGATGATTCATTGAAGGCCTATAATCCAATGTCGACCCCAGTGCGAAATCCAAAGACTAGCTCTAACTTATCCACCTCGTCGTCTCACCAACCATTGGCAGTTATTTCCGAAAGAACAGTAGAGAATACTCCTATAAAGAATGAGGACAAGAAATTTGTATTAGGACCATCTATTACGCAAACACACAAACCTCATCCTCCAAAATTGGATGATGAAGGTAGACTTATAGAACATTCGAAAGCAGTGAAGGAGGAAGGCGAAATTAATCTGACAACACTTCTGATGACTGATTTATCGTCCATGATTACTGGAATGATCAACTCGTTATCAGACTCATATGGTCAAGAATTAACTCACTTAAAAACAACTTACAATAAGCTTCAATCAGATTTGATAGAAAAGGAAAAATCTAATGGTAAATCGCTTCATAAATTTGAGGCCTTGTTGAAGAAAGGTGGAATCGAAAACTTCGAGAGCATTGAACAAGGCAAGTCCATATTGCAAGACGAAATCAGACTTCAAGAACACGAGTTAAACGGTAAGGAAATTGCATTGCTTCAAGCGTTGGAGAAGACTCAAGCTTACCAATTAGCCAACTTGGTTGAAAAATATGAACTGAATCTCGAGAATGATAATGACAATGATTCTGGAGACGAGTTCAAGGATGAGGAAAGATTGAGTTTTGCAATTGAATTGACGAATCTTCAATTGCAAAGAAACAAAATAATCAACGAAGTTACCAATAGAATAAAGAATTACGGGATTGATTCTAAGATGTACAAGTATAGAAAGTTGATTAGTTTGAGTTGTGGGTTGAAAGTGGAAGATATTGATGGTTTAATCGATGGCATTGAAGAATCCTTGATGGAAACTTCAATGACTTGAATACTCTGGGTGCAAGCACATTCCTTTACACATAAACATTATTTTTAAAGATTGTAATTTAGTTCTTTAATACAATAGAATAACTTTGTTATCGCAAGATCATAACCACGTAGACCCGTAGACCTGTTCATCGTGAAAATGTATCAAGTCTAAGTTGGACCATTAATCGTGCAAAAACCGCGAATTTTCAAATACTAAAATTGACGCTATTATGTTTGAACAAGAATCATAATAGTTAACTCTTATCTTTTCATATCTAACTATAGTGCTATAATAATGACCAAAAATACATATAAGAGACAAAAGCTAGCACAACAGCCTGTAAATATCCCAGCAGTGCCTGCCACCGTGTACGAGACCCCGAAAGAATCTTTGATCAATTTTCCTTCTTCGATCATGAATGGTATAACGAAAGAAGGAGGATTAGTTTCCTTGACATTCAAATCAATAACATGTGCTAACTTTGTTGAAAACTTAGATTGGATGCGTGATGCATTAATAAGGAAAGATGATGAATTTGAACCTACAAGAATCAACGAAAACGTATTCAATGGAGACAAGATGATAACGGAACTTAAGCAAGATATTCAAGGCTTAACAGAAAAACCACAACAATCGAACACGACAAATGATATAAATGAGTTACAATCTAAGTTGTCTACTAGTTTAAAGGATGAAGAAAGCTTCCGTAATTTTGGCATTAGCTTGGTTAAGCAGTACGAGAGTGAAAACCCAACGAAGAGTATCAGTATCAGTAATAAGAGCTATTCCACCATAAAACAAGCCGAAATTCCTGGTGTTAAGGTGAGTAAGTTTGAAGACGTGGAAAATCCTGACCTCTCGGCATATGAAAGAAAACCGGTTGTTCAACAACCAGAAGATTCAATACCACAACCGGTTGCGGAATCTGCACCAGTCCAAGAACAAACTCCGAATGAAGTACCAATGGTTTTGAATAATAGTAATAATGCAACGCCAGAATTGACTCAGCAACAGAATTTTCAAAACCCGGTTTCCCAGCCAGCCCCAAGCTACCAGGTAACGCCATCTCCTTCGACTCAAGATAGCAACGTTCATACTACTTACCCCGATCAGGCATTTCATAATTCACCACCTCAGGGAAATTATTACTAATATATTGAAGAGCTATTGGCATAGACAGCTCCTTATAATCAATAATTTGAATGTAACATAAACTAGATAAAATTTTATAACATTTTATATATTATCCTTTATATAAATAAAGTTTCCATGTATTTTTATCATTTCAATCCAAACCACCTAATACAACACTCTTAACAACAGTATAATCATCAATGCCATACTTGGAGCCTTCTCTTCCAAATCCAGATTCCTTAACTCCACCAAATGGTAATGCTGATTCAGAGATCGCACCAGTGTTTGCACCAATCATTCCAACTTGTAACTCTTCTGCAACCTTGAAAACCCTATTAATATTTGAAGAGTAGAAGTAACCTGCTAATCCAACATCGGTATCATTTGCTAAGCTAATGACTTCCTCGTCAGACTTGAATTTAATTAAGGGTGCTACCGGACCAAAAGTTTCTTCATTGAAGATATCCATCTCTTGTGTGACACCACCAAGGACCGTTAACTCATGGAAATTTACTCCAAGGTCTTCACGCTTATTACCCCCAAGTAAAACCTTAGCACCTTTAGACGTTGCATCTTCAATATGTGATCTCACTTTATTCATAGATTTACCATGGATGAGGGGCCCGTGTGTAGTTCCGTCAGCTAAGCCGTTACCTAATTTCACTGTTTCCGATAATTTTTTAGTCAATTTGGAAGCAAATTCATCATAGATAGATTCATGAACGAAAAGTCTATTTGTGCAAATACATGTTTGGCCAGACGAACGGAATTTTGAACCAATTGCTCCGTCGACTGCCTTATCGATATCAGCATCGTTAAAGACGATAAAAGGTGAATTACCACCGAGCTCCATTGATAATTTCTTCAAAGTAGACGAAGATTGAGACATCAAAAGCTTACCAACATTAGTGGAACCAGTAAATGAAACCTTCTTTATGGTTGGATTCTCACACATCAATTTACCAACTCCAGCAGCATCGGATGAAGGCAAAACATTAACGGAGCCTTTGGGGAAACCCGCTTGTTCCGCCAAATATGCTAAAGCCAAAGCAGATAATGGTGTTTCAGAAGCTGGTTTGATGACAGTAGTACAACCAGTAGCAGCTGCAGCACCTAATTTTCTGGTAATCATTGCAGCCGGGAAATTCCAGGGAGTTAATATTCCACATACCCCAATAGGTTGCCTCATTACTAATATTTTACTGTCAGCCAAGGCTGAAGGGATTATATCACCGTAAACTCTTGGTGCCTCTTCTGCAAACCATTGGAAGAATGAACTTGCATAAGCTACTTCTCCAAAAGCATCAGCATATGGTTTTCCGTTTTCAAGCACTATAAGCTTAGCCAAATCATCTTGATTTTCTTGCATTAATCTATATAAATTCATAAGTAAATCACTCCTGTAACGTCCTGTAGTCTTCTTGAAATCACTAAATGCGTCTTGGGCAGAATTAATAGCTCTAACATAATCCTTTGTCGTCATGGAAGACACGTCAGCTATCTTTGTACCTGCTCCAGATGCTAAGGCAGGATTATTAACTTCGAACGTTGAATTGTCACTGCTAGCAACCCATTGACCATTAATATATCCTTGAGTTCTGATAAGATCTTTGTTCTTTAAGCTGGATAAGACTTTGGAAGAAGAATCGTACGTAGAGTACAATCTTCTTGTATATGTCGCTTTGACAATGTTGGATGCAGAATTTCTTAACATAATTGTAGAATTTTGAGTTGTTTAAAGGGTATACAATTGCTGAAATTGTATTGCAGCATTGCTATCCGATAATGCCTATACATCTTTGTGTAATCTATTATGACCCTACCCATAAACAACAAGATACAACCAGATATAAGGAGATAAGATTTATAAAGGCATCAAGTGGTAAGAAAGGTTGTCATCATGCTAGAAATCATGATTCCCGCTTTAACCATCTTTAGGATTATCATCGCATATGATGCTAGTTTTTTTGAGGCCGACATGTTTTATATGAATTAGTGAAAAAAAAAGCTAGATTGAATAACTCGAACCAGGAAAATATAATGTGTTATGGACTATATCACAATGGGGTTACTAGGATGAATATATAACTTTTATTCATAATAGCTGAATAAGAAGAGGAATTGTTTTGCTGCAATCATCCTATTTAGTTCTACATAATTTTTGGTGCGAGTACGGAATAGAATGGGAGCTGTTAAGGAAAGTCTGCCGGATAAATAAATGTATCGAAAGTTACATCGAGAGGCTTCTAATCCTGGTCTAAATGGAGGGAGTCTTTTGGATCTTCAAGAAGACTTTAAAATAACGGATATCCGAAATGTGGAGAAGGTTCGATACGAAGTGCTCCTTAAAGATCTTAGACAAGATGCATACTTAGATCAAAAGGATAAACTGCTTATTCCCCATTCTCATTCAATTTAGTCATATGCTTATTATTATCAAGTACGATTGGATGCTAAAAACATATTTCTATATATTTATATAAGCCTAAATACAGCTTCTATTAATCGCATTACGTATATCCGTCACCAAATTATCATGGATAAATGTGACTTACTAACAGAGATAAAAACAATAAGCCACAACACACCACTTACTAAGAAATAACCCGATTATATTATTCCAGATAATTAAGAAAGCTACAACTCGAATTCACCAGCAACCCCATTATGGTGATCTTCATCGTCACTCGATAAGCTCCCAACATCACTCAACTCGCCATCATCATCATCAGTATCATTAATATCGTCATTATCTTCATCTTCGTTAGAAACATTCTTGGCGTACCGTGTCACATACTCCTTAACCGTGTCGTTATACTTTTTCTCATCTTTGGTCATTAATGTAGATGCTTCGGTATTCAATGGATCGCTCGGATTGGCATATCTCAAGAGATGTGGCAAGAAGTTTTCGAAAATATTCAATAAGCCGAACATCGGTGACCATGTTTGGTTGATTACATCAAGACAGACCGATCCCGACGTTTCATCGATATTAGGATGGTAGATCTTATTGATAAACCCGATCGATGGTGACTTTATAGGATATTGGTCTGGCAACTCAACTCTGATCTTCCAAGTACCTCCAGCATACGGTGTATCCGATGGTCCATGAAAAATAACATGAAACAGCTGAATGGAATCGTCAATGAGGGCAACATCATGGTCACTCATCATTAGATCCATTACGTCTTTCTCAATACGTCTCTTCGGAGAACTCATTTTTTTAATTTTTTTAACTTTGATTAGTATCTACTATTCTTAAACGTAAAATATGACAGTAAAATCAGTAAAAAACTGTTTATTCTAATTAAAGAGCTTACAATAAACATATAATTCTTCTTAAGTCTCCTGAGGTCTTGCTATTTGCGTGCTTAAATGTTGCAAGGAAAAGCTGAGGAGAGAATCACGTGCCAGTAGAAATATGGCCCCAGTCATACACCAGGATAACAACTACAAACGACATAGAATACGTTATATGGATATATTAAAGTTATAAATGGTCTATATTTGCCAGATGCCTCCAGTGCATACGAACCTCGAAAACCATACGTAAAAATAAGCATTTGGAACAATAGGAGGGTGTTAAGGAACTTAACCTCTGGCTCGAGAATTGACGTAGTGTAGATAGCCCTATTCCTTGATAGATGGAGTAACACCCTTCTTGACGATTGCCAAGCTGAATGGACAGGTGATGATTTCCTTACCGTCTTCGTAGAAGGTGGAGGTGGCTGGATATGTACCTCTAAGCAACATACCACCTGGAATCTTGTCAGGAGGAAATGTGATGGTTTGGTACTCTTCGGTTGGTTGGGCTTCGTCGGCGACGAATTGTTTACGAGTCTTAAGCGGGATACCACCCTTCTTAACCACTTCGTAGTAATTCAACTTCTTGATAGGGGTATTTTTGACTCTGTATTGGATAGTGACTGTATATGTCGAGTATTCTGGGATCGTGAAAAAGAGCTCTTGGGGCATGTTTTCCATATCTTGGGAAAACTTGAGACCTTGATCGAATCCTTCAACCTTGATTTCTAACGAAAAAAGTTCGAAGTTATCAGTTTGGTATTGGGCAATAAGTTCTTCTCTGGACTTGGACATATTGATTTATCTTTATGAAGGTGAAATAGTACGAATATTAGATATATAATTGAGTAAGAAGTTTAGTTCATCATCATTAGTTTCATGGGAAATGGCCATATTTATATCATTGTCTACAAATCGGATAATTCTTCATGTGATTGCGATGTATGGTGGAGGCTCGTGTGAAAAAAAACAGATGCTATAAGCAGATACTTAGCCCACTGTAATTTCCTTTCATATACAGCCTTTCTGCCAGCACTAGTAGCATAGCCATAAGTCATTATATTCGGATATATTGCTAAGCACTTCGTTATAACGTAGTAGTTGTGGCAATTGTAAGTGACAGGACAAAAAAGTTAACCGAGCATTTTTCAACCATTTCTCAACGATTATGCTACATGCATTCTAATTCTATTCTATACTTCATATGCTGAATCTTGATACTCTTCAACTCAGGGCTGAACGTGGAAATATATTGACGGATTTAGAGTAAATATCATAAGCTAAAACGAGCTTTTTCTGTGGGGTCATATGGTGAATGTGAAAATGATCCGCTCTTAAAGGTGTTAAAGAATGCAGGAAAATTAACTTTTATTATTGGAGGGTTGGCCGAGTGGTCTAAGGCGGCAGACTTAAGATCTGCTGGACAGTTGTCCGCGCGAGTTCGAACCTCGCATCCTTCATTATTTTTTTTTGTAGTTCAATACTGCCCTGGATTTCTACAAATGAAAGACCGTAGTAATCGTAATAAATAGCATGAACTCCAAATACATGGTTACAAAATATCAATTATTAATAATGAAATCTATTCTATCTAACTATGTAATCGAGATGAAAAGATATAATTACGCAACACGCTCAGCACCACTTAACTTGACAGCAGCACCGTATTTTTGTAATTTGGTTAACAAGTTATCACCTTGCTTGATCAACAAGTGATACTGATTGTTTTTGTTATCGGGTCTGTTCGTTTCAATGATCCCGTTGACCTTGTCGATAGTACAATTCAACTTTTTGTTAGGAATGAATTTGCATAAATCTTGATCCAAGAACTCCTCGCTGATGTTGAAATTACGGGCCATTGACTTTAAGGATAAGGACTTGTAACTTTCCAACAATTGGCCGTATGCCTTGCATCTCATTTCACGCAATATATAGTTGGCATGCTGGTTCAAATACTTGCTTGAAAGTAACAACTGATCGTATGATTCGAGCAAATATTGGAAAAAGCAGTTATATTGACATGTGTATAAGGAATTAGTTAAGTTGATGAGTGGTTCTAATTCTGGTGCTGATGAATAGATGGATAAGATCTCTGGAGAATCGATTATTTTCGATTTCAAATCGCCTCTGTCTAACGACACGGCGCCCGATACCACAGCATAGAGTGCAAGTTGTTCGTAACTACAGATTTCGGTCGATGTGAAAGTGGCCAACGAGTCGTTCAATAATTTGGACGCCTCGGCGAAATCTCTGGTAGCCATCAAGAAGATACCACAGTATGTCTTGTAACGGTTACGACGTTCCCAATCACCACCCTTGTCTATATGGCTCTTGACTTGGTCCAAATACTTGGACACTAACGCATAGTCATTGTAAAAGAACTCAATTCTTGCCAAAGACAATAAAATGTCAATCTTAGACCCGGTACCTTGGGGTAATTCCAACGCCTTTTTGAAAGTTGTCACCGCATTATGTCTATCACATATCTTGGTATAATATTCCGCAAGGTTGACGTTACAAGTCAATGCATCGAGCTCTGTTTCGTCCTCTCCTTCTGCTTCCTTGATCTTCAGGTTTAATTGTGCAATCTCCTCTTCATTTTTTTCAACCATCGATTTGTACACTGATTCGTCAAATGGAAAATCGCTGTATTCACCTTGTAAATATTTATAGTATGGTGCTAAATTCTCTTCCTTGATCGATTCAATCAATTCATTCATGATTTCCTCTCGGTGGCGAGCAGCGATATTCGTACTTAAAAGAAATTGTTTTTCTGATAACCTATGATCAGGGATATTAGGAACATCTGATTCAAAATACTCCATCTTATATATCAAATTACTCTATTGTATAATGATTCAACGTAATAGCTGTATAACAATTCATAGTCCTTGTTTTCCATAGTGAAGGCGAATATTTGATGATATTCTGATTGCGAGCTAACCTGCAAACACCTCGGTCTCGGGTCATATGCCATTTACAGGTTATGGATTGTGAAAAATGTGTGGGGTGGATGGGACATAATTATAAAAGGCTAAGGAACTAGCTCCTCTTGGATAGGAATTGATATATATATAACGAACGAATCACGATGTCAGTTAAGGACGATATACCGGCTATTTTCTTGGACAAATTATCACCAAGGGGATTAGAAACAATCCAAAAATGTAAAGAGTTTGTGGATGACTATTGTCTTCCAGGAGACAAGTTGCATGCCCAGCAGATGTCAAATGATCCAGTTATGAGATGGAAGGTTATTCCAGAGATCACGGAAAAGCTCAAGAATAAGGCCCAAGAATTGGGTCTCTGGAACATGTTTTTGTCCAAACATTACCCCGAGGGCCCAGGGTTTACCAATTTGGAGTACGGGTTGATGGCACAATATTTGGGACGGTCATTTGTGGCACCGGAGGCCACTAACACCAATGCGCCTGATACGGGTAATATGGAGTTGTTTGCAAGATATGGTTCGCCGTACCAGAAGGAGAAATGGTTGAGGCGGTTGTTAGACGGCGAAATCAGATCGGCCTTCTTGATGACAGAAAAAGGGACGTCTTCGTCAAATGCGTTGAATATTTCATGTACGGCCAAGTTGAATTCGAGCGGAAATTACGTTATTAATGGTGTAAAGTGGTTTGCATCTGGTGCTGGGGACCCCAGGACAGCCGTGTGGTTAGTGATGTGTAAAACTAGTGATAGCACGAAAGATTTATACCACAATCATTCTGTATTGGTATTGGATGCTAAGAAGGCAATTGATTCTGGGAAAGCCAATTTGATTCGTCCGTTGACTGTGTTTGGATACGATGACGCGCCCCATGGCCACTGTGAAATTGCGTTCAATGACTATGAAGTTCCAAAGGACGAAATGGAAAATATCTTACTTGCATCTGAGGGTAAAGGATTCGAGTTAATCCAATCCCGTTTAGGACCTGGTAGAATCCACCATTGTATGAGGTTAATTGGAGTTGGAGAGTATGCATTACTTGCAGTTGCGCATAGAGCCAATAACAGAATGCTTTTTGGTAAGCCAATGAACCAAAGAGAAACGTTTATAATAGCCTATGCTCAGCATAAGATTGATATACAGAAATGCAGACTTTTGATTTTGAATGCTGCTCATAAGATCGATATTCTGAACCCGAAGAGCGCTCAACAAGAAATCGCTATGGCTAAGATTGAAACTCCAAGAACTATTTTGAAAATCTTGGACTGGGGTATTCAAATGTTTGGTGCTGAAGGTGTATCACAAGATACCGAATTGGCCAGGTTATATGCCATTTCTAGGACTTTGAGAATCGCGGATGGTCCTGATGAAGCTCATTTAAACCAATTAGCAAGACATGAAGCCAAAAAGTTTAAATTTGCAGACGAATTCTTTGCCAAATTTGATGAAAACTTGAAGAACTTGTCAAAGTTATAAATACTTAGACTATATATATATATATGCCATTACATGAAAAAAATATCGGTCTCTTGTCTTATTATTATGTGAAGAGAAGAAATGCATGAGTGCCAAATAAAAAAAAAAACAAAACCAAAATGTAGACGTCAAACTAATTATATCTAGTGAATTAAATAAGGTGAAGAAAAGAAGGAGTTATGCAAGTCATACAATGCAAGAAGTGAAATTATTAATACAAATCAGATTTGACAAAATCATTAATAAGTCCCTTTGACAATAATTTCTTAGTTTTGAGCTTTTCTTGTTTCACCTTGTTCAGATGACGAACTTTTAACTCCTTTTCGGCCTCTTCGAAAGAAACCTGTTGTAATTCTTCCAAGTGATCGTCTTCTCTGTCAATGTCCAATTCTCCCATCATGACAACATTTTCACCTCTTACCATGAAAACACCTCTATACGCTTCACCAAACTTCTTTGGACGCGAATCATCGGTCTCATCGTCTGAATCCAAGTAGATCCTCTCTATGGTATCTTGTAGCACTAAATTAGCAAACTGATCGAATGTTCTTAAAATCCCAAACAAATTTCTTCCATCTCTCAATAAAACAAATATTTTCCTGTCAACAGACCCAACAATAGCAGCTGCAGTAGTAAATGCATATGATTCAAGATATAAGTCTTCAACGTTTGGCGCCATTGGGTCCGCTTGTTGCTGTGATTGTTGTGGTGGTATTGGCGAGCTAGACATTAAAGTAAATTTATTTGTAGTTCAAATATATGTAAATAAAATATTCAATTGCCAATGGCTTTTACTTCACAAGTACTTTGATTCAATATTCACAATATTAATTAACCTTATTGAAGGAGTTTATTCTAAAGGTTCAGTCAACGATTGTTCAAATTTTCGTTGTAGTTTTTGGTAATAGATACACGACCTTATCTAATTACTGCAAATGAAGTTGGTTCGAGTTTATGACGGAATTGGCCATCAACAAGACACTATCTAGGACCATTAGAGTTGTTGGGACAACAATCAATATGTACAGCTGTTGCCGTTTGTGAAACTTACATCTTGAATGGGTCAGTCTCAGAGTAAAGTGTGGTACTACTATGGGGGTCTTTTGGAATGAAATAGAGCCTTCGAGTCTGCCGTAAAAGTTACACGAAGATTCATTACACTGAATAATATCACTCTACTGGTACTTTGGGATAGTATGAGCTCTCTTATACACTGGATAGCTATGGTAGTTGGAGAATGGAATATACACTATGTGCAGTACACCCATCTTGATGATGTGAAAAATATTTATTATGGATGTAAAAGATGGTAGTAGGAACACACTTAAAGACAATAGTACAGCGGCCATGTCATTTTTTGAGTATAAAGATATAATAGAGGAAGGGGACTTAGTATTAGCATTCCTTGGTAGAAGTAATATTAAGCCTATCACCGTCACGAAAGGATCACAGTTGAATACCAGATATGGTAACTTCGAGCATGATAGAATGATTGGGATGAAATATGGTGAGCAAATGCCTGGCGCCAAGGGAGTTGGGTTCATCCACTTGTTGTATCCTACTCCAGAACTCTGGACTGTTTCTTTACCGCATAGAACGCAAATTGTGTATACTCCTGATTCGTCGTACATCATACAGAGATTGAACGTTACCAGTGGAACTAGAGTCATTGAGGCCGGAACAGGGTCAGGATCTTTTTCTCATTCGTTTGCCAGAACCATTGGGGTAGAAGGAAGACTATTCACATACGAGTTTCACGAGCCACGTTACATAGAGGCCAAGAAGGAACTCGAAGACCATGGATTGTTAGCAAATACAGTTATCACACATCGAGACGTTTGCAACGACGGATTTGAAATCCTGAACATACCGGAAGATTTCAAAAAAGACGACGGAATCTGCGGCGATGTGGTATTCCTTGATTTACCGTCTCCTTGGACCGCCATTCCTAATTTGAAGAGTGTCATTTCCCACCAGAGCCGTGTGGGTATCTGTTGCTTCTCTCCTTGCATAGAACAAGTCGAGAAAACCGTCAAAGCGTTGGAAACCGAAGGGTGGAGCAATATAGAAATGGTAGAAGTCGCCGGTAAAAGATGGGAGGCTAGGAAGGATATGGTGAAGGACGTCAAGGACGTAGTTAAGAGATTGAAGGATATACAATCTAGAAAAAACCAAGGCATTGAACATAGAAAACAGAGCAAGATTCACAACGTGGGCGACAAAAGAGATATCAAGGAAGTGGAAACAGCTGATGACTCTTCTCCCGAACCAACAAAGTTTCAGAACTTGGGTAAAGGCTTTAATCCATTCGGAAAGGGTTTGCGTGTTAGAGAAGGTGATGAACAGTTCCAATGGAGAAATGTCACCAAAATTGAATCCGAAATCAAGAGTCATACTTCATATTTGACCTTTGCTTACATGAATCCTAATGTAAGATTGAACACCTCTGTAGAATAGTCCCTTATATGTATCTAATAGACACTAGTAGTACTATAAGACCAAGTAGTGCGCGTACCACAAATCCCATTTAACTCCTTTGTCATTACGTACCCTGGTATCAAGCACTTGTTCCTATGTCAATTACTTCTAATTTGATTTAGATTAATATAAAGACGACAAGATAGAAGATTACAAAGATGAATGGACAACCAATTGGTATGTATGAGCGTGATATCTGATTAATTCCCATTAAAAACTGTGATTTACTAACAATATGAAAAATAGTTCTTGACCAAGGTACAGGTTTCGTTAAGATTGGTAGGGCAGGAACTAACTTCCCAGACCACACGTTTCCATCTATAGTTGGTAGGCCTATATTGAGAGCCGAAGAAAGAAATATGTTGGTTCCTGACAATATAGAAATTAAAGATATTATGTGTGGGTCAGAAGCTAGTGAAGTAAGATCATTGTTACAAATTAGCTATCCTATGGAAAATGGGATCATCAAGAACTGGGAGGATATGGAACACTTGTGGGATTATGCATTTTACGAAAGAATGAAGTTACCTACGCAAGGAGAGAAGATCTTGTTAACCGAACCACCAATGAATCCATTGAAGAATAGAGAAACAATGTGTGACGTTATGTTTGAAAAGTATCAGTTTGGAGGGGTCTATGTAGCAATTCAAGCGGTATTAGCCTTGTATGCTCAGGGATTGAGTTCGGGTGTGGTCGTCGACTCTGGTGATGGGGTCACACATATTGTTCCGGTGTACGAATCGGTTGTTTTGAACCATTTGACCAAGAGATTGGATGTCGCCGGTAGAGACGTCACCAGAAACTTAATTAACTTGTTGTTACGTCGTGGTTATGCATTCAATAGAACAGCCGATTTTGAGACTGTTCGTCAAATCAAAGAAAAGTTGTGCTATGTTTCTTACGACTTAGATCTTGATGCAAAACTTGCACGCGATACTACTACGTTGGTTGAGTCATATGAATTACCTGATGGTAGAGTTATTAAGGTTGGATCAGAAAGATTTGAAGCGCCAGAATGTTTATTTCAACCAAATTTAGTTGATGTTGAACAACCAGGTGTTGGTGAAACATTATTTAATACTATTCAATCAGCAGATGTTGACGTTAGATCATCCCTTTTCAAAGCTATCGTCTTATCTGGTGGATCTTCTATGTATCCTGGCTTACCATCACGTTTAGAAAAAGAATTGAAGCAATTATGGTTAACCAAGGTATTACATGGTGATGCCACAAGATTGGAAAAATTTAAGGTCAGAATTGAAGACCCCCCAAGAAGAAGACATATGGTGTTTATCGGTGGTGCAGTTTTAGCTAATATTATGGCAGATAAAGAGCATATGTGGATCTCGAAACAAGAATGGGAAGAACAAGGAACTCGTGTGTTGGAAAAATTAGGACCTCGTTAATCGTTGTTACTTATTTTCTTGTATATTATTATTACTCTGAATATGAAATGACATTTTCCCTCTTCTTCCGACTAAAAACAGAATAGACCAGATTTCTCCTTTTTACATTATTATTAAAGTTCAAAGTTTCCTTATCATTAAATAGTCAATTGACCAATAAAAAATCTATATAAATTTATACATCGTAATAGTAAAAGTACATTATTAAAAATTAACCAAAATTCAAATCTTCTATTTGCTTCAATACGGTATCCACTAAGCGGTCATAAACGTCTGCTGTAATCAACCCGTTGCCATTAACACGATTATTATGGCCAAAATTAACAGCCAGATGAACTAAATCTCTGACAAAAGTTTCACTGACAATCTTAGGATTCAAAAAATCACTATTTAAACATTCTTCAACAGTCCATCTTTCATTAGGATTCCTAGTTAAGCACTTTTGCATCAATGCGATAGCACTTTGAGGCACCTTTATATTACCTATGCCTTTACCTGGATACTGTATCTTTACCTGCGGATTCATGATTGCCATTACTCTTTGATTTCCAGAGTATCCACCATATGGAGGCCTTCCATAAATCATCTGATATATAATACAACCGCATGACCAAACATCAGATGGCTTTCCAACTTTCCAGGTGTTTCTTTGCAGTCCATTTAACTGTTGTTGATTATTGTTGTTGTCTGGCGTTGGTAACCCTGGAAAAGCCTGACTAACTTCAACCAATGCCTCGGGTGCCATATAATTTGGTGTACCTATTTGAGATTCACGGTAAATATTTGCTGTATGATCCGGCACAGCATTAGCTATTCCAAAATCAATAATTTTCAAAATACCTCGAATAAATAAGAAATTCGCAGGCTTAAGGTCGCTATGAACTATTCCTGCTCTATGCACCGCTTGAACACATTTTAAAATTTCGATTGAATGATACTTGACAAAATTAATATCCAAGACATTATTCATGCTAAGCTTATTCTGAAAGACATGTGCCAAGTCAATATCACCACATTCCATCACTAGATAAATAGAGCCTTCACCAATAGCATGATCAACTAATTTAACTACTCTATCAGCATCCTTTAATTTCAACAATAAATCAATCTCTCCTTTAAATCCCTGTACACATAATTCATCAAATTGATCAAATGTAACCTTTTTAATGGCAAACAATTTATTGTTAGACAAAGACTTGACTTTATAAACTTTCGACGACCCACCTCTACCCAATAGCTCCAATTTTTCATACTGATTTCCATTAATGCTAATACATTTCTTCCTTTTGTAATCATCGGAACTACTTGGAGGGGTCACATTTGAGGTTGCATGTTGTGAAATAGGTTTAGGCAATTTAGGTTTTCTAAAATCTGTTTCATCAGCTGCAACTCTGTTAAGACGGTTAGGTGACACATTATTTAATGGTAATCTTGGCTGTTCGTTCTTTACGGATATATTTGAATCCTTTGAGGTTGAGAGAATTAAATTTTCCTTATTTCCTTCCTCGTTTGTGTCTGCCAAATATGAAGAAACAAACCCTTTTTTATCCAGTCTGTCATTTGCTTCATTCCTTGAATTGTTTAATTCACTTATCTCCATCTCAATATCTTGAATACTTTTGGATTTGGATAACTGACTCTCTATTTCGTTTATCCTTTTCTGTTCATCAATTCGTCTTCGCAATTCAGATTCTTTTTGCTTTGAAATGATATCATCTTCTGGCGACTCAGATTTCATCTTTTTCAATGTTTTGAAAAACACCGATTCTGGATTTTTCTCTTTCAAGTTATCTATGCGATTTATTTTTGGTGAAAAGTCCATCGTGAATAAGGGCGGAGGAGTTGATAATGCATTATTATTATTATTAGTGTTGATATTATCATCATTATTATTATCATTATTGTCATCATTGTTAATAGAAACCGCCCTATTGTGTGGGATCTGGAAGTCATTATTTTCATTACTAGATATACCGTCATATTCAGCTTGTGTACTTTTATCTTCATTCAATTTCATGGCCCTTTTGGGTGGACCTAACATCCTTCCGAATCGTCTTGTTCCTCTCATTCTCTTTAAAGTATGAACTTGTGAAATACTCGATTTTGTTTGGGAGGATGAACTTGGAGGAGGGTTTTCATTAAATGTAGTGGATGGCGTGTGATTGGATGAATTTCTTGACGTGGATTCATGTGGCGATATATCCATTAAATCGTCATTATACTCTGAAGTTGTATTATGAGTATGTGAACTGAAATTATTTGTAGACAAATTGAATGAGTTGTGAGCTGAAATATTATTTTGATTCTGTATATGTGGATTAGTGCTTGTTATGGCATTATGACTGGCATTATGGCTGGTATTATAGCTTTTATTATTGTTCGAGTTGCTAGTAGGCTCCATAGGTGCTGAACTATTGTTGTGACTTGAATGTGGCGTGTCTGGTTTTTCTATAGTATGAACTGGATCTGATTCTCTAAAATGAACTGATAATTTGTTTTTCAAGTTATTCTTCGATCTACTATTGGGAAAGTCAAATTCATATATCCCGGTTATATGCGAGGGCAGCTGTTTCGTTCTTTCATTTAATAATGCTATGCTATATGAACTTAAAGCTGGTGGTAAAAATGTATTATCATCGTCTTGTGCGTCCATAAAACGCTTCTTACCATTAGACAGCTTCGGTATATTGCTGGATGGCGTTATATCATTAAGGGGCATTATATTTCAATATGTAAATATAGCATATGTGATATGATTATGGATTTTTGAGCGATTGATGCTGATGATAAAGGATAAACTTCTGTGTGAATTTAAATAGCCTTTTAATATTTCAAACTCTCACTTAAGTGACTATTGAGTTAAATAAAACTGAAAGTACAAGTATTTGAATTATAGTTTGTGTATATGGTTATATACTATGCTCAGTGATGTTAATCTTTAGCTATGTATATTAAAAAGTATTATCCAAATGTAAACAAGACAGTTTCCAAAAACCACAAAACACGTTTTTGTGTAATAAAAATAAAAATTGCCCAAAAAAAAAATGCTCCACGGCAGGTTCGAACTGTCGACCTTCAGATGACACAGTTAATTAACTATGAGACTGACGCTCTGCCAACTGAGCTAGTGAAGCCACTTCTAATTCTTGTATTTCGTCACCGGAATACAGATATTAGGCAGGTTATGGAAATTAGTCTTTGCATCCGATATTGCTGTTATTGTGCATAGATAAAAGCGACACCGTAAAAAGGAATATGTAATGACGAAATATTTTTAAAAGCATACTCTAGTAGATTCTATTTTTAATGCAGTCATAATACTTTATGGTAAGTTCGTAGAATTATTCGAGGGCGCTTTTTTGCACTGAAGTTGTCATCAAGTTTAGAGTATAGTTATTGGTGATTTTTAATTCAGTAAGGCTTGGAATCCAAATAAGAATGTAAATTGAGCTAAGTGCTTTTGAGAACTATTAGACATTACCCAGTGACCTATTACGCTTCAATTACTCCAATTAGTGAAACATATCTAAAACTTAATTAAAGCATACATATGTAAGATAATCTTAATGAATTTAAAAGTGTTTTATTATGCTTATCAACATTTATATAATATAATTGAAGTTATCCCCTATCAATAAGTTTAAGTATAAACACAATAAGCAGAGGTATCTGAATTAAACGCAATGCCACGTATGTACTTCTCCGGTGAAGACAGCAATGATATTACCTTCGATGAACCAACCATGGATCGTCTTGTGGTGGATCCCACATTATTTGCTAGAGTCCAGAATGATGAAGAACAAAATGTTAGGGTATTTTTGGATACTCATTTGCTAAAGATTCGAAGTATGGGAGATTCAGTAGAGCATACTCCAGAGAAATTCGTGAGCAAGAACCATGCATCCGTAAGCGTAGGTATGGCACTTGATTTATCGGCACTAGCTTATATTACTGATGCAATGGTTAATGCTGAATTCAGAGAGATGAGCAGTGAAGAATTTAAAAGTAGCTATCTTGCACCTCTTGAAACTACTATCCGAAAGCTGAAGTTGCGCATAAGACCCTTAGCGGTCCAATATAATTACCCATTGGGAAATCCCGGCCAAGTGGAGTATCATATCCAAGAATACTGTAATACAATATCGTGGCCAATTCAAGACCTTTACCGAGATATTTGTGGTCCACACCACAGATTTGGAATCGCCTCATATTTAAGACCACTTTTGAATACAGATATATTTATAGAGCCCGATATTATACATTTCGCTGAATACGGATCAGAAAATGGACAGTTTCCTGAAATTTGTTTCGGGTTAGGTGATTACAAAACAGAGAATTACTATTTATCACAAGGATTTGGTGAATTAAAAGTAGCTATAGAAGATTTTAGGCGAAGGGATCAGCAGACCGAATACCTATTTCATGATACACATTGGAATCGTGGTATATTATTTGCTTTGGTCCTAAGTAAATATTTTTACGATGCTTTTCTCTGTGGCACGAATAGAGTTTTCATCTCGAACCATCAATCATTTTCAGGGTTTTTCAGATATGATATTGTCGAAGGCCAAATGTCCGTAGATTACTATATCATTAATGACCCAGAAACTGTTGCGAATGGAATTACTTTAAGGTCGGCAATGGCAGGCTTTTTCTACCAAACAGAGGATGATGCAATTGAGACTCAAAACAGGTCAAAAAAATATCTTACTATAGCCCATAAGGCCAATAAGTTGGACCCGTTACTTAACGTGCGTCCTAAATCTCTCAGAGATTCTTCGATGAGATCATTTGATACACTATCTGAAAATGCTGATAAAGAAAACGTCCATGAAATCCAGGACAAAATCTATGGCAACACATATTGTCGGGTAATTTACGATTCTGCAAAATGTTATCCTAGTTTGTCAGTGCAGCTCCCATCCACAGTGTTTGTCAAATTGTACTACTATTCTAGTCGGTTATGGAGACAGAATGATTTGGCATGTTTTAGTATTCCAGATAGAAAAAGTTACTATGATATGTTCTTCAATGAACTTGTAATTAATGAAGAAATTGCAAAATCACATTTTGCTTCGAATTTTCCAAAGATTTTCGCTTCAGGCTATTGGAATGGGCTTACTAGTCATCCAATGCATATATTTGAATATTTAGGGAAAGAAATACCAAAGGAAAAGTGGGACGAGAAAAGGGTTTATGAGGTTATTAGATTAAGACTCAACGAACTCCATCTGTTGAGAATCTCGCATAATGACGTACGGAGGAGCAACATTCATGTTTCAGAATCAGATAAGGTAACCTTAGTAGACTTTGGATTATCGGAATACCCGTGCAGTGAAGCAAGCAAACAGGGTGATCTTGAGTCTCTTGATAGCATATTTGGGGTGACAAATAAGAGAGAAGTTGCAAGTCTAGTTGCAGTTAACGACAAAGCTGACATTGATCATAATGATGAAGATGATGCAAATACTTCCTCTGAGGTTGAGCTCGCTGAAATGAGTTTCGAGTCGCACGATACGAAAACTACAACTACAACGAAGTAGGGTTTTAATTGAAGCATAATATACGTCTCTCTTATTTGCTGTAGCTAATAAAGGCAGAATGTAAATTTCTCACCGTTATAAAAGCTCCGTATGTTGTCTAATCTTGTCTCAAAATTTATTCATATTTGAAGGAATGAAAATAAAAGTGGTGATGTAAGATTAAGATATGTACTTCAATTTACTTATGTCATCACCCAAGAGGCGAGGTCTATTCCAATTTCTGGTACTGCAATATTGTATGATTTGGCTCTAATGGGTGCAGACCGTTCCAAAAATTGTTTTGATATATAAACTATAGAGATGTTATTCTAGACCACAAGTTTTGAGAAAAATTCTTTCGAAGATGCCATTAGCGCTTGTTAGGTCGACCAGACTTTGCTACATCTTATAAATTGTGAAAAGCTGATTGAAATGTACTAGCGTGTATGTGACATTCTATACAGTTTATAAAAGTATACTAGAAACAAAAGATGACTAGAACCCACCAGTCATGTTTCGAATTTTATCAACTTCCTCCTGTAATGCTTTCAAGTCGTCTAATATATTGGCGGTACTATCATTATTGGAGTTATTGGCATACATTCCTGACGTCCCGTCTTCTTGTATCTGACCGTTCAAAGACACCTTGGGTGGTAGTGGAGGGGTAGGAGAGTTGGATGCCATATTGTTCATACTTGTCGATGTGTTCCTTTTCCTTGATGGAGGAGGTGGGGGAGGTACTGGCCTCTTGCTATTCGTCCCGTTAGTTGGGCTATTTGATGGAGGAGATCTTGGGGGTGGAAGTGGTGCCGAATAGTTGTTCATGATGCCTAGATGGTTGGTGGTATAATTCGTATCATTATTGGTAGACAGCTGAAATGCAGGGGAACTATTTCTTGGAGTTGGCGAAGATACTGACCTTGATCTTCTATTGTTTGGGACAGGAGGTGGAGGTAACGATCGGTTATTATATGATGTACCTATTTTTGATGGCGATCCGTTATCTGCAACCCGCGAGTTTTGAAGCGTGTTAGATAATGTATTACCTGTCATTTGGTTCGTGAATGATTGTAATGATATCTTAGGTGTCGATTCAGTATCCGAACTGTCTGGAGCAAATAACTTGGCCATATCGCTTGGATCTGAAACAAGCGGCATTGGTGAAGTAGCTTCATCATTTCTATTATCAATGGAGTCTCTATTATACATTTGAGATATTTGGGCAGGCCCAGTCATATTAGGCTTTAAATATGACTGCTGCTGTTGATTTTGCTGATCTGGTTGGGGAGACGGACTGAAATATCTAGCCATCTGCGCAGGTCCAGTCATATTGGGCTTTAAATATTCACGCAGTTGCTGTTGGTCAGGCTGAGGTGATGGGCTGAAAAATCTAGCCATCTGTGCTGGGTCGGTATTGTTAGATGCCAATAAGTTATCCTGACTGTAGCCATCGTGGAAATGAATATTTGCCGGAACACCATCTATTGATGCAGTATCAACAGAATGTAAATTTTGAAAATGATTTATTTGGGATTCCATGTCTTTCAAAATTTCACGCTCCTCTTCATCGTTTTGATGGGCAGGCTGCTGCGCCGATTGTGATTGGTTGATTCTTCCTAACAATTGATCCATTGGCAACGAATAATCGATCAGTTGAGGTTGAGGAGAAGGAATAGGCGAGTTTAGTATCACGGAATCATGGATATCAGTTACAATTTGATCAGAAAATTTAACTGATTTTGCCTTCTTCGATTTCTTCTTTTTATGATTGACCTCTCCTGGCCTCTCCCCTGTCAACATGAATTGGGTAAAACTGTCCAAATCCAACGGCTTGCTTTCATCTTGTTCCTCTGGTAGTAAGGAATCATTATCGTTATCGTTATCGCTGCTTTCATCATCATCGTCACTTTGCCTTTTCTTACTTAAAATTGAAGGGGGTGTGGGTACTGAAGTTTGCACTTTGATTAACTTCCGACTGGGTTCCAACTCATTCAAAGCATGCGAGATCAATCTTAGTAATGCAAAAAACTCCCCAATGTTTATAGAATGTAATATCTTATTGAATAATTTTCGTAATTTGTCCTTTATCGAATCTGAAATCTTAAAGTTATGTAAAAAACTGAACACGTCATTCATTGATACTGTCCTCGAATTTGTTCGAGCTAGTATATCACTATACCATCTCATATATGTTTTAGATTCTTCTAACGTTAATTCCTGAGCAGTTAACGATAGTGGTATACTAGGTTCATCATCCTCATATTTTCCCATATTGCCCTGATTATTAGGATACGACGGTGACGAATAAGACAACTGATCCGCCAGTGCATTGGAATACTTGTATGAATTACCATTATTAGATCTATCAAACGGCCCATCATTATTTCTGGAATTAAGATCACTGTTGCTGTTGAACCCAAAAGAGACGGGCGGTGCCGGAGAGTTCGATCCACTCTCACTATTTGATGCTATATTTAGCCAATCAAAACCTGAACCATTCATAATATACAATTTTTACTGTCGAACAAAACCTTGAGACTAGGAGGGTGATTGTAGGTTTTAATGGTAGAAATCCCGTGGGTTGATATAAATACAATTGTCGATAATGAACTAATTTTATCTAGCATCAAATATGTGCGCACGTAAAATTATATTAGAGAATGCTTATTTTTAAATGATATAATCTAGAGATTGGACAGTATGAACATCAATTTGAAAAGAAAAGCACCAGGTAATAAGCCGGTCATAAAGAAAGCACGAGCCAATGGATTTGGGTTTAATAATGGCGAAGATGAAAGCAGTAGTGAATCAGAAACGGAAGAAATGAACTTTGAAAAATCTATTCAAGCCAAATCACAGAAGATAGCGAAGCAATTAGCAGGTGACAATAAGACAGACATGGTTGAAATAATATCCCAGATAGAGGAGCCAGATTCTAAAAATGTGCCGAGAAAAAAAGTTGAAGGACTGAAATATATCAATAAGTTGTTAGATTCGAAAAAGCAACGAGAAAAAGATCGCATACTATCAAGACAAGAGTACAACAGCAAGCAAATAGAAGAAAATAAAGATGCTGTGGTGTTTGAAAGTGAGGATTACAAGAAACAAAAGGAGGAATTTTTGAGAATGAAGGAGGAAGAGCGTGTTGAAGATGAGGAACCCAATAATGCACAATTTTATTCGAAACTTTTGCAATCTAGAGAGAGACGAGGTGATCCAAATGACACTCCTCGAAGTATTATAGCAAACAAGGAAGATAGTCAAGAAGATACGAATATAGTGCATGAGGAGACGAATATATTTTCAGGAAAAAATAAATTCAATGAACCTATGAGAGCTACACGAAAATTTAATACGAATATAATGAATTATAAAACAAACAAAAAGGAAGGAAATCAGTTGCTAGACAAGTTGAAAAATCTAATCAAGAGTAAGATTACCCCAGATGATATTCGAGATTATAAGAAGCGATATTGGAATAGATATGATAGTTAAATTACTATGAATAAATGAATGACAAATGAATAAATTAACAATGAATAAATTAACAATGAAAAAATAGGTAATGTAGAACTATAATTGTAGAACTATAATCAATGCACTGATGAATTAAAATTAATCTTCTCTCATAGCCTCCTGCAATGCCAAAGTGTCAACATGTTGTTGTCTTTGAGTACGAGGAGCTGGACCAGTTGGGTTATTCGATGTCCAATCGACGTCTTCTTCTAAGCTTCTGGGGTTGGTAATTTCACCGGGTCCGGTTGACACATTGGAGCCGGCCATCTTTTCAATTTCTTGCGCGGATGGCATGAAAATAACTCTTGAACCTGGCGACTTGGCCATGTTTTGCATGGCATCCAAATATCTAATTTGCATAGCTGGCTTCGATGCCAAGATATCAGCAGCCTTTCTCATTAACTTGGCACTTTCAACTTCAGCCTTAGCATTAATGATCTTACCTTCACCAATTCTCTTGGCTTCAGCAGCCATGGATAACGAAGCTTGGACCTTTTCTTGTAATTGCAAGTCCTTGATCAAAATAGATTCAATATTGACACCCCAATCGAATGCAGTCTTGGCAATAACACCCTCGATCGATTCAGCAATCTCTTCTCTCTTTTCAACCACGTCTTGTAACACTCTACACCCAATTACATCTCTCAAAGTTGTCTGGGTTCTTTCAATGATAGCATTGTGGATGTCCGAAATCGAGTAGATGGCCTTTTGTGGGTCAATGATGTTATAGTACACCACGGAAGTAATTACCACACTCACATTATCTTTAGTGAAACAACGTTGTGCAGGTATTTCACGAATGATCACCTTAATATTCACTCGGGTCAACTTCTCGGACCAAGTGTTCACGTAGGTAAGACCTGGCTCAACAGTTCTCGATAAAGCACCGAATGTTTGCACTAACCCAACTTCACCTTGTTGCACTTCCTTATATGGGTTGCTACAAAGACAACAATAAGCCCCACATGTACCAAACATCGACCCAAGCCCACTGATAAACGATTGGTATCCACTGGCCTTTGGAGTTTCATATTTTTTGGCAAAATTTTTCATAACCATTTCTGGCTTCACTCCTGGTTCGTGGTTCACTACTGGGGCCGGTTTTTGAAACTGTGGTTCGGCCTCATAATTATCCTGTCTCAATTGACTTGGACCACCGTTTTGTCTCTTGTAATTATCTGGATCAAAAGATTCTGCTGATTGCACCGACATTTTAGCTTGTATAATATACTATCTGTATACGTTTAAAAGAATTATTTATTATTAAAACAATTATTTGAAATCAATTGTGTAATTGTTGTGTACACAAATATTCTTGTTATGAAATAAATATCTGATTCCCTAACAAGGAATACCCTGTCTATTTATACATTATACGTTTGAAGGTATCACCGACCATAACCGGCACTTGTTCCACATTTGCGTCGAGCTACGCTTCAAGGCTGATAACGAACGTCTACTAATGACTCAATGCTTCATGCATCGCTTGTCAACTCACTGGATTGACTTATTATCCACCAATGCCAGTCATGAATTTATGTCCGTACATATATGCTGCAGTGGACCGTACATCGGATAGAATGCAGTTATGCTTTATCATGCCTTCATGGTAAAACACACCTGAGATTTGGTCATGGAGCAGACCGTACATACTGCGTCTTGCATAGACCCTTTAGCGGGCTTATAACATACATACGAGATGGGCGGATTGACCACTATTTCCCGACAACGTGTAAATAAAGTCATGACGGCGACTAATCAAACAATGGTACGTAATTACATAATTATTTTACGAACAATAGACCAGCCGCATAGCTGCTCAGACGTTTCGTGAGTTCTTGGCTGAGTATTAAGATCGAGTAGAAAATGTAACGGTCCGATATTGAACAGAAGTTAGACAGTCATTTTTCAGTGATGGTGACGAGAATATATAGATATTAATCCTGGGTCGACACAAAAGAGGTCGTTTGGTTGGCGTATAATAAAGTGTATGATAACATGGTGGAGGTGTTGACATGAAGAACCAAATGCGAAGTGCGAAGTGCGACGCGGGAAAGGGGGGAGATGAAAAAAAAAGTCAAACACGCACAGGGGAAAGTCGAACCCATGACGTTTCCGAAAATATTCTCCGAAGTCACATGGAAAATCATTTGCACGTGTGGTGATCCTGAATATCGATTTTTTCACGATACATATAGAGTCAGAATATATAAAGCAAACAAAATTTAGAAAGAGCTGGCGTCAATTGGAGTAAGAACAGGTTGTGTACGTATTAGAACATGGGACTTTTCATTGATGGAAACAAATTAGAGAATTTGAAACTCTACAAGTACTCTGCGGAGGATCATTCGATTATTTCGAAGTTTATCTTGAAAAAATGGTGGAACTCCTTTGTGGAGATTTTTCCACTTTCAATGGCGCCCAACGCTGTGACATTGCTTGGTTTAGGGTTTATTTTATTAAACTTGTTGTGTGTGTTTTACTACGATCCGTTTTTGGATGAAGCGTCACCTAGATGGTGCTATTTCTTCTATGCGTTTGGGTTGTTCATGTACCAGACGTTTGACGGTTGTGACGGGTGTCATGCGAGAAGAACAGGGCAAAGTGGGCCATTGGGAGAGTTGTTTGATCATTCTGTTGACGCCATCAATACCACATTGGGCACGATTGTATTTGGATCGGTGTTCAACTTGGGGTACGGTTGGTTGTTTCTTATCGCGCAGTTTGCATCTGTATGCAATTTCTACACTTCGACCTGGGAAGAATATCACACTCATACTTTGTATTTGTCGGAGTTCAGTGGACCAGTTGAGGGTATTTTGATGATTTGCGTGTGCTTTATCTTGACGGGGATCTTTGGGCGTGAGTTGTGGTCTATCAAGTTGCTTGAACTCGACTTGAGCTCTATTGGCTATAGTGACAATTATGTTCTCGATAGCTCGAGTATCATTGTTGTTCTTGGCTTGGGCTCGTTGTACTTTAACATCTCGTCGGCCATGGCTAACGTTAACAAGAAGTACGCCTCTGAACATGCTGGTGATTCGTCAAAGGCGAAGACTGTCACCTTGGAAGCATACAAAGGTTTGATACCATTCTTTGGGTATTATGCCACCATTGTTTTGTTCGTCGTATTATATCCAGAAATCATTTCGCAATTTGGCTTTCCATTGGTGATTTCCATTGGTTGTTCCATTGCATTTTCAGTCGGTAGAATTATTTTGGCTCACTTGACGTTGCAATATTTCCCAATGGTTCAATATCCAATGTTCATGCCACTCGTACAGTTATTTTTAGCCAAAGTACTGATTAGTGTTTATGGCTACGACTACTACAAGGTCTTGGGTGCGGTCAGTTGGTTAGGTTGTGGAGTCACCCTAGGCATCCATGCGTTTTTTATCACTGAAATTATTAGTGAAATTACTTCCTATTTGGATATCTATGCTTTAACTATAAAGCATAAGAGAGCTTAGAGGCCTAATCCATTTGGTATTTATTTAGATTAGATCAATAGTTATCCTTGCTCTTAATAAAATCTACTGCATCAACATAGTATATTTTTGTACATTTCGAAGTATATAATTCATTGGATAATCCATAAATAACGAATGAATAATGAAGGAATAAAAATATGATAGAGAAGTTTCAATTCTTTATATACAAGGTTTTTGAATAATCTTTGATTAGGCAGTGGCTGGCTTTTCAGTGCTCTTGAAAGCTTCTTCAGAGCCTGGGGCTAACACATCTTGTGCTGATTGTTGTAAAGACATTTCTTTTTCCATTTCTTGTAATTGTGTTTCGGCTAAGATGGCTAAAGATAATGGAACACCAAGCAATAAAGCGGAAGATGTCAAGGTCCACAATAAGTTACCAGATTTGCTGAAACCAGAATATAATGTATCTTTGATAGTCTCACCGGCAGAAACAATTTGAGTTCTATGTTGTGGTGGAATAACATCTTTCAATGCAACAATTCTATCAAGAAGAGTTTCATTTTCAAAGTCGAAATCGTCATCTATGTCGGAATCTGAATCGGAAGCTTCACTATCACTGAAAGTTTCTTCTTTTGCTGCGTGGGTAGCTGCTGGACCTTGATCAAATCTAGTAGCAGACTCGTCGTCAATTTGAGTTAATTTAACCATTTTGTTTTATTATTATATTGTATTTATCTAATGTATTGCTCTTTCTAAAGCTTTGTCAAGCATTCCAAAGTATCGGAAGTCGAAAATCGTCAAAACTTTTCAAAATGGTAATAACACTACTAGTACTATATATTTATGTCAATTACACACTATAACATGGTTGAAAAATATTGCCTATAATAATCATACATCAAAGTTCTCCAAATTGTCATCTAAGTTGATATTTGGTATCTCTTCTGTCGAAATTTGGTAACCAAGACTTTCCATTTGAAGAGGATAATTTTTGATATTGTAAAATTGTAATAATGCTCGTAAAGCAATTTCTTGATCAAATGAGTTATTGAAATCATTCTCTAAATCCTTTCCGCTTAACCAGTTATCTCTGAGTCCTAGTCTGCAATTAAGGTATATTTTGGAAATTAAATCCATATTAATCGACTTCCATTTCCTTCCTTGATATGGTATTAATTTTTTCAATATTTTTAGAATCGGCTTGTTAATAAATTCGTTATCATAATTAAGCAAGACGATTTTGAATAGTTCAGTTGGTTTCAATTCATTTAAGGTGAAGATTCTCTGAGTAAGGTTTTTGATCAAGACTTTGTTGGTGATGTTGAGCAAATTCACCAAAATAAAGCAGAAGTTTTCGTTGAATCTTTTGATGGTTATGTTACTAATATTATTGGAATCAATTTCATTGGGTAATTTCTGTATCGACGTTTTGTTTATGAATTCGTATTTATGATCGTTAGGATAGTCATTGCAACAGTTATTGAAAAATTCAAATCTGGGCAATTTAATCTGTGGATTCATTAGTTGGTTTTGGTTTATCAATATTTCATACTCGACAACGTTATCATGGTCATCTTTTCCATCCTTATTATTGTAGAATTCTTGAAGGTCACTATTATTGAACGCCCTAGTCATGTATTCAAACAATACATTGAAATATTGATCGTCAAATAATATGGATGAAAAATAGTAATATTTCAAAACATTACTGGTTTTAAACCATTTTAGTAGGAGGTTTATTATACTACTCGTAGCCTTTAATGTAATCTCCTTAATTTTCACCACCTCTAGTTGCTGCATCAAGACAAAATCAATTTTGGCTTTTGATTTCATGTCGACATTTTTATCATTATTGAAGTGAGAACTTTCCGGATTCAATTCCCATTCAGCAAAATTCAAGCTGTAGTCTAGTTTGTTCGACTTCATAGTTTCAATTAATATCAGAACCAACGAATGGAACCTACAAAGATTCTTTTTATAGAAGGATTCAACCCTCAAGAGAGAATGAATCTCATCCTTTCTGTCTGGGTATTTCTCAAATAAGTCATCACTATATTCAAATTCGTCAAATTGATATGACTTATCGTCATCATATTCATCGATAAAACCTCTTTCTTGGATCATGAATTTCTGTCTTTCATTCCATAGTTGTTTATTTGAGTAACTTTCATAGACCGAATTCTTCAAGATATCACTGGCCTCTTTTATAGCGTAAGGAACTTCTGCTTCGTTGGTCTTTGGATAAATGAATGGCATACCCTGGTTAGTTTGATACAGTTTCCGTATCTTTTCACCACCAGACATGTAATCTGATGGAGCTGAAGGTGGTGATGGAACTGGTGTTGCAATATGTACCGTCTGCGCAGGCAATTGACTAAGAATTGTATGCGATTTATTCGGTCTTGGATTTTCAAGTAAGTTTGACAACGAATTGGAATGACTATTCATGGACATGAAATACTGGTATTCGTTATCAATTGATTTATTATCTTCTTCTAGAGCTTCTTTGAGGGCGCTGAATTCATATATATCTCTTTTTGAAAGCAGCTTTGCTTCATCATCTTTATACAACGGAAATCTATCCGTCAAGTCTTCTCTGAACGTGAAATAATCTAGCGGAGAACAAGTTAGCTTATTTGATGGTATATCCTTACCTCTTTTATTTACTATTCCATGCATATCGATCAAAAAGTCATTTACCTTAGATAAATGGGAGCTATCTCCCATTTCTATTAGAATCAATTTCCACACTATCATGAATAAATACCTGGCCCGATATGATCTATTATGGTTCCATTTCCAGTGCTCGATAAATCGAATAAAATCAGAAAGTATATCAGATTTTGCAAGGGATTCACGTAACTTTCTCAAATTAACGAGATCGTCGTCTTCGAGTATCACATTTATCATGAAATAAAATAATGTCAATGCTTTGAAGTACCTTGATTCCAGATTTTTTGACAATGTTAAGTGATGCACATCTTTAGAATCAGACTCTATTCTTCCAGCAATGAATGTTTGTAATATCAGAGTCAACTTCTCAAATAACCCCATTTCAAATAACACCTTGCAGTTATCATTAATCGAATGCAATTGCTTTTCCTTGTCATTGCAATGCCTATATTTTCCGAGTGCAAAGTAAACCAATGACTCTAATGACTTTCCATCTTGAGATTCAACTTTCGAAATACATTTCTCCACCAATTCTATATCACTGATATCTAGGCGATGTTTATGATTATCATACGTCTCCAGAATTCGCTGCAATCCTCCTAACACACTGAAATCATTGAATGCAAACCATTCACTCAATTCATTCTCCAAGCTTCCATAGTCACGATAATCATAAGCTAGATGCGTCTTAGTGACTAGAAACAGGTAATTGTTCGCTATCGACCTCCCTTGAGCATCATCTTCGTTATCTTCATCATTATTCTGATTGGCGATCTGTTCAGCTCTTGCATTCAACTTCTTCTGAAATGTTTCATCTAGCGATGTATCATACAACTCCTTTTTCGTGGATGCATCCGGATTATCAATAAGCTGGTCCTCGAGCTGGTCAATCAGAATAAGTTCATCTTGCATAGCCATTCTTGAATAAGGATTATGACCGTATTGGGTACTTTCCTAGCTATTTGTATGGTACTAATTACACTTGATATACATGAGGATCTACATACAGGATATGACCTTCTTGATGATTCTTCCATTTATGACAGAAGAGATGGCCAACATTATTAAGATACCAACATATGGTCATTGGTTATCTAGTACTAGACTGCAAGATCCACGAGAAGACCAATTGTATGACAACCTTACCATTGTTGGTGCTTTCTAATGGCCAAATGTAATCTATAATTCAATAAACTCACGTGATTATATTTATGGACCAAAATTTTTCAAGATACTAATAGTTATAAGCATTAGTATATACTGGGATAACAACCTCTAGCAGATAGATCTAAGGATTGTTTTAACAACTAATCAAGTCAGCATCTACATAATTTTACATAAAATATTTTTATCTTGTTTTGATTACTCGTTTGTTCTCATTTAAAATTAATAACATTACATTTGCATTACACATGAATAATTTAGATCAAATCATAAACTTGAAAGTCAAAGTGACTACACTTTTAGACCAGTCAATTACAGGTACCATATATGCATATTCCCCATCCAATGAACTTCTAGCGTTGAAAACTGGTAGTGGTAAGAATAATGTAAAGCCAGAGACTTTCAGATTCATCAATACAGCATATATCAAGACTATCCAGGTATTACCTCCATTTCCTAAAAAGAATCAAAATCCACATCATAAGAACAACACAAATGTAGCAAGGGTTCCAATAAATGAGATTGAAGCTAATTTGAACGATTCAATTAAGAACTACAAGAATAGTCTATTAATTAACAATCCAAAGGCATCACCAATTGCAATTAAAATCTTTGAGAAGTTTTTCAAGTTGTATGGAATCGATAATGTTAAATGGCAAGGTTCTGATATCATACTATTTGATGAAATTAGGTTAGCGAAGCCTTATACTCTAGGAAAATCCGGTAATATCGTCAAGTTGGATGAAAATTCAAAAGCCATGAACATGGTTGAAGATGTGTTGAAAGAAATTTGGCTCGAGGTGGATAACGAAAAGCGTGGTGGGTAAACTAACTATCGAATTCAATTTATATAAATATTTATGATATGTAGTAAATAGTATATTAATCTTGTTAATAGTACAATCTCCAGCATATATCCAAACTTTCAAACAACTTCATACCTTTTTGATGAGTACCCTTAAAGCCATCTAAAATTTCCCACTGCAAGGTATACTGTCCTTTGATGAATCTATCGTCCAGTATGGAATCAATGGCAAAAATATTCGTACTATTCGAATGCAAAGTTTCGAAAAATACATTAAACCAAGAGAAACACCAATGCTTGACTGATATTCTTACATCCTTCAAGTCAGAAATGTATATTGGGTTTCCAGGAATAACAATGACATTATTCATATTTTGTTTTCGTATGTCCGAAGAATTAACTTGGTACACATGCTTAGTTTGGACTCCATTGGGGTAATCTTGCCGTTTGACGTAGGTCTCAAGAATTAAATCTAACTCTAAGCAGCTGGTTTTAATATCATCTGAAGGTTTAAGATTATTTATTCTTATCATTGTAATGCAAGATTTCTTCAGATCAAACATTGATTCATTTTTCGTGAACCCATGATAGATCTCTTTCAAGTCGGGTGTAATATTCAAGTATTCAAACCAGTACTCAAGATATCTTCTTTGAGATAGTATTGACACACCATCTCCAGCACTGGGCCTCATTCTCTTCTGAGTATATAATTCTATTGCTTCAAGTGGACATATCTTCAGTTGTAGATTTAAGCTCTTATAAATCAAATATGAGCAGCAAATGGTACCTGACCTTCCTTTACCTGATTTACAATGAAGAACCGCAACATTCTTAGTGGATTGGCTTAAAAACGTATCTATTTCTTTAGTACTTTCAATAAATATTCCTATAGTGGGCGGTTGATGATCAGGAAACGGAAAATGACTAACTTTAGACATAACATCCTTACTTTCATACCCTGGTTCCTCTCCTCTTAGGTTCCATATATGCCAATGAGAATCGTGGTTTGCAGTCAAAAATTTGACTAAGTCTTCAACGGAGTGTCTGTAGAATGTTTGTAAATAATTGGTAACCGGACCCGAACAAACAATTATTTGAGGAGTTATATATGATAAGTCAAACAGTAAGTTCAATTTTGGATCGTAATGACTTTGTTTCGGTGATCCTACAATGGATCTTAATATCGATTTCATTAATATTTCTAAATTTCCACTAATACTCGATCAAGTTTTATCACTCATTAGTACCTTTCAATATAACAAACAACAAGTGACGCTAGTAATTTAATCAGCTGGATGTGAAGTTTTAACAATTTAATCTTGATGTATAAATAGCGCTCGCAACTTTAGCCACAAATATCTACACGGTGGTAAAAAGTATTTATAAATTTATAATACTTAGATAATAATATAAGAAAAGGTTATATACATATAAATCATCAAAATCAAACCGATTGAATTATGAATTTGCATGGGAGTATCGAATTCTGAACAGTTTGTAGCTCAGTATAATTTCGAAAGATAAGCAATTTTTAAGGTTGACAGAAGCTAAACTAATAATTTTACATCATTGATTTTCTCATAACTTCTTCAATCTTTTTGGTTAAGATTGGATCATTCTTGATTCTCTTTTGCATCTTAGTAGCTTCAGCAAACGAAGTGGCTTGAACCTTTTCTTCGATGGTTCTAGCTAAGTTTGAAGACTCTTCGAATAAGACAATAGCCTCATCGACTTGTTCCTTTTGTAATTTGATTTGAGCTAAGGAAATTCTTGCTAATTCAGACTTTGGATCTAATTCACACGCATCGGTTAATAATTTTTCGGATTCATCCATTCTTTCTAAGCTTTCTCTGGAAATCAAAGTTGCTTTGTTAATCAATGGTAAAGCACCAACTGAGTAAGTTGGTAAAGCAGTTTGCAATCTAGCAGCGGTATCAAATTGCTTACATGCAGCTTGAATGTCACCACGATCAGCTAAGATTTCACCATAGTAATTAGGAATTTCTGGAGAAGTAGGGAACTTCAACTTGGCTTCAGTGAATTTGTCTTCAGCAGCCTTAATATCACCATTCTTGTAAGTGATACAAGCTAATTGGATATGAGCGTAAACATTATTTGGATTCAAGTCCTTAGCTAAGGTGAAGTTTTCTTCAGCCTTTTGCAAATCACCGGTAAGATAGTATAATTGACCTAAGTGGTAGAAAGTATCAGGGAACTTAGGATTGATACGCTTGGCTTCTTCGAAGTCACTAATGGCTTCAGCGAAAGAGGCCTTATCAGCATTGATTAAAGCTCTAAAGATGTAAGTTCTTGGTCTTGGTTTTAAAGCCATAGCCTTGGCGATATCAGAAGCAGCAGCAGTTGGGTCATTCTTCAAGAATTTGATGGCAGCCGAGTATTCTAAAGCAATTGAAGCCTTAGCAGCGGCATCAGACTTGTTGGTCAATTCTTCAATGTTATAAGCTTCAACAGCTTGGTTGAACAAGGTGTCGGCCTTTTCGTAACCTTCTTGGGTGTTGGAGTTAATGTTAGCTAAAGCGTCAAACAAGAACTTGTCAGAACCTTCAGATGATTCGCTTAAACCTTCAGGGTTAGTTTCTGGGACGAAGGCGCCAAAGAAAGAACCGATTGTGGATGCCGATGGCAATTCAAGAGTTCTGTTCTTCAAGTTTGCTTCGACAATCTTAACAGAATGCTTCTTCAACACTCTTTCTAAAACTTGCTCGACAGACTTGTTGCTGAAACCACCGTAGATAGTCAAAGCAGTCAAGTCAAACATAGCATCGGTGTACTTTTCCAAGATTTCGTACGAGGTTGCACGACGCAACACACACTTAGTGTAGTCTGGCTTTATCTTGATCGCCTCGGTGGTATCCTTGATGACGTTCTCATGGTCGTTTAACGCGGCGTAACAAGCAGATCTGTTGGAAAAAAATACCGGATCAGTTTTCAACTTTAATGCTGCCGAGTAGTACACAATCGCTTCGTCGTACTTCTTGTTCTTGAATTCGGTGTTACCGTCCTCCTTCAATGCAATTGCCCACTCATCTTTTTCTTTTTCCGACAATTTAGCGACGGCGTCGTCCCCGATCTGTGGAACTCCCTTCGCATCAACTGGGTACAATTTTTCACCCGAGCTCACGCTCTTTTCGGTGCTGTCACTGGCAGATGCTCCTGATTCACCTTCACCGTTCTTAGCCTTCTTCTTAGACTTCTTCTTCTTTTTTTTCGAGCTCGAGTCTGATTGTGAATCACTCTTTCCTAATTGTTGCTGACTGTAATAGTAGTAAGCTCCAGCGGCGGAAACTCCCGCTAAAGCGGTAAGCGCAATGGCTGTTCTATTCCTAGCAAAGAAGTTGGTAGTGTTATCCATTCCGGACATTTTATATGCGTTTATCGATTAAATGTATTAGAATAAATAGATGGATAGAATTGCCTCTAAATATGTCTACTAGTGGATTTGAGAACAATTTTTCACTGGCCGTGAAATTTCGTCCCGACAAGATTTGTGAAACGCACTACCTCTGTATATTATATAATCATGATATAGTAGACATAGAGTAGGTAAAGCATCAGCCATGCACTTACCAGGTAAGGCCAGGCATTCAGGTATCGTCTAGGTTATTGTAGTACTGTTCGTGTTGTTGGTAGCGGCGTCTTGCTCGCAAATGTTCGCTATTGTCCTGGTAGGAGCTTTCTCTGACAACATCATCGTAGGTGGGCAATGGCTGGGGGTCAGAGGAGTCGTCATCGTAGGAGACAACGTCGGAGGAGGTTGATTGCTTGCGCTTTTCGGGTGGGAACACGGGTCTCTGGGGGAGTGTGGGGGTTACTTCTGATGAGAAGGAGCCTTGGGTTTTTTCGTCTCCCGGGAATGGGTATGAGGGTCTTGGAGAGTCGTTTATCTTGCTGGGCAAGCTAGTTCCCGAGGCATTGGAATGGAGGGTGCTTGTCATATTCAAGCCACTCAACACCTTGATGTCAGGGCATTGGAGGTCGACATATTGCACCTTACGTTCGACTTCGCTGGCGTTGGTGGGGTTCGATATCTTCTCGCATGAAATGGCCGCCACGATGGAGAGTCGGTACGAACGCGAGATGTTGCACGTCTTGAAGGACGGCGACAAATAGTCGGGCAACACGCAGTTGTCGTAATACTTTCTGGGAATCTCGAGCTCGTACACATCCTTGAGCGTGGCATTGGCGCTGGTCGCGGACGACGACTTCAGACGTCTGCAATTCTTCAAGTCGAACTTTAGGTTCTGGTATGCGTTGTTGCATATGTTGATATTGTCGACGTGTTTGGCCTTGTGAATGTCCAGGAGGGATCCATCGGTCTCTAGTACCGATATGACCGTGGTGGAGGTTAGTTCAATTATCAACTTCTGTAAATATATGACACCAAGCCCATTACTTTCGTCGGGCTTTCCGTATTGCGCCAACGAGTACCGTGATGGCTTTAGGTTCGAAACGAAATACAACTTGAACGATGGAGCCTTGGTGGGAATCAAAAAGGCGGGGTGCCTGAACCTCACTTCAAACGAAAATGGAACATCTTTGAACTCTACGCCCACAAGGTCTTTCTTATTGCGGGTTGCCAGTGAACTAGATATACCACTAGGTGCAGTGGAAGGAGCGTTCATGAACCGCAGCAAAAACCCTTTTCGAGACGCCGAAGCCGATGTCGTAGGAGTTTGCGGAAGTGGTTTCTTCTCTGGAGGCACTACAAGGCCCACAATCTCCGGAATTCTATCCGAAAACATCATTTCTTTCCTCACAAAAACTTCTCTATATTCTTCATAATCTCCCCCGTGGACCAACGGCTGGTTATGGCTATCCAAATCCAACGGCAAGAATATGAAAGGGTCTACAGACCGCAAATTTGTCTTCAAAAATGATGAACGCTTGCATGTCACCTTTACGTAGTACTTGATACTAGCAAACTCACCCAACCCACTCAACGACGGCGGAAGCTGGCTCACAATATGGTAATCGCGCTGTTTTTGCGATACAGCACCTCCTTTAGTCGGCTGATTGTATTGCTGGGCCATATTCTTGATCGTATTGGCATTGAAGTTCCCATTGTTGATGATCAAATCAAAATTCTTCTTGTTGAACAGCACCTTGTTCGTGATCCCTTGAAGCTGTACACACGAATTGTTCAACGGAAGCTTGAATTCAAATGGATAGCTGTAATTTCCCGGCGTCAACGTAAAGTCTTTCGCTTGCGAAACCTGTCTAACATTGTCTGGCGGGAAAACAATCACCGTATCATACAACGCTTTGTGCACATCTTGGAGCAACTTCTCCTTCTTATCTCGATCTTTTCTCCCCCTATCACGTCTACCAGTGTCCCGTCGTTCCCGAGGAATACTGAGCTGTGATTTCGAAACCCCCTCGAGCTTCACCTGAATATAATTAAGCGTAATCGAATTTGTCACTATCAACCGGACCGTGCCTTTAATTATGTCGTAATTTGTGAACGTTCCTCCCGTAGAAGTACGGTCAATCTCAATTTTTACATCACTTGATCCCATGATATTCCCTTATTTATCCATAACACCTATGCTTTAACGATATTAACGGTTATCTACTTGCTATTTGATGTTTCCTTTGTTATCATTCACAGAATTCTTTTTTGTTAGTGACCTGTATATAATCAAACCTCATAAATCTTGCTTTCTCCTTGCCGACTTTCCTTTGTCAACGGCAATTGATCCTCTAAATGTTTGTTTGTCGTCCTTCTAGTTTAAATTTTATCAAACAAACCGTTGGATATCCTAAATTTAATACTAGATTTTCTACGAGTTACTTAAATCAAGCTAGATCTTTATCCAATTCGTTAAAAATGTCCGCTCCTGCTACTACTCAAGTTGAAATTTTGCAAGAAGGTGATGGAAAGACCTTCCCAAAGCCAGGTGATTTAGTCACCATTCACTACACCGGTACCTTAGAAAACGGTAAGAAGTTTGACTCTTCGCGTGACAGAGGTAAGCCATTCCAATGCACAATTGGTGTTGGTCAAGTAATTGTTGGATGGGACACTGGTATCCCTAAATTGTCGGTTGGATCTCGTGCTAAGTTGTCGATTCCAGGCCATGAGGCTTACGGCGACAGAGGATTCCCAGGTTTGATTCCACCTAACGCTACTTTGCTCTTCGACGTTGAATTGTTGAACGTCAATTAGAGTGCTAAATGGGTATATACAAATCTATATATGAATATATGTTTAGTGAGAAGATGAGGCCGAGGCGTGGTCGTTGAGCTGCCAGTAGAGTGAATTGTTATTTTTGACCACGACGTTTTCACACACGGCAAGCGTGGGCAATGTGACTTTGTAGTGGACATCGTAGACTTTGAATTGTGGGAGTGCGATGAGGCGTTGGCTCGTGTTATTGGTGAGCTTGGCATAGAACTCAATGATATTTCTGTTGAACGGTAATACGGGGAATGCGGACTGCCTCAATGGCACGACGTTTCTGTCGTCATCGAATTGCCATTCGATGTCGTCATTGATCTCATCCGTGCTCAATTGGGTGGTGAACATGAAGATTCTGGGTGTAGGATTTTCAATGATGTATTTGAATTTGGCCATGTTGGTGTCTTTGAATTCCAATGCTAACAATACTCGTGGGTCAGATAATGGTAACACTATCTGCCATTCGATGCTCTTGAATTCGCTTATACTGTCGCTGTCTTCTCGCTTCCATTTGATATTCACAGAAGCATTAACCATCACATTTCGATGCGAGAAACCGTTTTTACTTCTAGTAGTAAATAACTGAGTTATGCTATTCTTGCTTATCGTCTCCAGGTCCACTGTTTCGACAACTAGTTCGGAATTTTTGGATTTAATACTAAACTTTGCCTCTTCAATTTGAAGCTTGTTGTCTTCATTAGTTTGAGCAAGATTATCCACTAACGATAGCTTTCCCATCCATAATCTCGTAGCAATAGGCATCGAATAATTACTCACCTTGTCATGAGAACTTGAATCTTCAGAATCTGGTGAAAGAATAAATGGACACGGCATATCAGCCGTATCCTCATTTCTATACCTTGGACTAATGCTAAATTTGCAATCGAATGGGCTACTAATAACTGGTAGTGTGTAGTCAGCCGTATCATATATCGCTAAGCTATCATCATCGTGATTATCATCCCCTTCTTCGCTTACTAGTGTCTTGAGATCGATCGACACTCTAAACATGTTATTCAGAGCAATGGCATTATCATCGCCATTGATGGACGAATTGAGAATACTGATGTTCAAGTTATGGGTTTTAGACTCCTCGTCGCTTGAAACTAACGATTTCAAACTCAACGGCTCGTCATCTTTCAATTCGTCCCAATTAACTTGAGTGGTTAACGGGGAAATAAACCCCTGGTCTTGTCCATCAGAAATTATCTTGACTTTCGGTGCTAACAGAATTTTTTTATAGGAAACTTTTTGATTCTTAGGACTCTTGTATTGAATCCGAAATGGGATCGAAATCCTTTCACCCACAATGATTGGATTTGCAACTGAAGATTTCATTGTAATTGTCACGTCTGGCTTCAAGGGTAAAACCCTAATTACATGAGGGGATTGGCTATACAACCTAACGGCTTTTTTTTGTAGCTTAGAGTCAGCTGTGCCAGAGTACATCCATTTATGGTGCGAAACGTTTGCTAAATTCTCATCATCTATAGCGATTTTATCTTTTCTGGTTAATTTTAATTCCTTTTCGTTAGATGATACGTTGATTTCGATATCTAAACCAATAGATCCTATCATATATGATCCAGCCTTTTGAGAAACCTGTGAAAACTGTAAAACCTTACAAGCATTCTCGTCATCAGAATCAGAAAACATTATGTTGAATTCTCCATCCAATGTATTTCCGTTCTCATTCACTTCAATATTTTGCAAGAAATCAGATGATAGGATCAGGTTCTGTACCATGACGACATCCTTATACGCACTCGAGCCAGATGTTTCACCCTGTTTAACGAACTTCACTTCACATTTTTTAATTGATAAGCGGACTTGAGTATCATCGTGTCCTTCTGAAAGAAGCGCTTTCAAATGCTGAAGGTATATGAGAGGCTTGAAGGTTATTTGACAAACACAGGACTCATATAGTGAACATTCATTAGGTCCTACTTTTTCGTAGTTCTCGCTAAGAAGCAAAGCATCGGCATCAACTAATTTAATGCCCTTACCATCCAAATCATGTAAGTCAATTGTATTTGAATCAAATCCGTTTATATTAATTTGGGAGTGCAAATTGCCGCTTGTAAATGGATTAGACGATAGTCTTAAAATGGTACTTAAAGCCTTCTTAGAATTCTTGCTATTTGAATAGTGCTTCAATAAATTTTGAAGTACAATCTCAGAAATTCTACTGTCTCCAAACTGGGCTTCAGATAAACATAGCTCATAGTATTCGATCACTTTGGCTAATGAATCTTCATCTGACAACTTTGAATATTCGTATGCAATTAACCAACTAATGTATTGATCCATACTTTGAAGATTACTATGTCCATCAGATGAACTACTAAGAGAACCGTCATTTTGTAAGCATTCTTTTGCATTTAATAGAAGCATAATTTTCCGCTTTGAGACAGTCTCCAAGTCTCTTGAGTCACTTAAATATTTAAGCGCATTCTTCTTACCAGAGCTTTCAGTACAATATTCGGCTGACTTTAAGAATACGAATTCTGGACTTGTTATTAAATCATAGTCATGAGTTTCATGAAACTGCACACCTCCAAATATCTTAAATACTTTGGAATTTTTAGATTTCTTTTTGTAGCCTTTTATATTTAACGAATTCAAAATTGATATCGGTACTAACTTCATCAATTCAGCTAGCCATTGGTACTGAATCGATACCCAATTATTATTGTCGCCATTATTGCCACCAAGAATATCAAGCACATTGATAATATGGGCTTTATGTTTTTTCAAGGCCGAAATTGGCTCCTCTAATGATAAATAACCTCTGACAATATGGAATGCAATAACATCAATAAAAGTTCGAAATTGTTCATATAATAGTAAATCGTGGCGAGAAACCGAGTCTTCATTGATCAAGTTGGCAAAACTGTCCCTTGATAATTCAATCATATCCTGGTATGCATATTCGAGAAACTTCAAACTTGATTCTAAATTATGTGGATGTGACAATTGATGAAGTATTCCTTGTTTAATAAGGTTACGGGTTTCAAGAAACATAGGTGTAAGTTCTATTTTAGTATCGATATTTGAAGTGGAAGGGCAAGAATAATATTTCTTGTGACGTTGTTTAACTTTATTCTCTATGCTTGAATAGAAATCCACTGCGACAGATTTCAAGTTAGATAGTATGCTTGAAACCAATATCTCGGAATCACGACGGACTGTATCAGGACATGTATTCAAGTATATCAAACCGGTCAATTTTGGAAGGCCGGTAGCTTGTCGTAATTTATTGATCCGATCGTCATCAGCATTAATATCTTCCGAGTCCGAAACGATTATAACAACAAGATTAACACGGCTCTCTTGATATGCATTCTTCAATGAATTAATTCGTTCTGCCAATTCATCATCATTCTCTATAGCCTGACCCAACTTAAAAGTTACTATACTAGCAAATGGAAGATCTTCTATATACTTCTTAAACCATTTTTCAGATAATATACCATTGGGGAAAAGATCAGACTTCGTATTAAATGGTGAAATAATGGAATGTTCATCTTCGTTCGTCTTCCTTTTGGCTCCTTCGGGCAATTGATATTCAGGTGCTTCAATTACTTTAATTCTATATTTAATATTCAGGAGTCTATTTTTGATAATGGAATTATCCCATATAGCATCTTTAATATTGAATTGATCAAAGGTTTTAACCAAATTAGAAACAACTTCAGACGATTCTTCAATTTGAAAAAATAAAAGAGGCACTAATTGCTGGAGAAATAACGGATTATAATTCTCCATTGTCTAATCCGTTTTCTATTTATCTATCGAGTATTAAGTGATAAGTAGAGCGTTTGATAAAGAAAGGGCAGTCAGTTTTGTGATACTTTGAAAAATTATGAAGTAGGATTATAAACTCTATGATTTTACTACAATCTAATTTTCGTTTTTTCTTATATTATTAAGCGTAATACTAAACTTAAGCATGTCAGACCCTATAAATGCTAACCCAACGGTTATAGATGTTTCAAACTTGCCTACGAGGTTCGATGATTCGGAAATCCAGGAGAAAGAGGTGGCTAGAAATACCGAATTAGTGGATAGAATATTATCACTTTCTTTATTGAATCAAGGTAGTTTAACCCATACTGATACTGAATTAATGCCGGATCTAGTTTCTGATGTAGAAGCTGATACATCATCCATGGAAGAAGAATTATTAGATGAAACCGATGACCAAGAAGAAGAAGACGTAATTGATGCGCAAGAAATATTTGATTTAATTTCTACTATTTCAGATCCAGAACATCCATTAACATTAGCGCAGTTGGCGGTGGTTAACTTGGTAGATATCAAAGTAACACATGGAGCAAACAAACATACTGATATCTCCGAGATTTTGATTAAAATAACACCAACCATTACACATTGTTCATTAGCGACTCTTATTGGGTTGGGAATCAGAGTGAGATTAGAAAGATGCCTCCCACCGCGCTTCCGGATAATCATCCTTATTAAAGAAGGCACTCATCAATCTGAGAACCAGGTGAACAAGCAGTTAAACGATAAAGAAAGAGTTGCAGCTGCTTGCGAAAACGATCAATTATTAAGTGTTATCCTGCAAATGTTAAGTACATGCAAGTGATGCCAGTTACAATAGCACATCAAATCAAGTTTAGGATAAACGGAGTTATGGGATAATTAAATAATAATACTAACAATAATACATACACATAAATAAATAAATAATTCGTCATAAAATAATCACTCAGGACTTTTGATAGAAGTTATAGGCCTTTCGTTGCCCGTATAGTATAATCATCTGGCTTATATCGATGAATATAAATTTCACCACGTATTTATTAACGAATTCAAGAATTTTGACTAACTCATAAGATTCTTGTGAATGATCTAAGTGCTTAATAACTCTTCTTGTTAAGAACTTGAGCCTTTTCATTTGCGAATAATATTCAAATTTGTCCCGCTGATTCTCCTGTTTTTGAGTAGCAGTCAATATCGGAAGCTGATTCTCCTTTGGGGACGGTATGGTTAATATTCTACCTTCAGTTATTTCCGGAGATGCGAACGATGAACTTCCTCTTCTTCTTGAATTAAACGAGTTATTTGTCATAGTTGTGCTGACGCTGTTTCTATTGCTGTATGGTGTATTTGAAGGGGACGAAATATTTGATGTCACCGATCCAGTCAGGCGATGCTTTCTCAATTTATTGTAGATTCTCGACTTTGATAAGATATTGTTAAGTCCCTGCTTTCTTTTCTCCTCATTCTTAACGGTTCCATTAGGATATACGATGCTACTCGCGTCATTCGCGTCGACTGACTGACCACCTGTAGACAGAACTCTTTTCTTCGTTGACATCGAAGAACTTCTTCTGCTTGAATACCCATTAAAAATAGAAAACCTTGTTTTCAGCGAAGTAGTAGAGATATTGGTCTGAGCCCGACTGATGTTGTTTGAATCATAAATACTAGCATCCTCGTCATCTTCTTCCTTCAAGGAATCACAAATTGAATTGTGACGTGATCCGTCTTCTTGACAAGGGATTTCGTACACTTTAAACGCGGTAAGCAATTTTTCGTAATAACTTATAATCTTATCATCTATTTGTACAACCTGGTCAATTGTCCCAGGTAATTCTTTTTCAATCATGTTGTTGATCTCCAATAACATATTGGATTTTATTTTGATGTCTTTAATCGTAACCTCCCCCTTGAGCCATGTATCATGAGGCAAATAAACTCTGTTCAATACCTCTATAGGTTCTCTATTCATAATATAGTGTATACCTTGTTCTTCGGTCTGTAGAATAACATTCTCGTCAGATACATTTAAAACCTTCGATAAAAATAAGTACATCTTTTTATACTTTGCAGTATCCACAGGAATTGAAAGCGAAAGTGATTGAAAAGCCTGAGTAGTATCCGAATGTTTCATTGCAATCGACATCTCCTAATGGTATTTTTAACTTTGTTAACAGCTGCAAACTATCGTAAACAGATCGTAAACAGTTTAATTAACTACTTTATCGATAGACGTAGCCTTGATTTTTCAACCGCGACATAAAATTCCATTTCGAGTTAAATTAACAATGGAATGCAATTTATACTCTTTGTAAACGATGTTCTCGTCATCAAAGAAACCTAGGTTTAACCTAGACTTATCAATTCATGAGATATCTAACATACCGCATGTTAACGGTTATTGTTATATTGATGTTCAGGTGAGGGACGGTAAGAAAAGAAAACCACACCTTTTGCTGAAAGCATCTTCAAATGATATTGGCAATTCAAATACACCATTAGATAGGTTTGAAGGGTCATATTCATCCAGTGATGTATCTACATCTACGTCTATGAAGAAGATTCATAATTTCAAGTGTAAATTTAATTTCAATATGAATTGCAATTTGAAGTTCTTAGTGAAGAAGAAGAATAATCGAATTTCCAGCAAGTATTTGCTTATGAAGGTATACTATGTAACTGAAGACGACGTAAAACATAAAGATCATGAAAGAATTGTGTCTCATAGAGGACACAAGATAGAATTGGGTAGATTAGAACTCAATTTATCGGAATACATAAATGTTGAAGAGCCCCTAACTTCGAAATACCTAATGAGCAACTCAAAAGTGAATTCGATTTTAAATTTGACAGTTTTCTTGAGTGAATTGCCAGAAGGCTATGACTTTCATACTCAATTACAAGTGAGTGATGAAAGTGCACATACCTCGACATCCGGATCTTTGAATAAAGCCAATACAAAAGTACAAAGTAAACCAGCAAAGAGTAAAAATACGAAATATAATGCACCCAATTTAGAACGTACTAAAATATTTGGAGGTCTTAACGATGTTATAAAGTCTTCTGAGACGTCTCCACTGGCTAATCTGTCTACATCATCCATTCCAAGTGATGATTCTGACAAGCAATCTCAAGTGCAGCAAAATCATGGTCCACCTAATAGAGCAGATATACGTGATTATGAATCTACCACTTCTAAACAACGTTCTAGTGGAGAACACGGAACTACCCCATCGAATATTATTAGCTCCGCTAACATAGTGAATGAAACCAGAAATGCTAATGTCATGATGGACCCAATTGTAAGTAGCTTATACCTGAAAATTCTCGAGTCCACATGGGACCCAGAATTGCAGGATTTATTACAATTTACACCTCAAGAATGTATTAATGATATATTTGATAATGATGGAGATGGGTGGAACAAAGCCGTATCTCAAAATTTCGGCAGCTGGTCAGACGAGAATAATGATGATGAAAGTATAAAGAATATCAATGGGTTAATTAATGAAGCTTCTTTCAGGGAAGATTTACGGAGTTGGACTATAAATGATATTCGTCCTTGAAGTGAAACAACTAACTCGACAGTTATGTATAGTATAGATATTTATGGCTATGTAATTTTTAATAACTTAATTTTTCAATTGCGCAAAGACGATATTAATGCCAAAGATCTAACTCTGTTGGTAATTTTAAGCAAATGTTTTAATGCTTTGTCAACGTTTGCTCCCTCTATTTGCTGAACACTTGCATACTTAAGAATTGAAGGGAAATGAATCGAATAGTAATCCAAGAAGACTTTTTCGGTATCCAAAATGGAGTCATTGGTATGGTCATTCTGAACAGTGTCATAATCATCCATAACGCCATTCAACAAATAAACCAAGCTACTCTCAACATTATATGAATCACCCTGTAAATTTCGATACGAGTTGGTAGCGGGATCTCTTATTTCAATATTTTCACAGTAATAATCTCGATTTTTTAAAGGCGACGATGTATATGGCAAATATTTACAATGCTGACAGTTCTTAAAATTGGACTTGTGACACAGCTTCTTATAACATCTAAATTTTCTAGTATCATATTTGCCTTTGAATTTTCCCAAAGGAATTAGGAGAGTTTTTGGGACATATGATTCATTGGATTTGATTTCTTGCTTATCATGGCCGCTTGTGCCCTTAATACGTACACAATTATTAGACAAATTGCAATTCAACAATTCAGGTATAAAGGTATTCATTAGTGGTCAATCAAGCAAATGTATGTTAGCAACGTAACTGTTTTAAATGGTTTGTATGTCATCAAACATATATACTTTTTTTTGCACCCGGGGTTCTGTGGTATATTTTCTCACACAAAGGATTTTAATTACAATACTATTAAATGATTGCAGAAACATTATACTGGCTGATCACACAAGTAGAGCATAATACCAGTATTGGTAATTGCATAGAATTAAAAAAAAATTCACGTAATATTATAGTACATAATCTATTTGTCAAATCGTAAACCTCATCATCATTAATGATTGGAAAACTCCTGAATTAAATTCAACTAAAATTTGCTTTGGTTAGCACCATTACCTTGGCCTTGTCCGTGACCTTGTCCATGACCATGACTACTATAACTATGACCTTGATTTTGGTTTTGGTTTTGATTTTGGTTTTGATTTTGATTTTGACGACGGTTATTGTATCCACCATTTCTGTTATTATTTTGATTGTTGTAGTTTCTCCTGTTATTGTAGTTTCCACCCCCCGTTCTTCTCCTTTGATTTCTGTTTCTTTGTTCCATATTCAAAATATTTTGTTCCTTGGCATAATCCATAATCTATATATTGTTAGTAAAACTTCCCCCGAATTATAGTTTATCAAAAAAATGATAATCCATATAAAAACTATATGTACAATCATTCCTATGAATCTCCGATTTAAACATACCTCTTCTGGTAATCTCAAATATTTAATATGGTTACCTCTAATGTAGCATTCTGGTAATTTGACAAATGTTTCTCCATTTGAAGATGACTGAATTACGTCCTTTAAAGTTAAGTTCATCCATGAGTCGCAATTAACTAATTGTCCGTTTAAACTCTCCCCATTCTTTAATTCAACTAAAATAGGTTGATTCTTAGCTGATGTCAACAAATATAATGGCAACTATAAAAGTGTTAGAATCTTCCTCAAAAAATATTGCTTTCATAAATCTGTCTCAACAGCTCATTACACATACCATGTTATAATTATTTTATGCTTATACTTAGAATCTCTTGCTCTTTAAACCTAGTACATCTCGTTATGTTAATCCAGCAAACTTCCGATGTTGAGAATCAATTGGGTAAACACACTACTCTCTTGATAATGTCCATTTAGATTTTATTAATGAATTGAAGTATATAAAGAAGTACAGAATTGAAGTAAATGAACACTATATATGAAGGAGAAGGAACACAAATAACAGAAACAAAATATATAAACAACTTTTCAATTACCAGTTGTAATGTTAAAATATTGCGAGAAATAGAATCAAGTTGCGTCATCAGTAGGTGGAACTGAATTACCTCTTAATGTTAATGGATAGACATTAGCATCTTCGGTGGCATCATCGTCTTCGTTCTCTCCCAATTTGAATCCAATATAGTCGTCCGTATTTAACGATTGATGAGCCTCTTGTAATGAGCCCAAGTCACCAGGAGTCATTAGGCCAACCTTACTTCTTGGGGAACCAGGAACAGATAATGGTCTAGTTAATTTTAAGTTGGAAGTATTGTTGAAAGGGTTAGCACCATTCTTAAACTTATCAGGATAAGCTCTTTTCAACGATAGCTGTCTGGCCTTGATGTACTCCAAGCCCATTCTCTTCCAGTCTAATAAATCTGATAATCTTTCAGTTCTATTTCTTTGGTTGATTCTTTGTCTTCTTGTCTTTTCAGCAAAGTCGAACATATAGTCAGTCAACTGGTTGATGGACTCATCGACCGCTTTCATTCTTCTGTCAACGATGTAAATACCATAGTCCGAAGTATTTTCAATGAGGTCCTCCATATAACAACCGAACCCTGACAAGTTAGTGGTGATAGATGGAACACCCATAACAGTACATTCGGCAGGTGTGTAACCCCAAGGTTCGTAATAGGATGGGAAAACACCCAAATGACAACCTCTGACAAATTCGTCGTAATCTAACGACAAAATAGGGTTATTAGCATTTAAGAATTCAGGATGGAAAATGATCTTAACTCTATCATCCGGCTTGTTAAATAATTCAACCCTTCTAATATGGTTCAATACAGGATCTGTGGAATCGTCAGTCATGTTATGGGTGACAATTGGTGGTAAACCATCTCTCTTCAAAGCAAAGATTCTTCTCTTTAGTAAAACCCTATCGGCCGGTTTAATCAAATCATCAATGGATGGAACTTCATTTCCATTGGCGGTTGTGGTTGAGTGATTATTTGGAAATCTAGCGCAATGCTCAAATAATCTTTCACCGACCTTCTTTTGGACCTCCTCAATGGTGCCTTCCAATTGCTTGATAACAGCTTGACCCTTCAAGGTTTCAACAGTATATGAGTTAGTTTTACCAGGCATAATAATGAAGGCAACGATGGTCATTTTCGATCCAGCCTCCTTCAATCTATGATTTAATCTAGCCAATGATTCAACGAAAAAGTCACAGCCCTTATTTCTAAATTCGTATCTACCGGCAATAAAGAAGTATAAAGTATTATCCAAATCGAAATCATAATTTCCGTAAAAGTGACCTTTAACGAACTCATTGATTTTTTCCTTCTTCAACGCATGCAAGTTTTGGAATTCATGGACTGCTTGGAACTTGACCACATTCAAACCATTTGGCAAGACACCATCAGGCTTTCTTTTCAATAAATGTTCAGCTTCAAAAGCAGTGATATGAGAAACGGTGGTGAAAACATCTGCCGAGTGTGTAGCAGACCTCTCAATACAATAACGATGGTAAATACCTCTCTTTCCTGCTTCAGCGTCCACATCAAAATTGGCTAAGTTGTTATAGAAATCAGTGGACCCAGCACACAAATATCTTCCGAGCAAAGTGGCATGAGTAGTGAAAACTGTAGTGACATCAATTCTTCTCTTACGGCACAATGGCAATGCAATCCCGGCCAACCATTCGTGACAATGACAAATAACAGCTCTTTCACGATCATGGTACACCAACTCACCCAAAAACCATGCAACTAAGTATCCCAATAAAATAGCCTCGCTACTTTCTTGATCGTGCTCTGGGGTTGGAATACCCGCAATATTCCACAAGTCTGCTTTCCACTCATTAAGATGGTGTCCTGCCGAATGGATATCGAACAATAACACTCTAGGTGCCCCTTCAATCAACCAACGCCCGTATAACCATCTGATCCCCCTCTCACTCATTGAATCCAAAGCCTTCAAGATCAACGGATCCTTTACTGGCAACTCCTCCACCTCAATCTGAGCTGAATTATAATTCAATGGCCCTATCAACGTATACCGTTCCCTATACTCAGCAACGGTAATAGGGGCCTTCGATTTCAACACCGAATAGATCCCTCCAACCTTGTGTGCCACTTCCGTGGCCACTTCGAAAAGTAAATGATTTTTAATGTCCCTAGTCATAATCCCTTATTCCGCAATCAATGAACGGATTACTATCAAAAATCGTTAGCTTCTGTTTTATAAACTTATCTCGATAAAATTTACCAATGAACAACACGTCGACGGTCTTCAAATCAATTTTTCTGTGAATTGGCAGGTTATGAAGTATTTATTCAACAATCCCCCCTGGACATTATTTTGCAAGCAAAAGAGCTGGAATTATGTGGGTAACTTCCTATAGTGAATGATCAGTCTATATGCAGAATGCATCTAATTGAACAACGTATATAATAAAAGAGTAAGTATATTATGCCCTTGAGGAGTATATATACTATAACAGGCATCTACAGGGCATTCTTGACAGTGGCTACGGCCTAAGGTATTGGTACGATGGCATTTATGTATAATTAAGTAGAGAAAACCTGAACTAGTTGCCAGTTTTGTGCAGAGCTGGTTAATATATTCATGTGAGTTTCTCGTAAAATAGCGAGAAAGTGTTGCCCGAGAGAGTTTATCGGGGACAGGAGATGCTCTCTTCCAGGTACGTTACCTATTATGTGTTATGAGTGCACACTGTACACTGAAAATGGCCAACAAAAGGCCGAATTGAGTCCATGGATGGGGAACCTTGCTAATAGTCGCAGTACATTAGCACCGCAGGGTAATATTGGGACATAAAGTGGGGGAGCGGAGGAAATTTTTCACTGTTGACTATAAACCGAATTGGGTTAGGGATCGAAGATTATTAGTGACAAGGAAATGCCAGGAGGCTAAAGGTAGTGATTTGGAGATTGTTCGGATAATTACAGTCGGCCGGATAATTATGACGTTAATTTTCAAGATAATAGTTTCCGTATGGCTATTATAGGTCGGAGATTTTTTATAGTTTAAACGATTGGGTTAGCCTAATAGGCAATTTTACAGATCCTGCGTAGATTAAGGTTATCTTAATATGTCTGAGATCTTGATCTTGTGTACGAATGCTGGATATGGTAGTATAATAGAGGAAGTACGTAGGAATGGCTTCGGACGAAAAAAAGTGGGCCTAAACTGGTGAGCTCCGGATTGCAGCCGTCAGACGCACCATGTATGAAAAAGTTAAGGCGGATTGCGCTTCACGGATTTGACTAAGGGTATATCTACGGGACATCGGTGTAAATTAGAATAATATTATGTATATATAGATGTAGATATTTACTGATGCTTTTTGATCACTCCATGGACTCGTCTGAGTCCGAGTCCGAATCCGACTCGTTAGAGTTGAAAACGTCGGATTTGGTATTTTTCTCTTCGATGCCGAACCATCCTTCGTCGTCCTCGTCCTCTATAATGCCATTTTCATCGTCGCTGCCGTCGATTTGTATATTTTGTGCCGTTTCAAATTCCTCTGATTCGTCTTCCGCTTCGACTTCGGCGTCCTGGATATCTGGCTTTGTAGTCAAGAAGGAGTAGGCGTATCCATTCTTCTTCGAAATGCTTACTACGTCCTTGGCAATTCTAGCAAGGAATCTTTGAAGTAACCTCAACGAGCTGGTAAAGTCGCTCTTATTGTTATTGATATATTTCCCGTGGCTGGTGAGTAAATTTTGAATCCAAAGCAAGTTGAATTCCAAATGAGGTGAGTTCAACGAAAGCTTCCCCACAAATTGTAACATTCTGTCAAGATACACGATTGGTAAATCATTAGTTACTAACTTTATATCTTTGATCGGTATCGATTCATACACTTTATGGATAAGGTAATTTTCATTCAATCTGAAGGCCATTACAAGAGCCGTCAAGTAGTCTTTTTCATTCAATGTTTCAATTGTAGCTTCAGGAGTAATATCGATATCCAAATCAAATGGGTCGAAAATTAATGTATTGTCGACCGAATAGACCAATAACCCTTCGGTAGATGCAGCCGAAAATGCTGACAGGGTAGGAGAGAAAGATATGGAAGTAACCCTGATTTCTGGTCTAATGTTTCTTGCACTTGGGTCACCTTTATGCGATCCCGGTAATGAAGTATCTATTCTATCTTCTAAATCGGAATTTTCTCCATCTCTATCAATGAGATCAAGAGAGCCTGCTTCAGTCATTCTCGAACTATTAAGCATACCTAATGTACCATTTAATTGCATATTTTGGGATACAGTAAATCTCTTCAATAAAACTTCGTTGGAAATATCATAAAGACAAATAGAATTGTTATTACCAGCAGCAACCAACGATAAGCCATCAAATGAATAGTTTAAAGTTGTAAAGTACTTAGATCTAGCCAGATTCTTAGCACTGAATCTGTCCTCCAAGTATCTTCCTCCAATAATATCCTTCTTACCATCTATAAGGTGTACTTGTTTTGCGTCTTCCACATCCCATATAGTGATATGTCCATCTAAAGTAGTCACTGCTACTTCTTTTGAATCAGGTCTCAATGCAATACTTAAAACATCCGATTGAATTTCAATTGGTTCCACTTGTTGCGATCTGCTAAAAATATTCCAAACTCTGATTGTCTTATCCCATGATGCTGATGCTAATACCGAGTTTTCGGTACCAAACGCTAAACACGAGATTGGTCCTTCATGTCCTGTTAATGAGTCTAAAAGCTGTGCTGTTTGAACAGACCAGACATATATTTCAAAAGTATCTTGGGACCCTGCAACCACAACTTCTCCACTTGGGTCAACAGCTAATGAATTAAATTGAACTCTTTCTGTAGCTGTGAATGTTCTGAAGTTTCTAAATCTAATTAAATCCCATGCTCTGATTGTTCCATCTAAGGATGACGAAAATAATACTTGACCTTTTTTAGCAAACTGGACTGCTGTAACAGAAGACGTATGCTCTTGGAAAGTCATTAAACAGAAACCAGATGCAACATCCCAAATCTTTATTTTCCCATCATCAGATGCAGTTACTATTCTGGAACCATCAGGAGAATAGCATAATGCATTCATGGAATCGAAGTGACCTTGCTGCTTCAAAATATATGATTCAGATTGCCATTCATAAACCAACAATTGACCAAGTTTGGACGATCCAAATGCGAGCCATTCACCAGTCTTATTAATATTCACCGTATTGACTGCATTCTGTCCCATGCTCAATTGTTGAATCATATTGAATTCCGGCAAGTCGTATAATCTGAATTCACCGTTAGTGAAACCGACAATCAATAAATTCGACTTAGCATGGAATGTGGCACATTTGACGTTTGCATTAGAATGGAAAAAATTCTTAGCAGTAATTCTCCAGCTCATTGGCTTCTTGTTCTTTACTACATCGTCATTCATTTCGCTATCACTATCGCTTTCCTCTTCTTCTTCATCCGATTCGTCGGATGGTCTTTCAGTGTATTCCCATTGAAATAATGCACCATCTTTACTTATAGTATATATAATTTCCTGGGTCTCGTTGAAGAATGCCTTAATGACATAGTCACGATGTCCAGCCAACGTCATCGCTACTTCCTTTTCTTTAGACAGCAATGAAAAAATTCTCGACGTCATGTCCTTGGATGTTGATATGAAAAATCTCGAATCATTTGACCAAGTAACGGATGTAACATCACTGTAATGGCCAGCATATACTCTATGACGAACAAATGGTGCAAATTGTCGATCTTCAGTGAAATCTGGTGTTTTCCATACCTGAATGAATCGGTTACATGCAATGGCAAAATAGTGCCCGTCAGGGCTGAACTGCAAGTCCAATACCTTATCCTTGAAGTTGAAATGATGCAACACAGTTCTCGAAACAAAGTTCACCAAAATGGCTCTTCCCGTTTCATCGACCGACAAAAGTAACGTCCCCTGTTTATTCAACGCAATTCTGGATATATTTCTTCTATGTTCATAATTAAAAGTAAATGACTTATTATTTATCAAGTCGAAGCATGATACTCTATTACCGACTGGACTTAATAATTTAGTACCATCTTCGGTGTAGACTAAATTTCCTTGTCTATACACAGTTCCTAACAAGTTTGAAAACTTGAAATCGGACTTCATTGGTATATGCTATGTTTCTACTTTATTATATGGCGTATCTACCTATATTTTCAACTAGATCATCAAGTACCAAATCTTTTTTAGGTGATGAGCTTCTCGCTTTACTGAAAAAAATTGAAAAATTATGGTGCATGTTACCCGGAAGTTATGCCTTATATACTAGTAGTACTAATACTAATGGTATTATAGAGTACTAGTAAGTTATATATATACAAATATTCAACGACACATTCATCATGGGTAACCTCTCAGATAGAGTCATGAACATGAAGTTCATGCGGAAATCAGATGCTGATAAAGAAGACATTAACAAAGAAGAACAACAGAAGAAAATCCAAGATATGTCTGAATGGGTATTACCGAATTCTACGAAGCTTATAGCCAAAACTCAGTCTTCAAATGTTGTCCAATCTATAGGATACGCTAGCATAAATTCGATTTCGATGGATGAGAAAGATGAGCAAGCTAATGATACTCCAATGCCGGCGAATGTGGGAAGAAAAACTTGGGGAGAGCAAGAACCAAAAAAGAGTGAAGAAACAGAATTAGAGATAACGAAATTAAAGGATTCTATACCCAAGAAAAAGGTGTGTATTTTTTTCTAGAAGCGTTCTAAGGTGATAACATGATACTAACTATTTACAGGGAAAAAATCCGAAGAAAAGTGATGGCAAAGGTGGAGAACAGAGCAATGAACCTGAACAAGAACCAGAATTGGACACTAAAGATTTCTTGGAGTCTCTATGGAAGAAGAATAATACGCCTACAGATAAAGGATCTAAGAAAAGGAAGACTGACAAAAAGGATGATTATGTTCCAGATATTAAGAATAAACGGAAAAGATTCACTGATGTATAGGTTATTTTGCATTCATTTTTTCTTCTTCCTCACATTATTTGCATTATTACTCTGTACATTAGGATTGACAAATCCTCCTTTAACAACTGCATCCCTGGCAGCTGTGTTAATATGCTTGAATCTATCGGGTCCTATGTGGGTACCTCCAAACCACCTACTAACGACCACTATTACATTCCATGCATCCATCATCTAATTAAATGTTAGTATACCATTCAATAGAAAGCCGTGGCATGCACTCATGACATACAATAGAACAAAATACATACTGTTAATAAATGTAGTACCCTTCCTCCTGCAGCTGTTTCGCCATCGTCGTCACAATCTTGGTATTGAGTTCCATTCTCTTTCTTGATTCTCCAACTACTTATATTGTGAGCCGATTTGGCAATCTTCTTATCCGTGACCAAAAGATCTAAATACCCTACTGCTTCCTCAACTGAATCCACTCTTCGCGCATATCCAATGAAGGTGGATCCCCTATCTATTATCGGATCGGATTGAATCCACCCTTCCAAAGGATCTATGACAACTGTCTTAGAATTTGCTTGCACGGAAGGACATTTTATCGTTGGGGTCTTATTATTTGCTAACTCCTTCTCCTCTGTAGTATCTCCAGTGATTTTTAGTTCATCCATATCTTTCTGTATATCGTTTTTTACGTTCTTATTTAAGTATTTCTCAAGAAGATCCTCTAATTCTGTGAACATTTCAAAAATGCAGACTTCCCCTTTATGGAATATCCTCGAAAGCGTCTCCTTAACTTGAGTTTCCAAATAGTTTTTATCCGCATACTTTCTTGTATTGTTATTAAGGATCTGGATAACAGTGGGTATTTCATCGGGGTAGTTCTCCAGGAAGCTCATTTGAATTTCCAAATCATCGTGCTGTGGAATTTTCAAATTATAGACCTGAGGTGCAACTTCTGATGTAGAATCGGGGAATATCGCATCAATGGCACTAACTTCGTCGTGTAATTCTTCTACTGTCATATATATGTGTATATTATCAAGAAAATGATCAAACCATAGAATAAATTCATATCAAAAATTATTTGTATGGAAATCGCATCCCAAATATATTCTTCCAATAAATACTTTGCAAAGGAAAAGACAATCATCACCAAGAAAATGCCTACAGCTGACGAATTAAAGGCCCAAGGGAATAAAGCGTTTGCAAATAAAGAGTTTAAGAAGGCGGCAAAAATTTATAGAGATGCCATTAAATTAGATTCAACGAATCCTGTTTTATATTCAAATAGGGCCCTATGCTTCATAAAAGAACAAGATTGGGATCGAGCTTTAAGAGATTGTAAAGGTGGATTATCTCTTAGTCCTAACGTTAGCACTAAAGTCAAACTAATATATAGACAAGGAATTGCCCATAAGAATCTCAATGATATACTGCATGCCATAGAATGCTTTAAACAAGCAGTGAAAATTGATCCACAGAATATAGCAGCTATCGATGAATTGAAAGCCATTCAAAATACTCCTAATAAGAAGCCTAATTTGCAATCTGATTCAATTGCAATACCTATCAGAGATGTAGATAGCTTACCGGAAGAATTCCTGACATTGCTAAATGCAAAAACTGAAAGTCCTAGTGAATTGGTTGCCCCAAATCCTACAAAACGGTTGGATGACGAAATAAATGAACTATTTGGCAACAAATCATCCACAAGCACTTCAAAGCCAAATCCTAATTTGGCTAATTCTACTTCTTTCTCAGATAGACCAACTATGCAAATCTTGTCAATGTTGAGTACATTACCTGAAAATCAAAAAATTGGCGCATATAAATACATTACCACCTTGACCCCCGAATATTATAATGATGTGTTTGGATCTACTGGAATTGATTCGGAGTTCTTGGTATTTTTCATAGAGGCCGCAGCTTATATTTCCAGTCATAAGGCTATAAACGACTGGGAAATAACGGTGTATGATTTAATATCAACATTTTCAAAGTTACGAAAATATCAATTATCTTTACTGTTTTGCTCCAAGGATCATATTAACGAATTAATTAATAATGTGAGTGGATTGGGTGACAGAAGGCTATTGGAAAACTACAAATCCCTCTTGATAAATTAGATACCAAGGCAATCAATATATATTTGCTCTATGTATTTCCAAGAATCTAATTACTAACTCAAATTATAAAATCGTAACCAGGTTGCAGGGAAGCATATCTCGACTTAAATATCTTCAAACGTTACCGGACGGATATAAATTAATGGCATAAATATTGAACAAATATATTCTGTAAGTAAAGTTTATATTTCACTCATCTGAGTCTGAGTCTGAATCGGAATCTAAGTCTGATTCTTGGACTACTCGATTGTATACTATCCTATTTGGAGTTTTTCTTCTTAAGAACATTGAAGCCTTATTGATTTTGTGCTTAGATGCCATTTCAATTATATGGTCTTTTACATCGAAAGGTGAAATACCTTTACTTAATAAGTTTGATACTAGCCCAGTAACTATTGGAGCCGACATTGATGTTCCTGAAAGCACTTGTGGATAACGATGGTCCTTAGTGTTGACGCTTTCTACAAATGTTCCACTTGCAAATACGTCAACGCACTCTCCCCAGTTGGAAAATGTTGCTAATCCATCTGTTTTATCATCTATAGCTCCCACGGTTATGGCAGATGATGCACTAGCTGGGCTTGTGGTACAAGCATTAATATTAGAATTTCCAGCTGCTACTACCATCACCAACCCTGTATCAAAGGCTGCATCAACTGCTCTATTTAACACAGCATTCTTCGTTGCCCCCAAAGAAAGATTAGCAACGCCGGGCTTTCCGCTTATCTTTCTGTGGTTCACTGCGAATTCAATTGCTGCTATAATAGTACTCAATGAGCCGGCACCGCTTTTATCCAAAGCTTTTATTTCAACAATATTAACATTTTTGGATACGCCATAAGACTTAGATCCTATAATTCCTGATACATGTGTTCCATGACCATTTGTATCTCCGAAACCTTCCTTCGTGAAGTCCTTGCCTTTGAAAGCCCTTCCTTGAAATTCAGGATGATCAATCATAACTCCTGAATCTAGCACATAAGCATTTACCCCATTGCCTGTGCAAGATGTATCGTAGTAATAATTGAACTGGTTTCCAGTTAGCTTATCCTTTTGGGATAATCTCGCTAGGTGTCTCGGAGAACTTGTTTGAATTCCCACATCGAAAGCATTTATAATTATATCGGGCGTTAAGTCAGCGACCAAAGGACATTTCTTTAATCTTTCTAATACAGCTTTGGAAAAATCACCCGAGAAACCAGTAAAATTCCCTATTGCAAAGGAATTGTTAATTAAAGCTTTCACCCTTTGACTCAGGGGATAATTGACATCATATTTAAAAAATGTGTCCAATGTTTCAGTCGATTTTAGCGAAACAAGATAAGGAACAGCTGCAACAAATATTGAGTTGTAACATAAAACGACGAAGAAAAAGTATTTAACTAGAAGCATACTTTAAATAATATACAAAGGAAAAAGCATAACTTGGTCACCAGCATAGAACTAGTATGATTTGGCTATGTGGAAAGGATGCAAAAAATGTTTGTGCAACTCTGTGCGGCGTTAGCGCTCTACATTCAAACCCAAAATTCAAACTTTATATACATTAAATTAATATAAAACAAACTCTAGTTTTCTTTATTAAGAATCAATATTAAACATCTATTTTAAGGATGCCGCAAATTCTGATCTTTGGTCCTCTGGAAGGTTAGATAAGAAATCTTTAATAACGGAAACCGAGCTTTTAGGGTCCTCTCTCAAGATATTAACTAAGTTTTGACGAGCGGATTCGTGTTTCAATTCTTCAATTCTCTTCTGCAACTTAGAGTGGTTCTGTTCGATCCAATTGCTGACAGCCATATCGTCGTCATAGTCAACTGTTGGCATCCAACTCTTCAACCTGGCAACCTTTTCTAATTTGTTGTCTGATTTGATTTGTTCACCAATAAGTTTCAACAAGTATTCTTCATTCAAACGACGACGTAAACGCCAGAAAAAGGTACGACGTGCTTCTGGCCAGTTGATTTCTTTTCTAATGACACCCTTGGCTAACATACGACCAGATCTATCGTGGAGGTCAGCAAATTGAACTGAAACCTGGGCATAAATTGGTAACAATGCCTTTTCACGAGTAGTCAACTTAGCAGAAATTTGGGCATGTTCTTCTGGTGATAATTTGCTTTCGTTTAATTGCTTTTTAAGGTCCCTGTATGTTGGATCTAATCTTTCTATAGTAGATAATAACTTGTCACGTCTGTATTTAATACCAACCATTCCCTCGGGTTCCAAAACACCAGCTCTGGAATTGACATCAGCATACATTTCCATCATATCAGCATTAATGGTTGGGTCAACAACAACCCATGAACCACCTCTTAATTCACCATTTGGTGGAATATAAGTGAAAATTGGTTGCTTAAAGTCAACTAACGCATCAACAATAAAAGAACCGTATTTAAGAACTTCATTGAACATATCACGTTGACCACCAGAGAAACCTCTCCAGTTAGCCAAAATCATTAATGGCAATTGTTCACCATGGTTGAAATCGTTAATCGCTTGAGCAGTCTTGAAAGCAGAGTTTGGATACCAAACTTGACCAGCTTCTTGAATCATCATTTCAGTGGACTCTGGATTAGCAGGATCAGCAGGTACTAAGTTGTCTATAGTTCTTGTTTCGACACCAATGACACCAATTGGTATACCACCAAGACGTGCTCTACCAACAACAACACCTTTGGCCCAACCGGATAATGTTTCTTGGAAAGAATTCTTATCAAATAAACCTGATTCGAATTCACCATTATCTAACTGTTTTCCTTCTATCATCCAACGAACATCATATGGTTCATCCTTAGGTGGAACATATTCAACCTCTCTATCCCAGCTGTCTTCACTTTCCAAAATTGGAATTGGCATATCACGCTTAGCCGGAACATAAGACATCCATTCCATAATCTTCTCAACTCCCGCTAAATCATCTGAAGCTGTAAGATGGGAAACACCATTACGATACATAATTTGAGTACCACCTAATTGCAAGTTAGACGAATAGACATCTCTACCTAATAACTTATTAATAGCGGGAGCACCAGTTAAAATGATTGGTTGACCTTCAACTTGAATGGCTCTTTGACCTAATCTAACCAAGTAAGCACCAATACCAACTGATCTACAAGTCACTAAGGTAATAGTGAAAATATCCTTATAGGCCCTCGAGGTACTACCAGCAATCAAACCAGATCCTTTAAGACATTCAACACCTAAACCATCTTCTTCTCCAACGATCGACTTGATGACATATCTTTCCTGGCCTTCTTCAACGATTCTTTCAGTGACAATTGTATCAGATTTTCCAGCTTCATCAATGCTCTTCTTATCTTCAGGGGTCAAGAATAAGTATCTGAAACCCTTATCTGGAGAACCTTCAACATTCCAAGCAACATTGAAAAGTGGAACCAATTCATCAGCAATACCAATTCTGGCACCGGAATTAGCTGAAAGATAAATTCTTGGAATTCCTAATTTTCTAGCTAATTGAGTACATTTGTTGAAGAATTCATCTTCTTCTGGACCAAATGAACCAATTTTATGGGTAATATCATTGGCAACAATAATAAATTGACGGCCGCGAGGATATTCTGGGGTTTTGGCAGTTACCTTGAATCCAACCATACCAATCTTGTTGCTGCCAGGATCACGTTCTACTGCCGTCAAATCTCCATTCTCGTCAGAAATTAATTCTAAAGACGTAAAGATTTCCTTAGGAACTTTTTCTTTCGGATGATTTTTCCATTGAGAAAGAGTAGCCTGGCGGAATAATTCTGGGAAATCATAAACGTACGTAGTACCCATATTATGAGCCTTATAACGTTTTGGTTGCAACGATTCCTTCGCTGGATAAGGAGTTGAAATTGGTCTCAAGTGCATGGAACCCGTAGAACCAATGGATTTGAAAACCCATTCACCCTTAGTGTTTTTAACTTCCATATACAACTCAGATTTAACAACGTAACCTGAGACATTGGTGATAATTGCGCGCAATGGGAAAGAATTACCAGTATTTGGATCAGTACATGCAATTCTAATTTCAGCCCCAGTCACACGTAATCTCCACAATCTTCTACCGAATCTCTCTAAAAATGAGCCAAAAGCGGCTTCAACCTCCTCAGGCAAGACATTAAATACAGCAGAAAAGTTGATGAAGATATGATTAAGATCTGAATTAGAAGTATCAATAACCTCAAGTGCATCCAAAATGCTTGACATCAAACGATTAGATTCGGCAATCAAGTATTCACTAATACTTATATCATTACGAATAATTCCAGTCCTAATGATACCTCTTGTAAAGAATCTCTTATCAGATGGAGAGTTCTTACCAACAGCTTCATAAACATGAATATTTCTGTTGTCGGTAAATATCGGCTTAATGTCAAAGTTATTTAATCTTCCCAATTCCAATTGGAATGCCAATGCAGGCTCAATATGACGGATAACCTTGTTTTCAACATAATCTGGTGCGGTAAAAGTAAAGTATTTAGGATAAACACCAATCTTATTAGCAAATACGAAAGTGATACGACGAATAGAAGCTGACTTAAGGTCTTCCTTAAATTCATCGAGAATTTCATGAACCCGGGCCAATACTTCCTCTTCATTATTGTAACCATCAATATTCGTTACGACGATGTTGAAAACATTTAAATAAGAAGCTTTAGATTCCTCCGACTCTTTAGCCTTAAACGTAATACCGTCAGAAGGTTGGATCTTTTCTAATGCTGCAGTAATCATTTCATCCACATCATCAAGATGTCTACAAGGTACTAAGACACCAATTCTTGTCTTTTGTTCTTTGTTTTGATCGACGACAAAAGACAAATCAGAAACAGATGCCGCACGGTTCATAGCAGGTTGATCTGGATTCTGAGTTTGTTGAACACCAGTTAACTGGGATGAGTTAAGACTTGGTAATTGGAATTTCCATTCAATGATCGGTAATTTGTCATGGAAGTCATAAGTGATCGGTCCCAAGGAGTATGCCCTATATGAACGACGAACATAGACTTCTGCAGCCGCAATAGAAACCCATTCATCTTGGTTGACTAAAAATTGAGGCAACACGTCAAAGACTGTGTGTTTGGAATCGACAACCTCGCGAATAATATCTAATCTTGGAGTACGGTGATTAGCATAGATCTCACCATAAGAAGTTTGAAGCACGGAGGATCTCAAGATATGTTCTAATTGATCTGATCTTTCTTGAATTGATGGCAAAGAGCATTGAATTAACATTTCCCTTGCTTTCAAAGCCACCTTAGCCGCGCCTCTAGTATCCAATTCAACAATATCCTTCAATGCATTTCTAATTCCGTTAGCTGTATTGGAAGATGACTGTAATAGTGGTTGGTATTCATCTAAAATAGCCAAAACTAAATTGTTTTTTGAGCTGACTCTGGAATGAGATAATACAATACTAATAACTTTATTTAAATCAGCTTTGTTTTCATCCCTTAATTTCAAAACAACATCATCCTCACGAACATTTGTACCAGAGAATAAGTTTTCAATTTCAAAGTATTCATTGATCAAATTTGAGAAAAATTCATACTCGTGCTCAACAAGACCGTTAGAGTATCTAGTCGCAATATCAATTAATGGTTTAACCACTTCATTAACACTTGCATCGATCGATGGATCGGTAGTGAATTTTTGAATCTGCTTCAAGATTTGACGAGCTGGGAACTCAGCACCTCTCGATTGGTTTCTTTCAATCAAAGCTGACAATGCTTCATCTAACTTAATTGGTAATCTTGAGTGTAATGCAGAGGCATACTGATTCCATTCTGAGTAGGGCAAGTCTTTGTTTTTTAAGATCTCAATTAAGCTCTTCAAAGTTGAATTCATGATAACTTGATTATCAAACCCTGCTAAGATATTTCTCAAAATATTAGTATAATGTTGGAAAGCATGTGCTGATTTGGTACCTCTAACGACAGGATCACCTAATGGAGGTAAGGTTCCTTCGTAAGGCATAGCATGTTTAACCTTAGATGGGTCATCTAACTCTAAAATAGCTAAAATATCACCAGCATTCACTGTAGAGCCAGGCTGTTTTATTAATTGAACAACACCATTGTCTTGGGCAATTAATGGCATACACATTTTCATAACTTCAACCTCAGCATAAACTTCTCCGGAATTAACATGTTCACCACTTTCAATTAAGTACTTCACTAACTTACCTGGAGATGGTGTTCTTAGTTGTGTTGGATCGTTTTCAGCTTCTAATAAGCAGGTTTTACCATTCACTGATAATCTGGTTGCAGCAGGCTCTTCTTTCCAATAAATAGAATGAGATTTCCCGTCAATTGCACATAATAACCCACCATCAGATAATGAACGAACACCAACAACTCCTCTTGTACCATTTAAGAATAAAGTATAAGAATCATTAGATGACTTGGTTGCGGTGAATTTATATCTATATCCTTCATAAATGAATTCAATTGGATAAATAGTCCTTAATAAAGCTTTGTTTGGAACTTGACCTTTCTCCAATGATTGGATATACTCTTTTCTATCTTCTTCGGATTGAATATGGGCTTTGGTAGCGGCACCACACACAACTGCAACAATATGATCAGGTCTTTCGGACGTTAATTTCTTTGAAATTAATTCGTCTAACCATCCAGTAGTGATTGTATTGTCTTCAAAATCTGGTGTTTCTAATAATTTAATTAAATATTCCACGGTAGTTCTAAAATCACCTCTAATAGATAATTCTTTCAAAGCAACAACCATATGTTTTCTTGAAGCAGAACGGTTTTCACCAAAGGCAAAAATATGACCGAATTGCGAATCGGAGAAAGAATGAATAGAAGATTGATTACCGACAGAGAAATAACCCCAGACATTAGAAGATGATCTAAAATTCAATTCATGTAACGAACCCCCAGAAGGCTTAAATCCTTCACCTGGATCTTCTGAAGTAATACGACATGCAGTAGTGTGGCCCTTTGGAACAGGACGACGCTGACTAACTAATGAACTTTCAGTCTTAAATTCAAAATCAATTTCGGTAGAAGTGTGAGGGTCTACACCGTATAATGACCTAATATCCCTAATACGGTGCATTGGAATACCCATAGCAATTTGTAATTGGGCAGCTGGTAAATTAACCCCAGTGACCATTTCAGTAGTCGGATGTTCAACTTGTAATCTTGGATTCAATTCTAAGAAATAGAATTTATCTTCACTATGCGAATAAAGGTATTCAACTGTACCTGCAGAAACATAGCCAACTAATTTACCTAACCTTACGGCAGCGTTTTCCATGGCGTGGAAACTTTCTTTTTTGGCAATAGTGACTGGAGCCTCTTCAATGATCTTTTGATGTCTTCTTTGAACGGAACAATCTCTTCCAAAAAGAGAAATATTCGTACCGTATTGATCGGCTAATAATTGAACTTCCAAATGTCTAGCATCACCGGCTAACTTCATAATGAAAATAGGAGATCCTGGAATTTCGTTCGAAGCTTGCTTGTATAAGGCAATAAAGTCTTTTTCGTTATCGACTTTTCTAATACCTTTACCACCACCACCTTCAGAAGCTTTGATCATGACTGGGAAACCAATTTCTTTTGCCTTAACAAGACCATCTTCTGGACTTGTGCAACAACCCTTGGCGTAAACAGCGTCGGAAACCGAAACCAAGTTAGTTTCTTCGTCAATCTTAACTTCCCTAACGCCAGTACCGGACCATGGAATACATGGAACATCTGCGTGTTGAGCTACGATAGTAGAAGAAATCTTATCTCCTAAAGATCTCATAGCAGATCCCGGAGGCCCTATAAACAAGATTTTCTTTGGAGAGGCAGCTAACATTTCTGGTAATAATGGGTTTTCTGAAGCATGACCCCATCCGGCCCAGACAGCGTCAACATTGGTTCTTTCGGCAATTTCCACGATCAACTCAACGTTGGCATAATTATTATTGTTAGTTCCACCTGGAACCTCGATAAATTGGTCCGCCATACGAATGTACTCCGCATTAGCTTCCAAATCTTCTGGGGTAGCCATCACAGTGAATTGAATGGCCCTTTCATCACCGAATGTCTCGTAGGCCCATTTTCTAACCGATCTGATCTCCTTGACGGCAGCAATACCGTTATTTGCAATTAAAACTCTCGAAATTACCGTGTGACCTTCGTGCGATCTTACAAAGTCCGTCACCTTACCTGGCTCAGCATTATCTGCCGAGTTCAACCCTTTAAAGTGGTCAGCTAATTTCTGATGCATTTGAGTGTAATTTCTCACCTCTGTTGTTACGTCAGACATCCTATATTTATTATCAATGGTATTCTTTAGTTTGTTATCGTTGGTGTCGTTATTAGTAGTGTTGACACTGTTGTAGTTGATGTATCTATTAAGTCGTTTAACTGGAATATACTTTAATATTCTATATTGATGACGTAAATTAAGATTTGGAAATAGTAACCTATTGAGTGAAATGTTAGTTGTAAGTTTTTTCAATTTGGCACAAATGGCGCTCATACAATATCCCGATCAATTCCAAAGTATATGGACATATGTACACTCGAATGAAATTTCTTCGTCGTCACAACGTCCAAAAACTATCAAATCCTATTTTTCTTTCATAAATCCATTTTTTGGGTGTTCGCGGCTGCGCGATGAACAGAAAATCGGATCAATTGAATCTGGCGTCTAACTGTTGGCCTTCCTTGTGCTCTAGTTCCTTTGAATAAAAAACATACCTTGTAGCTAATATATTTGGAGGTTAATAAATACAATTGACAATTTGAATCAAATTTCAATTGGTCAGAATATAAGTTATTGAATTCTATTCTGCTTGGGACTGTAAATCAAAACCAAAGTGTTGAATTTAACAGCGAATTTATAGTACGGATTGCAGTAGCTCTATTAGTTTAGAACTACGATGTTTTAAGTATATATTATAATATAATTACAATGTCCAAAAAGAATCAAAAATTTTGGATACCGATTCCATTATATAAATATTTTTCCACCGTAGATATCATGTAGTTTGAACCAACAAATACACATACAACGACAATTCGCAGCCTAGTGAGTCCTGGTGGCAACACGACGCCGCTAGAGTGATGCTGTTAGTACTACAGGTGTACCGATGTATGCGCAATACAATCCCAACATTTTAGCCATCGCCCAGTAAACTAAGGCCCTGTGTTGGCCCAAAATATGCGCACTAATTGACGTAGTCGATCGAGTCGTATAATAGATTAAGTAATAAATTTATTGGACAAGACCTACATAGAGACGTGGAAAGGCACCAAATACTGGCGTGTACTAGCATAGAAGCTAGAGACTTGGTTGTGAGACTCGAGTACCAGGATTGACGGTTGGTTGTATTTGCGTTGGCATTTTCTTTCGCAAGTTCATACGTTGTTCAGCTCGAGATAAACCTGTAGGCTTATCGCTCGACGATATAGTGATTCGTCCAGACGAAGTATAGAGGGATGGCACGTAGCATTAACTAGATAGCGCAAAAGTTGAGATTGCGTGGAATGCGTTCAAATTCTTTGCAGACCGGACCGTTGGATTGTAAATGGGCTGCGAAGTTGGCATCCAATATTCCACATCGGTGAGTGTGGCCCGCGTGTGTAAATTATAATCAGGTATCAGGAGTGTTATCATTACTGGTTTGGGGCAAAAGTGGTACTAGACTAATTGAAACATGCTGCCACAACTAGTTAGTCTTTCTGGATGGCTATATGCATAGCCGAAGAAGATGGGACACTCAGGCAACCTAACAGAAATAGGGATTTATTAGTTTTCTTTACTCTTTTCAAAGCAAATAGGCTGAATTGTGTTGTGTTATGATATTAATCTAAAAAACACTTCGATCTTCCTTGATGTCAACATAACATACTAAATGTTTTATTAATTTTGCGCATTATATTAAAAAATTTGTATTATTAGAGCAAAATATAGCGAAGCGGCATAGCTTGAAGCCAAACACATACATGCCAATTAAAATATATACATCTACACTAGGTCACCATACCTAAACAACCCATTCCTGTTCTTATGTTTCAAGTATCAGGTATTACGTTTATATGGTTGCAAAATAGACCACATCAGTAGGCCGACTCGCAAAACATCACGGTTCGATCCCCAGAGAAGTGATAGAAGCAGAAAAAAAAAAATTTAAAAATCGATCCGGGTAACAATGTGACAAAAAAGATGAAAATTATTACCGGCGAAGATTGAAAAATTATAATAGTGTGGCCAAATCTATTCATAGATAAAATATAGCATAGAAACATAGCAATATATATAAGATGTCTTGGTTATTTGGAGGTAAAACCGAAGAACAGAAGAAAGAATCCGAATTAAAGAATTCCTTGGGATTTGATCCATCACAAGTGTCCGATGTATCATCCATTTTACAGGCACCAGGTGTTTTAGATTCAACTAGGTTGCATCCATTAGCAGGATTGGAAAAGGGGGTCGAGTACTTAGACTTAGAAGAAGAACAATTAAATGACATCGAGGGTGCCAAGGGTTTGATTCCTTCCAGAAGTTGGACTGACGACTTATGTTACGGTACCGGTGCGGTGTATTTATTGGGTTTAGGTATTGGTGGTACCTACGGTTTCCAAGAGGGTATCAATAATTTACCTAAGAATGCCTCCTCAAAATTACAATTAAACACAGTTTTGAATCACATCACTAAGAGAGGTCCATTTTTGGGTAACTCTGCTGGTGTTTTGGCTTTAACTTACAACTTGATTGATTCAACATTAGATGCAGTTAGAGGTAAACATGACGACATCAATTCTATAGTTGCTGGTGGTTTAGCTGGTGCTCTTTTCAGAAGTAGTGCTGGAATTAGACCAATGGGTTATTCGACGGCCTTAATGGCTGGAGCAGCAGGTGCTTGGTGTGGTATTAAGCGTTTTTTAGCATAAAAATGTTAATAGGAGACTATTAAGCGCAAAACTTGCATTGCATTTTAATGAGGATATCTTCAAAGCGCAGAAGCGTGAGAATGTCAATAACAAAAATCTGGAAAAGTAAATTCTTTAAGAGTGAGAACAGTTAGAATAGTATGATTTAAAGAAGAGCTCAAATTTGTATTTTAATTCCTGGAGGGGGTTGGTATTTTACTGCTATATCACTGTTTATATTTTTTTTGTAATTTATTTGCTTGAACCCACAAGCTGTATATAGATAAAAAGGGTGTTAATGAAATGTTACTATATCGTATACCATTTTATATTGATAGTAGTCTATAAATTCTATTATACAGCGACAGCTACTGTTTTCTGTTTCTTATCGATTTTGTCGTTATCATTAATTTTATCCCCATGTTCTAGTCTGCGTTTATTTTGCATTTCATATTGGTAACCCTCGAAATCTGAAGGGTTGATCAATAAGTCTTTCTGCAAATACTTCATCATAATCCGATTTCCCTCGTCGCCTATGGTTTCGGCGATTTCAAGTAATTCTTTATGCGTCTTGACTTGACAGAACTTTTGATAGAACTTGGATTTTCCTGGAACCTGATTGAGCATTATATACTTTGTGTTTCCCGGATAATTATCCATATCTTGCGCTATTTTGATAAATTCGGGTACTACTTGGTTCCAAGGCAACGGAGTTTCTGCAAAAACAGTTGGATTAGATTCAGCACTTTCTGCAATCATCCCCCCAACTTTTTCCCCGTACTTCCGCTGCAATAAGTGGAATTCACGACGACTGCGGATAGATCCGTTAATGATAAAACTCACGTTATTGGCGTGAACAGTATCGATAATTGACGGTAAAAAGTCCCTCACTGGAGTGTCTCTATTCCTCATTCTTGGGGTACGACAGTGTAACGTCAAGTTCGAAATTCCCGTCTTGCACAATCTATCAATAAGTTCCAATGAAGGAGTCACATCTGTATCATCTAGAAGCCTGATCTTAGCACTGATTGGAATATCGTACACTTTTCCTACCTCTGACACTAAATTTCGCAAGATCAGTTCGAGCAAATCGGGGGTTGTTAACAACGCAGCCCCCATTCCCGAATGCGTGGAAAACGGCTTAGGACACCCACAGTTCAAGTCAATTCCATCCACATCTTGTGCCACTATCTTAGCAGCCTGTACTGCCAACTCGGGGTCGGCCGATCCAATCTGGAAAATGAGCTTTCCCAGTTCCTCTGCGGGATACGTTCGAAAAACAACCTTCTTATTTGGATCCAAAAAGTCAACCGTCCCCAAATCATCGTTTATCACCCGTTCACACTTGATGAGCTTCTTATCAACAATCTCGGGGGTCCACACAAGATCAGCTCCATATCGCAAGGCCATGAGTCTAGTAGGGATCTCTCCGCTTCTCACCATCGGTGCAAGCGCTAGTTTCCCGCTGTACTCAACCATCGTTCTCTTTAAAGGTACTATATTAGATATTGCCGTTTTAACAAGCCTAAATACCATTCCCCGTAACGGTACCTCAAAAGCACTTCTGCTGACTATTTGAATGCTCCAGGGTAATGATGAGACTGAAAATTCGCTTAAAATCACGTGCAAACAATTCAAAATAGCAATACACTTAAATCCAATAAAGGCTATCATCGGACTCGAACCCGAGACCATACTAGTGCCTGTTCTCTGACCAAGGCTGCCCAACCGGGATTACCTGATCACGGACTTATCGTACTGCACTAACAGTACTACCATCGCGCAGTTGTGCCCGGCAATGATGCAACCGACGGGCTACGCTACATTGCATTCCCAAGATTACTCGCATGACCGAGTAATTTCCAGTACTTGGCAGTTACGCTGCGATGTCTGTCACTATATTGGGTATTTCGATGACACTAATTATGCTTTTCAATGTTATTATTGCGATTGGGTAATATTACGATCCCCAATGACCATTCTATGCATATCAACTATTAATCATAATATCTTGCTTAAGTACCGTATATGCCTTACAATCAAACCACAGGTCAATTGACTGCGACCATGTGATAGCATTTGAATAAAGTAAAACAACAGTAACACCAAAGCACCAATGTGCAATTGACAAGCGTAAAATCGAAATTGCGTACTGCAATCAGACAATTAGCCAATATACGACCAGCTCGTAAGTAGAAAAAACAGCCAATAGAATACGTGGAATAAAACAGAAATGGTCAGAGAAGCACGATTTTGAAAAAAAGATTCTTTTCTGTCCGAAGGTCACTGGGGTTTATGCAGTGAAGCAGATCCGATAACAAAACGCGATCTTGATTTATGAGAGATGTAGGAATGCTATGACAAAACAAATACCATCACTAGAATCTCCGACATTTATAGTACCTATACCGGCCCCATTGACCTCCAGTTATCCACAGAAAAAAGCCAATTGATGGTGCAACAAGATCGATATCAACCAGATCCGTTTCTTTTTAATCATGCATATAAAAACTTTTCCGCAAAAAAAAAAAAAAGAAAAAAAAATTTGCATCCTATCTACATAGTCATCCTCTATAAATAAATAAATAAATATACTTGCAATTGCAATGATTAATTTTCGTAGCTTTTTTTAGACGATAATTATAAATTAAGGGTTTACACAACAGTTAAAATATGTCAGTAATGTATCACCCACTAGCTAGGACTATCAATCAGAGAGGGAATTCCGGATGCTTGACCCCAAATAATCAGATAGAGGCCGAAGCAAACTCACCCACAATTAGTAAGCAAGATAACTTTTATAAGCCAAGTAGTAGCAATACTACTACATCTAGTGCCAGTGGAGGTAGCACGATTTTGAGTCCGCCATTGTCACCATATCAGAGAAATAGCACCACCACTAATGACAGTATTGAAGAGAATAATACCGCACAAGGTGGTGCATTGACCAAGAACTATGTTTTGAGTTCGAGTCCGTTCAAGATAGAGAACTACAAGAAATACGAATTGAAGGTGAATGCATGGAACGGGCTTGATTCGAATTACAAGGCCAAGCAATTCAAGTTTCTCGAGCAGTATTCGATCATTTCAGCGAAAGAGAAGTCGCAGCCACAGCCAAATAGAAGAATAACGAACCGCAAAAGGGAATTCAATTCAGATAGCGATTCTGAATTTACCAACACAGAGAGAGTGCGGACCAGGAGAATAGCGAAAGAGAGTTCTGTCGCTGGAAGCGGTGTGTCGGACATCGAATCGTCGAGAAACAGTTCACAGTCACCATCTCCAAGAAAGAAGAAGGCCAGAAAAGAGGCTTCTTACACCGGGTCACCATTGGCGATCCAGCAGGCATCTTTCATAGACGAGAACATCCCTGATTACTCTCCGGATGTTTCGACGTTACCCAAGGGCAATAACAGAAGCTTGAAGGTCGAGTGGAAAGGACAGCCAATGGACTTGAGGAACGATCCAAATGCAGACAAAATACATCCGGCAGAGGTCTTGTTAGCTTCGACATTGAGATTGCCATGTAATGTGTATCTTGATTCGAAGAGAAGGTTGTTTTACGAGAAGGTCAATCGTATGAAGAGTGGCATGCAATTCAGGCGTACAGATGCGCAAAAGGCCTGTAGGATCGATGTCAACAAGGCCAGTAGACTATTTGCAGCTTTCGAAAAGGTTGGATGGTTAAACGACGTTCATTTCACGAAATATTTGTAAGAAACATGATGTTTCTAGTAATTATTTATACAAGAAAAGATAAAAAGACAAAAACAATGCATTGGGTATGGATAATAGGTATAAGTGAGATTATTTTTGTAAATATCAGGTTTGGGTTTTAATTATTTATATAGGGTTTATTATGTTTAAGTGTGATAATTGGTTATTTATTAGAATATAATGTAATATTTGATGAAAACTTGTAGAGCTATACTTTATTATCGCTGTACATACGATACCGATCGGAAGTCAGGGTTTTTCATGGTATGTGTCCGATACATCGATTATCACAATCCTTCAACTACTCTATCATCCAAAAATCGGCAATACAATCTGCATCCATTGTTATCTACGTTATGTTTGGAAAATACCACTTTTTTACTCTTCTTCCGATGTATAATCATAAAACCACTTCCAATTCCGTAAACCTCTAGAAAAATTCCGTTATCGTAATGCCGTATTAAAAACATCTGCCCAAATCGCACGGTCCGAAATGGGCTTTTCCACCTCAGGCGACAATCTACATATCTAAATTTGACTATGAACTTAACTTCTAATATCATAGCCTGTATCATCGTCAACTAGACATACTTGCATGACTATTTGTACTTTTCTTGTTCTTTTCCTCTAGCCTAATGTAATTTATTATTAAATTACTATGCAGATAGGACCCTTCTTCCGAACTACTTCTACGAACCTACTACACGGATTAATACACCGTTGGACATAAAAATGCAAATTTCTGTTAACATATAGAGTAGATGATGCCGTCGGAACCGAACACCTGCTATTTATTAATCCTATGAAAAAGTTTCTTCGTATTCGCCTTAGTCAATGCTGGTTATCTCCACCTAGGAAATTCTATATAATAGAACTTACACAAAAGCCACACAACCAGTAATCGCAATTAATACCCTTAATATATCCAACATGGGCGTTTAATTGATGAAGAAATTTCACATATATTTGTCTCCTTATATTAAATATACTATCATAAGTTGGATTAATTGATACTATTTCTTCATTCATAACGATATTATTATCACATTCGCTTTAAACGCTTGAAGAAGACATTCTAATTGGGAAACCCTTAATTTCTATCTTCTATATCAAATTACTTGAACGGATAACAAGATATACAGTTTTACAGAGTGATACGCGAGGACTCTCTATTAGAGAAAGAAAAGGAAATAAAGAAAGAAACGAAGAACGAAACTGAAGGACGAAAGAAAGAACTTTTCAATTAGAACTATGAGTTTTCATCAGTATATTCCAACCAAAGAAACGGCTTCGCAGATATCGACTGAGCCTATTCCGTACAATGTTCAGGCTAATCATATAAATGGAGGAGCCATAAATAATCAATCGCTACAATATTCTCCTACTAATGAACAATTTCACCCCATGCCACCCCAACAGATAGTTCGGCAGCAGATGGTGGATAGTTCGCCCACATCTGTCTCGCATGAAATGTTTCAGAGCCCAACTCAGTTATCGTCGCAGATGAATAGATTTCATTTGCAAACCCCCACCACCGACTGCAGTCCAGTATTTTCTAACAACAATAAAAACGGCTCCAATAACACGCCTGTCTACCAGACAGTGACCCCGATCAATAGTATACCACGAAGTAATTATCAGAATCAGTATGTGTTTTCGCAGAATGCACATACGACGCCCGTAATGGTGGGACAACCTAACATGAATATGTCGCCTACTACAAATACCCACATGCACAATCAACTGGCGAACCAACACTTGGTTCAGCAACATTTTTTGATGCAGCAGCAGCAGTTGATGTCTCAGAACAACCAATTTGTTCCTGCAAACCCTATGAACCAGAATATTGAGCATAAAGTAGCAAAACAAGTAGATAATGATAAAAAGGTTACACGCAGCAGAAAATCTAGTGTCACGAAGCCTGCAAAGCCAAAGAAACCTTCAAAGTCCAAAAAGGATTCATTTTCCAGCTTGGAGGATTTAAGAGCGTCGGAGGTGTACGAATACGATAAGGAAATCACGATCGATGACTTATTGAAAGATGATCCTTTGCTTGAGTTAACAAGTCCCGTAGTCCCCGAGGACGGAAGCCACGACAACAGCTTGTTTTCGAGCTTTATTGATTACGAAGATATATCTCAACCGCAGCCGAACTTTGTTGGGTTGGGGTTAGATTTGGATTTTAGTTTGAGCGCAATCATGAATGATCCCTCAGCGAACGAGAGTACTGCTAAATCCAATTCAAATCTATCATTATGTAAGAGACCTTCTACTCCAGAACAAGATAAACTGATCGAATTATTCGTATCTCCTAAAAAGAAGTCATCATCGTCTCCAAAATCATCGAGTACAACTTCCAACTCACCCACTAAACTCTCGCTGGATAAATTATTTCAGAAACCAGACACATTTATCGGAGCCATGCCACGATCAGCATCAAATTCTTCAATCAATACAACTCCTACGAACAAAAACCAACCTAGCTTTTCATTGAGCGAATGTTCGAATACGTTCCCGGTGAACTCACATACCACTAATAATTTCTCGTTTGTTATCGAAAGGGAATCGTTTTCGGTGCAATCCAATTCAAACTCCAAGTTAAGAAGAAAATCATTACCCAAAATTAACCAGAAGGTAAACGAAAGACCAACCATGAAGAAAACAAGCAGCGTGACTGATGCCAGTATAGTTAAACCTAACAGCCATCCGCCTTTAGCTCACCATAATTCTTCTAGTTCTTTAGTTACTTCGCCCAAGGTCTTGAGAAACATGAAATCAGGTATGTTACTGTTTCAGCTCGACTTGAATAATAATGGGAATAAATGAAACACTTGAGATTGATTTTCGACATTAAATTAAGTTATCACTTCAACAAACCTACAAGTATTTTCGGTTAATCATTTAAAGGTTCCACACTTTTCTTGTATTCTTAAGCACAAGAATTCTATACACTATACCATTGTACACATACTTTATTCTTCTAATAGCATATATATTTAATATTACTTTTCATATTTTCGGGTTATGCAGTTCAGAGCTATTCTACAAAGTAAAAAGTCTTCAAATCTTCAATGTGTATTAATGTAATTTCTAACGAAGTAAATCAAAAAGACGAAACAAAAGACGAAGTCTCGTGAGTAATATAATGCAATGTTTAGTCTTTATTTGGTTACACTTCCTGGGTAAAAGAGCTACCATAAATCATGGTAATGATGAATCTTGGGTTATGTCGTTCTTTATAAGTCTTTATCTCTTGGAACGTATTCCTCACCACCTAAAATTGGACTAGTTCTGTATAATCTTCTCAAAGGTGATTGTCCATCACTAGAATAAGCATAGTATGCTAAACCTGCTGGAACAGCTCCCATCATTAACAAGTTGAATGCGATTGATTTTGGGGTAAAACGGAAATAAGTTCCAAATGATTCTTTTGCAGCGTTGAATCTTTGAAATGCTGGATCTGGTTTCAATGTGCCTGCCATATTGCTATATATATATGATTATTGTGTAGTGTTTTCTTTCACAATCGTACCCTTTGTATAGATAGGTGATAATTTGACTTCGAGGATTTTTCATTGGTCGTAAACGTTACACAAGTCGAAAATGATTATTACACGACATAACTATAGTGTACATACATTAGTTCTACTATGTAAGCTAGTATACAATTGGGTTAGAAATCCAGCGCGACGACCAGAGAGAGAGTCTGTAGTGGTACTATTATCCAGAAGAAGGTTGCGGTTGGGGTTCGGGCAGCCTTACTGACTGCAATGTTTCATTAATTTGTTTCACGTTGTCGATGTCTGAACCAGAAGTGAAATCTGTAATATGCAAAATATCACTCTGGGAGTTTTGGAGATGGTCTGGTTCCAAAACTCCAATACTCTCTAGTAACTTGAAAGACTTGCCCTGTATATATCTATCTCTCACGGAAGGCGTAAAGGCCATGTCATTAATTCCACCTTGCGAAACGCCATTCTTAAACTTGTTATGCATCTTCAGGACTTGGGTTATTAAGTCGTCCACTTGTGATAGCAAGAAGTACAAGTTTTCATCCAAAGGAGAAAGAGATTTTATCGCCAGACGTGCCTCGGCCGTCAATTTTTCACCATTATTATCGTGGTCCAAGAAGCTCAAACACAGACGAAACAGTCTGAGCATCCGCACAAGCTTGTTAGCCTTTGTTATTTGAAGCTTTAGAATCTTGCGGAGGCTTAATTCCATGTTTATGAACTTGATCAACTTTTCAATTTCTTCGTCTAGTTTCAGCGAATCCTCATCTTTCTGGTATTCTATACCTTCGTGGTGCATCAACCTCACCCATCCATCCCTCACCAAGTCCGATGGGACTGTGAAAATGTTTCTCAATGCGTACAATTCGAACTTGTCGAAATTTTTGTCAACTTGACTCTCCAACAACGTCTCCAACTTGGCCGTGCCTAGTTGTATTTCGTCATCCGGAATTGCAGACGGCGTATCCTCCGGACCTTCCATCACAACGTCCTCATCACTATTCTTCTCCTTCATCGTCTCTTCTAGTCGTTTTTGCTGTCTCTCATTTAAATATGTCTCCATCGCTTGTGTGCACTTATACATAATGTCATTGACCGCATTTATAACATCGTCGATAAGTGCAAGTGGTGGGAACCCAAAATGCTCGGTCAATAAAGCCGTAGCCCTATAATCTGTGGCACTCATATATAGAATTCAGACCTAAACGAGTACGCCGGTGGTGCTGTTAGCTATTAGTATTTGATCCACTGTTTGTTTTTATTCTACCCGTCTGATATGTCTACCACAATATCACACGTGACCGCGTTGGAATCGATCAGTCAAAATGGGATATTCAACGGCGGTTCTTTCAAATTTATGGAGGATTGGAGGGTCTAGTATGCCACAGCTTGCTCTGAAGATGTGGGTGATAATACATGTAAGTTTCTGAATTTGACCTGGATCATTTTGCGCCAATTTCGCCGAGATGTGACCTGCGGGCGCTTATGTAGTCAGTAGGCGGGAAACTGGTATGTTAGTGTATGGCAAGTTTGAAAGAAAACACGCATGATAGTTGAACATAGTATATCGGCTTGATCAGCATACAATTGTAGGTGTTGAGAGCTTGTGTTTAGGAAGGATTTTAAACGAATTATCAGTTTCATGAGAAATGCGAGCGTATTCTAAATTCGAACAATTTAAATAGTAAGGAAGAAAACTAATAGCAATTTGAATAAATAATATAACAATTGGTGAAGTTCAATTCTTCAATAAAGAGGCTGTATATTAGAAAAGGGAAGGAGTTTTTTTTATTTGCTTAGATTATATCAGTGGATTTTAGAAAGTATAACAAGATGGCCACAACCGAAGACGGAGGTGAACCAGGGTACATAGATTCACTCGACGCCAAAATCATTCAGTATCAATACAACATTACTAAGATACAGAACTTGATTCCAGCAATACAGAAACTAGCAGCAAATGCATCGGAATCGAAGGAGTTGCCATTGGTACAATACGCGGTTTTGTTATGTGGGAGCATATTTGCCATAAATGAGGGAGTATTTAGCACGAAGTTGGAAATAATAGGGGAATTCAAGCTTTTCAAACCTGTACCTATTAGTATTTCCAATGTTGTAACACATATACCGTATGATAATCCTGATATTACTGTCAAACCGTTATCTGAGTTGCCCAGCCCAGAATCGGGGGTAAAGTGTTTGAAGTCATTGGAGGAATTGTGCTACAGTTGCTTACAAGGATACCAGAAAAGATTGCAGCAGGCTAAGATCACGAAGGAAAAACTGAAGCTATTATCGCCTGATTATTTCGGTGACTTAGAATCGATGTTGAAGGACCAAATATTTGATAATGGCGACAACGATTTGACTTTAGAACATGGATTATTGCATAAATTGTCAGAGAATACATCGTTGTTGGATGATGAAAATTACGTGGAAGCTTCTTTAACAGATATGGACATCGAAATGATTTTCACCGTTACAGGGCAATTGCGCTCCACTCTAGACCATTTGAAACCGAACCTCATTCCTTTCCAGAAGTTGAAAACGATCCCAAAGACACAACAGGAGGAATATGTCAAGTTGATGTCGGATGGAAAATATGGATTACATAAAGTATTAATGTTGACTTTGAGATTAAATGAGATATATTCCATTTTAAGAAAGGTTGGGCGTAAAATCTATTTTTCAAACTATCAGCACCTTTATGACTATAAATTAGCTTTCCAGTCTAGTAATTCGAATTATTTCAAGTTGAATTTGTTGAAGGAAGTGGATGGGTTGTTCAATGCAACTAAAAAAAATGGAACATTAGTTGCGAACTTAACGAGATTTGTTAGGCAGAATTCAAGATACGAATTAAGTTACAAGACATTATTAGATTTTTCTAATTTTGTCAATCAGGCTTATATCATGATTGAGAATATGGTTTTCAAATTCGAAGAATTTGGATTCAACTGGATCTCGTCGGAACTAAGATTTAGGAAAGTGTATGGATTACCAAAGAAGGCGTTGATAGATGTTTTCCAAAAAATAAAGGAATCAAAAAATAAGCTCCAGGAAGGAACCGATGCTTCAGAACCTAGGAAATCAACAACAGCTGATTCGAAACCCACAAGAAGTGTCAACAATAGTAGAACTGGAAATCCCCAAAAGAAAGAATCAGAAAACAAAGAATCAGATAACAAAGAATCAGATAACAAAGAATCAGATAACAAAGAATCAGAAAACAAAAATTCTACAGATAATTTAGAGAAATTCCCTGATATAGACGAAGTCACCCCAAAATCAATTGAACAAGATTTGAAAAAATTAGAACTAAATGATTCACTGCCTAGTAAGGGATCGCGTTCTTCATCTATATCAAGTCAATCCAGTAATAGCAGCACCAACAAATTTTCAGTCAAGCCAACTAAGCGAAAGTTATCGTCTTCCCAAAATCCCAGAAATTCTATGTTGCCTCTGCCAATGTCCAAGGCGTCAAATCCACTTAACCAAAGGCCAAGTTCAATGCTATTCATGAACTCAAATTCATCATTATCCAGTTTTCCATCTTCTACACGAATGGAGATAAATGCAGCTACTACAACTACTCCATCTGGTCGTCGGAGGTCAACGTCTCTGCCAATTAGTCCGAAAGTGACTATTTTGCAAGATAATACACATAAAGCTACATCAGGTGCCGCTGCAGCATTGGCAAGAAGCAATAGCTTAAAATCACCTAATTCTCCCTTACGTTCGCCGTCTGGGTCTATTAGTTCGCCGTCAAATTTGAGATCTCCATCAGGCGCAATAAAAAGACTGGGATCCCAAACGAGACTGGGGAATGGAACTCAACAACAGCAAATTTCGTCTCCATCACCTAAAAGTAAACAGAATCCACTAATTGCGGTTGAGGAAGAAGATAATAGCGGTACCACGTCTGCCAAACCATTAACTGCAAACCAAAGGTTACAATTACATTTGAGACAAGCAACAAAATCTGGTACACTTATGACGCAACAAAAGGAAACTTTAACATCAGTTGTATTCGATCCAAGCGAACCATCTACGTTTAATTTGCGCAGATCTGTTGAGTCTCCCACAACTAAGGAATCCTCAGATCTACCTACGCAGCAACAAGCACCGATATTATCACAGGGCCCCGCTCCAAACCAACCCCAAACTCGTGATCAAGTAACAAGGAGAAATACAAGGAGAAACAGTGTTACGCCGCAATTGGGCAACCCAGCGTCTCCAAACAATTCTTCAGTGACAACAATTAATGCTCAAAATACGTCTGAATCGTCTGTATCGTCAGCATCTTCGGAAGATAATAGTACAGCTTCACAAATTAAAAAGGTCAGGTTTACGGGTGTTCCTGAGTATTCAGAACTAGAAGATGCACCAAGAACCTATGCGAATAGATTGTTAAAAAATTTTGCAGTATTCAAAGCTCCACCAAATAAGCCTGGGTTTAAGAGAAAGGATCAGTTATTAAAAACAGAAGAAAGTTTGTCATTAAGATCTCATCTCCGTGACTCATCAGCGGGGGCCTTTAGTCCACCACCTCAGACTGGATTGTCCAAGTTTAGGAATAAATTACTTTGAATATATGTATTTGTTGCATAAGAATCTTCTAATTTTTTTGCTTTGCAGTGCGGCTCAAAATTTTTCAATTTTTTTTGACTTCTCATCTTATAAGTCTTACAAACTGATTTATTACTTCAACTTTAGAATATATATATACATTTATAAATATATACAAATAATCATGTCAGTTGATACCAATAATGGGTATAACACATCTAATGAACCACAATTTAAAAAAAGAAAGCAATTCATAGTTCCAAAAAGTACTAATCCAATTGGTGATGAAGGTATCTCTGAATGCTTTCAAAAATTTACAACATCCTTATATGTATCGTTAGCACCATGTCATATATCTAACCCCATTAACGGTGTTAAATCACAACATTTAGATCCTTTGATCATGTCATACTTTCCAAAAGCTAAAGGGGTTTGTTTAGCGTATTCAAATATCAAAATATCTGATGACAATGTTACAAAAGATACAGATGACAATACCATCACTGTTGCTAAGGTAACAGATTCATCTCCATTCACGTTCTTATGGGTATCAGTAGACTTTTTAATATGGAGACCTCAAGTTGGAGATACATTGGAAGGGTATATTTACATGCAAACTGCGTCGCATATAGGTTTGTTAGTCCACGATACATTCAACGCTTCAATTAAAAAATTCAACATCCCAGTTGATTGGAATTTTATACCAAGTCAAGAAGATGAATATTCCGAAGAAGTCAACGATTCTAATAAATTTAAATCATTTGGATATTGGGCTGATGAAAATAATGTTAAGATTGAAGGTAAATTGAAATTTACTATTAAATCAATTCATACTACAGGCAAAGTGGTTTCATTAGATGGTACTTTGATAAAGCCAGGCTCGGAAAGAGACGCACAACCTATTTTCAGAGAACGTCGTTCATCATCATCATCGATCACTACATCGCAGCCTGGTAAGCATAAAAAATTCGACGAGGAGGATATCCCAACTGTTACCGAAATTCCTGAACCAAAGGAAGATGACTTAAGTACTTTACCTGGCTACTCGAAACAAAGTGACGATGAAGAAGAAGATAGCGCAGTCGTTAACAATTCGGATTCTGAAGAAGACTCGGATTAGATTCAATTAAAATATTTGTCTTTCAACTGCATTAACAATATTTTTCTCTTTTATATGTACAATTAATAAATTAGATTAGATAAAACTATAGTACCTGTGTCAATTCTATATACACGAACTTGTCTATTTTAGTGGTTTGTCGTCATTAATCATTCTCCATATTACATCACTTTCCTTTGGGGTTGGTCTATCATATTTGGTATGTCTGTTCCCATAGAATAGTCTATAATACCATTTATCTTTATTCATTAATCCAATAGGGCTTGAACTGTGGTGCAAATGATTACCAGCACCATCCATCATTGTTAATTTTTGAACCTTTCGTAATTTACGGAAACTTAACATAATAATTAAAAGACCCTGTATAATTGAAAAGACTGCAACGGCACCGAAACCAAATGTTGATTCTTCGATGTAGTTTTTCAAATTCATACCATAGAAAGCAGGCAATAACGTGGCTACTGTAAATCCTAGAGTGTAAACCGTTATTTTCAATTCAAATAACATAAGTGAATTTCTATTAGTATCCAAGATAATGTTTACAATTTCTTCGGTAGCTTTGATATCATTTATCAACGATCCTGCTTGCTGAACGAACTCGTCACATTGTTTATAGTACGATTCTAACATCATTTCTAAATCTGCGAAATCAGTAGGATTTTCAATGGTTGGATCAAATTTTATAGGATCTGTTAAATACATTCCGGCTAAGTCCTCGTCATTATCTAAGAGTTCTTCTAAAACATTTCTAATTAAAACAGCCTTTTGATAAAAACTGGATAATTTCTTCAGTTTGATTAAAAGATCTTGCAATTTGTTTCTATCAATTTCATCTTCTAGCTCAGCTAAAATAAGCCCACATCCTTGCAAGTGATTCCTCAAATCTGCTTCCAAATAACTCATCACACTGATTAGAATACTTTCGAGTGCTCTAAATTCATAACAAATGTTTCCTGATGGCAATTTTAATTTCATCTCAAGGTCATACATAAACAACCCTAGTTTTGTAGCAATAGATGGCGTGGAAGTGTCGAATACCATGACACTATCCTTTTTAATTATAGCCTTAATATGGAGTAGATTTACAAGTATGCAATTGGGGGAACGGACCATAATCAGTGGCACCACATCGATTGAAGATGTATCGATTTTTCGGAGATCTCGAGGGAATAAGTCGTTACCTTTAAGAAATTTCATTTTAGGATATTTTCGAGAGACTGCTGTAATGTTACCTTTAATGTCGAATATTGTGCACGATACATACGAATCATTCGGCGTAATTGGTTTCAACCTATTGTAGATTATTTTTTTATCGTTTGTAGGAACAAGCTTATTAGGCTCAAATTGGTGATCTACGAATGACTCTGATATGCCTTCAGGTATGTCCGCTGTATTCATTGCATGTGTATTCGTATCAGTGATTTTCTTCAAAATATCTTGATTCCGTGATACTGTTGATTTATATTTGAAAAACTGTTTGGATAATCCAGATGAGCACCGATTAATCGACTGCCTAGGTATCGAGCATTTTAAATGGCGTAGGGAAGTCCACATAAATGTTTTCTATTATTGATTGTGAAAAATTCAAAATTAAATCTGGTGTTTGGTACAGTTAATAATCACTAACAAATAAATTTTAAACTGGAGAGTACCTCAAAAGTTGCTTCTGTAAAGCAAAAAGCAAATAAATATATGAAAATGTGATACAGTATATGAAGTATAATTAAATGAAAGTATAAATTGCTTGATAGATGCTTTCAATTTTTTCTCTGCAAGATTTTTAGTCGCAATATTTCTTATTGACTTTTCGATAAGGCAATGAATGGTTTATTTTAAATTTATAAAAAAGTATGTAGAATTATAAAATAAGCAGATGTGGTTATAAACCAAACAATTTAAAACATAATGAAAATGAATTACTACAAACAGTTAAAGCTTTAACGTCATCTCTAAGAGTAAAATGAAATAAATATTAATCAAAAAACTTTCTGGTTTCAGAGATACCAAACAATTCTAATCTAATACCTGGTAATGCTTCTTCAGACAATATCTTCAATCTTTCTTCCAAAGTGTTATTAACTTCAATCTTTCCACTTTCATTGACGACAATGACACCACCGAGAGAATCCTTGCTTAAAAAGTTCTCCTCGTCAACAGTGATTTCAACAGGGCTTTTAGACTTGGCTTCATATTCCTTAGCCGCATCTGGGGCTGCCTCTTTTGCCAACGCAACATCTGCTTCTCTGACTCTAATAGTAACCTTTCCTTCTAATAAAGCTAATGTACCTTCTTCGATCAAACTGGTCAAAACTGGTTTATACGCAGATTTGTTGGACGTGGTCTTGCTCAATTCCTTTTCGGCAGCTTCGAATATATTGTTCAACACTTCTTCCTTTTTGGACAAGATTCTCAATCTCGTTTTGTTACCAATGGTCGATTTGGTGATTTGTTGAGCTAACGATGCCTTTTTCAATTTTTGCTCGTAGGTTGAATCAATAGCAGCCGTTTCCGATCTGACTATAGATGCTTTTTCGATTTCGTATTCCTCGTCCGCCTTCAATCTGATTTCTTTGGCCTTTTCTTGCGCTTCCTTCTCGATGAAGGCCTTCATCTTACGAAGCTCAGTATTCACCTAATTGATGTTAGTAATCCAAATTTTTCTTGAAATTCAACTACAATTGAAATATATCACATACTTGGTCATCAGTCAAAGACATTGTATTACTTCAAGCTATTGTATTAGTTGGAGACAGATGTTTATTAGTATTCACGTTAATTCTTATCGAGCTTTAAGGAGTTTGAACATTTCAATGATAATTTTAATCAGCGCACTACCACCATAGTATACTCTAGTATACTTCAACTACTAGTACTACTATTCCAATAGATTTCTTAACTTCTAATATAACAAACTAAATGCTTTTTAAATAAATAATACTTATCGTAAACGTAGCCAAAAGTCGTTCGTGTCTGAGTCCGCTATCAGTTTTGTAAGCAAAAGCAGCATGACGAAGGACTTTGGAAAAATATACAATAATCTAAACGAGTTTATCGAAGAAGTTTCTAGCCAATTCAACACCCAAGAAGGTGGCCGCATTCGCTGGGAAAGATCTTGCCAAAGCAGGACCGACACCTGGGAAGAATGCCTTAATTCCACCCTTCTTGTAAATGTTTTGTGTAGTTTTAACAATCGAGATATTAGTATTTGACGATTGTTGTGTAGATTTAATGGTATCAATTGGGAAAACACCAAGCCACATGGAAACCCCGGCACAACCACCGGCCATTGTGATAGCAAATAAGGATAAATCTGTATCTGGGGTGGTTAATCTGCGCTTCATATATTCATAGGTTGCGAAATATAATGCAGATCCAGGACCATCTCTAGCTAAGGTTGCAGCAGAACCCTTGAAAATGGATCTGATACCACCTGTTCTATACATTTCCTTGACAACTGATCCCATAGAGGTTGTCTTGGACCCGTCTTGAATTTGCATCATGACCTTAATTCTTTCAAATGGAGCAGCCACCAAGGTCGTTGGAATGGCAGAAATGAACCCAGCAGTAGAAATGTTGGCAATTGAAAAGTTGGCCACTTCTTTACCTGTAAATGAAGTAACTATCTTTTTTCCAACGTCGTAACCCCAAAAGGAAACGGCGAACATAGGAGTGACACCTAATAAAGGTGGTAATACCCCCCTATAAAAACCTGGCAAACCATCCTTAACTAAAGTCAGTTTCACACATTGAACCGAAGAATTGTATAGCCCCGTCTGTAAACGAACTTTCACCAAGTCAAATGGGTGACCTGTTAAAACAGCACTAAATTGTTAGTATTAAATTTAACCTATTAAATCTCCACATTATAACACATACCAAATACCCCCAAATCCACCAGAGGCAAACGATTTAACGTTATCAACTAATAAACTATCTACTTCTTCCATTCTGAATAAATACTTTATACTTTCTAATTTCTATTGATATTAGAAGGAATGAAAAATTGGTGATTTATAAAGGAGTTTGAATTTTTCAAAATCTGGGGGTCCCCACTCAAATGCTCAGTAGTTTTTGTGAACCTCGGATAATATATTTTATTGGTTTAACCGAGAGTTATTCGATTAATGCAATACACGTAACTATAGGCTATAATAGGTGTTTATTGATGGTCATAATATGCAGTTAGATTGCAGCTAATATTATAGGTTAATTAAATTTATGCTTTTACACGATCGATATTCAAATTACATACTATACAAACCAGGATTCGTGAATAATCTGTCACGTATATTAGTGGTTTCGAGTATGCTGTTGACCAATAGTCGTATGATTATATGAACTATTAGCTTGTTACGTAATATAGTGACCATGAAAATCAGGAGTGTACATTTTCAGATATTCTAATGTCCGAAAAGCTGCAAAAGTGTTAGAAAAAGCGACTTAGGTCCTTAAGCTCTGTGTCGGACCTTAGATCTTTTATAAAAATGTATAGCATACTCTTATAATTGGACATGTACAAATCCTTGTAGATTTTATTAACAATGAGTTTTATTTTGTTTTCTAACTCTTCTAGATCGTCATCAAACTGATTCATATCTTCAGAACGTAAATTTTCTTCAACATTCAAAATGGAAATATAATTTACTATGAGACTGTTGTATTCTTCCGAGCTCTTTATAAACGCGAAGCATATCTCCAAGAATTGGTATATTTGCTTGATATAACTCGTCCCAGAGTGTTTTCCTATTTCTGTATCATTAAGAATCTTGAAATGGGTTACATTCTGCAAATACGTCGAATGTATGTTAATCAATTCATCAAATGTTAATTCGTTCATGTTATGCGTTATCAACTTCGATTTTAAAGGTCCCGAAAAATTGCTTTCATCTTTCTTTAAAGCTTTGGTGAAATTTTCATTTAATATGGGTAATATTCCTATGTTTTTAGACGACGTCGAATGTAAAACAGGAGAACTTGACTTGAAAAGCTGTCTGATTATTAATTGATCAAAATTATTTTCAATAATATCAAATGATAAATACGTTACTAATGCTGATATGAATTTTATTAGCTGGTGTCTTATGAGGCATATTGTGTTGAAAGACTTCATTAACCAGATAATCTTATTGTCTCTGATACCTAACCGTAAACTTGATTTGGACTTTAACTGTCTTTTCAATTTAATATACCTACTCAGTATCCTTCTCAAATCATTTTTCTTAACATTACTACATTCAATGAAGTTTAAATTCAACAAATAACTGAAGTGCCGTAATTTCCAAAGAAAATTGAACATTTTTAGATACTCTAGCGTGCCATTATTATAATTCAAAATGTGATAAATTGGTGAGTCAGAGATTTTGTATTCTAACGTAAACACTTCCCATCCTATATTTCCGTGACTTAGGTCCAAAATTCTAGCATCCAACCTATTTTTATAATCTGATCTATAGTTCTTCACGGAAGAGTTGTTAATAGACTCAATTAATACTTTAGCTAACTGATTTGACGTTAAGCTATTTGCTGGTTCATTGAATAAAACTATTCCTTTTTCTATTATTGATTCAATAAAATCATTTGAATTCATCAATAAAAACCTCTTAAAATTTTGTAAATGATGAAACATGCTGTGTTTCTCTTGCAAAACTATTGTAAAGTAGTTAAGAATCTCTTCATATTGAAGGTTAATTAAATCTATTATGACATTTGATGGCATTGATTGTATACCTTGATTGTTTTGAAAGATATACGTCGAATATTTCATACTGTAATCACTAATCCATTTCAATTCTTTACAATATTTAAGTAGAAAAATCAACATTTTTCCAATTTGATATATCTTATAGGCCATAGTTTCATTCATTGATACGAAAAAATCCGGTATCCTTTGGGGTAAATATTCAATAATATCATTAATATGTTGTGCTTCCGTATTGAAGGCTATGAAAAACTCATCACTATTATCTATCAATTCACCTTTTATAACCCAATGTTCAAGAACCTCGTAGTATGGAGCTGATATTTGCGAGAAAATATTGTGTGTTAAGTCCTTTATTCTTATGTCACCAAACTTTGATAAATGGTATACCTTGGATAGAAATTCATATCCACTTAAATTCAATTCGTTAGTTAGGGAATACAAAAGTCTCAATTTCAATATGAAGGGAAATAGCGCATTATACACGGCTATTAATGAAGTCGGTTCAGTATTAAAGTATTCATTAATATGGTTCACGTAATAATTTAATTCCGATTCCAATGATCTCAAAAATGCAGTTTTTATAGGCGAGACTATCTTTCCTTTGTTGGAATCCACGAATAACTTGAGTTTTTTATAGACTAACCCAGGTTCTAGTATGCTATGGAGAAGTCCAGAGTAGCTACTATTAATATTGGGGGGTAATTCAATCGAATTGCCGTCTCTCAGGAATGATAATAATTTAGAATCCAAACCCAATAGCGAATAAGACAAATATATCAATATAGTATCCTCGGACAAGGTCTCGTAGTATGGCGATATTACTCTGCTTAACGGCACGGTGTTTATGATATTTTTACTCCCAACTTTAGAGCTGTGACTAGAAACATGATATGGGGATGATTGTAAATCATGATGAGTTCTTTGTTCCTCTATATCATGATACCCCCTAGAATTATTGCCAACGCTTGTTATTCTTATATTTGGTACCAGCCTCGATTCCTCTGTGCTCTGCAAAGCGTTTAAAAAAATTAAATAATTGCATATTTGATCAACCGATTTCGTCTGAGAAAGCATTTTAAGAACTGACTGAAATTTGATCCACAGCTCTTGTAATCCGTTACTTAAAAATAATGTCTTGAAATGGTCTGTTAGTTGATTTATATCTATATAGGGTGATGATGATTTGGGTGATTTCAATAGGTGGTTTAATAGATCATTGGTTATACTTTGTATGTATTCATGTCCGAATTCCACCGGAACCAATGAATTCACTAGTCTACTAGTATAAACCTTTATTAGTTGGTCCTTATCTAGTGTCATAATGGCTATCCTTTTAGATTATAACGTAATGTATATTGTGATTGTTTTCTTTTGCAAGCGCGTTGATGTTTTGATCCTACGATTTTGTGTTACTCAACTATTATAGTATATATGCTTCAACCTGATAGTATTAGACTGAACTACAAGATAAACAGAGAGTGTTTTCAGTAAATAGATGAAAGTTTTATTAAAAGATGGCATAGCTAACGTAAAAAAAAAACACAATAATGTGAAAAAAATTATGTAGTATATTACTTTTAATCCCTAACACCAGAACTGACTCCAATAGGTTGAATAACAGGGTCGATCACGTTAGGGTTTATATCAGCATCAGTCAAAGCTAATTGTTCGGAAGTCCAAATGTGTTCTATTGGTTCGATATCAGGTTCACCAACACCACACAAACCTCCTTTACCTTCCCAATCGCCGATTCTTGACAAACTCAATTCATTGAAAACCGAATCAAGGGCACCAATCAATTGGTTTGAAAGTTCGGGTCCGTGGCCTGGAGTTGGGGTGATTCTCAATCTTTCTTGACCGATTGGTACAGTTGGGAAATTGATGGCTTGAACGTAAATGTTGTACTTATCTAATAACAAATCAGAGGCCTTTTTAGCGTCGAGCGCATTACCAACTAAAACTGGCACAATATGCGATGGGTTTGGAATAACAGGAATACCAATATCGGTTAAATTGTTCTTGACGTATCTGGTATTAGTTTGTTGAGCGATTCGGTCTTGCAAGGTTGATCTTTGGTAACGAATGGAAGCACTTGATCCAGCCATAATTGATGGAGGTAAAGTGGTAGTGAAGATAAAACCTGGAGCAAAAGACCTAAACCAATCAATCAAGTTAGCCTTACCGGTGATGTAACCACCTACAGTACCGTAGGCCTTACCTAAAGTACCTGTAACCATATCTACTCTATTCATAACTGTTTGGGTTTGTGGCGAAGCAATACCCGATTTCAAATGGGCGTCGAAATCTAAGTGTTCAGCAACACCAGCACCATGAGGACCATACATACCTACTGCGTGGACTTCATCAAGGAAAGTCAATGCTCCGTATTTTTCTGCTAAGTCACAAATAGCTTCGATAGGGGCGATAGAACCACACATAGAGTAGACAGACTCAAATGCAATCAATTTTGGGGTTGATTTTGGATATTGAGCTAATTTTTCTTCCAAATCAGCCAAATCATTATGCTTAAAGACTTGCTTTTTAGCTCTTGAATTTCTAATACCCTGGATCATAGAGGCATGATTTAATTCATCAGAAAAGATGACTAAGTCTTTGATCTTTTGGCCAAATAACGATAAAACTGCATCGTTAGCAACAAAACAAGACGAAAAAACTAATGCAGCTTCATGTTTGTGCAAAGCAGCTAACTCCGATTCTAACTTAAGAGCATGGATGTTGTGTCCAGCAATGTTTCTGGTACCACCGGCACCTGAACCATACTTGGTCAAGACTCGCTTCATTTCGTTTATCGTATTCTCATTTTTACCCATACCAAGATAATCATTAGAGCACCAAACAGTAACCTTGTCATTCTCTTCAGAACGATGAGCCTTAGGGAATTCATTAGCTAAACGGTTAATGTTGTTGAAGAAACGATACGACTTGTCAGTTCTCTTCTTGCTCAATTCGGAGTTTAAGTAACCTTTGAAGTCAAAAGTATTCTCTTTTGACTCAAGATTAATCGCATCCTTGTTTCCAACGAGTTCCTCTGCCTTGAAAGAGTACTTTGATTGCATAGTCGAAGGTGGATTCGAAGCAAGAGAAGAAGCTGTAGCTCTGACAGGTTTAGTGGCTGACGAGTACGATCTAGTCGATTCCTTAGCATTCAAGGCCGCACCCATAAATGGACATTGGCGTGCTTGACTAGTCAAAGCTGAGTTTTTACTCAATTGACGTAACGCTTGGGCCGATGACGATTTCACGAATGGACAAACGGACATGGAGACTCGAGTAATTGATTCCATGGCTAATTCAGATGACTTTTTTTTTACTTCAAAAATATACTTTTTTTAATGTTTTTTGTAGATCCAGTATATTTCACCGTAATACCTAGCTTGTTGCTTCTTTAAGTAACTTTCAAGATGTTTAGTGGGTTATATGTGGAAGAAGAAATTATCAATAGACTTATTTTTCAAGACAAAGAAATCTTGTGGTTGAGCAATTTTTTTTCAATCCCGCGGAAGGTTATGTAACGCTCGCATGATGGTTTTTGTCTTATGAGAGGTCTACAAGAATGACTTAGCATGGAGTAATATTAAGCGCATCTGTCACGTCATCACGTAGCAATAATCCTAATCACAAGCGTCCAATTATAGAGTAAATACTGCTTAGTAAATTAATGATAAGTTATGAAGTTATGAAGTATTTATGCAGCGAATCATCGAACTCTCAAATAATCATTCTGTCATGTTTCTCGATTTTAAAAAAAAAAAATGGAGTAAAAATGTAAACGACCTCGGTGAGGGTCGAACTCACGATCTTGAGATTAACAGTCTCACGCCTTAGCCAACTTGGCCACGAAGTCGGGAACTGAGGGTTAAGACCGAAGAAAATTCATAGGCGCAATAGAACATCCGTAGATCTTCTAAACGTTTCATTATATGTCCTGAAAACAAACTCGATATACAAGTACCGGTTTGGTACAAATATTCTTCTGTTCTCATTCCTTATTACTTTATTTATACTCGTTTTATTTTGTTTTAATGTAAATTTATTTAGTCTAACCGAACGATTCAAATACTCAAATACTACAGTACAACTGCCACTAACAGACAAACCTTAATGGTATAATATCATGATTGACACTTCCGCCTTTATCTTCATACCCCTTGTCATTATATATGACTTTGCAATATTCAATTTCGAATGTCGATCCACCTCTACCTTAAGTACAAACTGATTGGGTTTAATGCATTGTATAGTAGCACTATATTGTAATCGCCGTATTCATTTTGCCCTATACCATCTTGACGTGACAATTGGTATATCCTGACATTTATCGATTCTTCACTTATCCCCACATAATTGTATACTGCTTGATATACAGCGTCATATCCATCGTCGCTATGTACGTTTAATCCTACTGTCTCTGGTAATATATCTTTATATCTCATACGCATAGTAATATTAGCTTGATCTGGTTGTAACAATATAAACTGTGTGAATTATATGTTAATATTAGCGTACTGGATGACCACGTCGACATTTGACATATTTAATGACACACCAAACTCATGTATTTCATCGGAAAATGGATAGCACGTAATCTGTTTCAATAGTAAAAGTGAAAATAATAAGCATAACATCGGGGTGCAATAGGTCGATAGTTGGTAGATGTACTGTGTTATGTTGCTGTTTTAGTTTGTCTCGATGACATATTAAATAATAGTCATAATGCAAGGGAGCATGAAAAAGATATAAAATGAGTATTACAAATTTTACGAGATAAGAAGTTGATTGCATATGGAGAGAAATGTGAATTTTTCAAAACACATTAGGTTTCGTAAGACATATGTGAACTCAGGAACTGAGGCCAGAATAACGTGTATGATTCGATCATATGGAAACAAACTCGATTCCTAAGTACCGGATTTGTACGAAAGGTATGGCAATCAAAAACTAACTGCTAGAATCATGCTGCTTCGTCAATGATTTTTGGCCAACAAGATTTAACGTCAAAGCTCTGTACCTAAAACAAATCAGTTTGACTTGACCCCTTTAATACACACCAAACACTCTACAATACCTTCTACACATATTATTAAGCGATATTAATACATTCATAAACCTCACCCGTGACCTCAATAAACTATATATTCAAAACCTATCATATTATACAAAATATTAGTTGAATCAAATAATTTATTCTTCGTCTTCTTCTTCTTCGTCATCAGCGACGGAGTAGAATTGTAATTGATATTGGTTTTGCTTAACGGAAACGAATCTAATCCAGTCTCTGATTTGGTTCTTCTTTAAGTATCTCTTAGTCAAGTACTTTAAGTATTTACCGGAGAACTTGGTGTTAGAAACAACAACAACCTTGTTACCTTCTTCAGTAATGGAGATGGAGTTACCTAAGTTACCTGGAATACCTTCAACCTTGATGTTTTCAATCAAGAACTTAACGTAAGATTCTTGGTCGAAAACACCGTTTTCGGTTGGGGCGGAGGTGTCAACAACTAACTTCTTAGCAGCGGTGTTTTTCTTGGTGGTCTATATCCCATGTTAGCCTACTGCACTATTATCATTATACACCAAAGGTGTACGTAGTAATGATAAAGACAGCAAAGCCCAGGGTCGGGTTTGCGTTATCAAAGATGTTTTATCCAACTTATGGTTTCATGAATGTAGAAATGATATGCGTTCAATTAAGAAAGCTTCATCAAAAAAAAGTAAAGTAGAACCAGTCTACTGAACAAAAAAAGGTTTCAAAAAAATTCTAAAAAAAAAACACTTGAACACACGAACCCGTACAAAGGGTATTTGCTGCTATTACCACTATCCTGTTATAGTTATACATACGATTGGAGCCATTTTTGATACTATTTCTCGGTGTTGAAATGCAAAAGAATCTTCCTTAATAAAAATGAAAAATTGGTTTTAAGTTCGGACATACTCAATGAGAAGTGAAAAATTATTTCTGGTAATGGCACGAATAAATCATCAAAGGGCTAATGCCCTTGTGGTGGGTTTGTGTAACATTTGCATTGACTATAGTAGAGCTAAACCCCATTGATATGGTTAGTTGAGGTATAGTCTTGTATATGTAGAAAGAAAGGTATTAAAGTGTATGAGGTTCAAATATGAAATTAAATGATAATAGCTTTAGAGTAGATACGTTATTATAGGAGTGTGGTACACTATATTTGCTCAAGATATATTTGCTTTTCTAAATATACCTTTGCTAAAGATGGTGTACTTTGTAGCCAGGCATTCTATCTATAAAAAAAGCTTATATATATATACTGAAAGACATCTATGAATATGACTTTACAATATGCTCAGTTGACGCAGTGGTACATTCTGAAATCTAGAAGAAAATTCTCGTGATTATATTTTGGAGGAAGTTAATCTGTTTATAGGTTATAATAATGGGCTGTTATATCATTTGAAGGTAGTAACGCTTTCAAGCAACATGTATGAAGCCCATACCTACTGCAAATGTTGGAGATATATATTTATGAAGACCGGCCTCATGCCCAGTACTATTTATATGAAACATTACAGAATGATTTTACTCTCGGTAAGTTTGTACCATTAACGACTACATGTATCTTATGCAATCAAAAGTTTGTACTTAATGTAGCACGTCTAGTCGCCACAAACTGGTAAGGTTCTAGTAATAAGTTGCAACCGTACGTAGCTTTCGATTCTCATAATGTCGTATTCTATATGAAATATGCGACATGGGAGTCATCTGCACCAGATGACTCAAGTGACTCGAATGATTCAATAGTCTCGGTCGGAGATTTTGAAGGGTTTTTTGCAATCGCTAGGATTGGAAATACCCAATAAAAACGAGATAATTGTAAACCAACAATGTAATCTTTTTTTGAGGATTTCAGTTGTTCCCATATTTCCTGATTCATATAACAACGTTCTCTCTAGAAATCAGCATCTTTGACATTTACTATGGCTTCTAAGTATATAATCAAACGTTCTTTCTCCTCTCAGCTGTTACGAGTTTTAGCACCATCAAATACGATTCCGTTAAATGCTCAGAGAGCTAATGCCGTGGAAGTTGATTCTTCAATTAACTTCAATATCAACACTAGCTCAGACACTGGCCACGAGTCAAATATGAAGGCTATTGAATTAGCATTACAGACCCCTAGACCGTTGAACTCATGGACCAAAGACCAAATCCGTGAGATATACAATACGCCGCTAATGGAACTAGTTTTTCAATCTCAAATTCAACATAGGAAATATCACAACCCTCAAGAGGTTCAGTTATGTACTTTGTTATCAATCAAGACTGGCGGTTGTACCGAAGATTGCAAGTATTGTGCCCAATCGACCAGATATGATACTGGAACCAAGGCTGAGAGGATGATTTCAGTAGATGAAGTTATGAAGGCTGCTAGAACTGCAAAAGCAAATGGATCTACTAGATTCTGTATGGGAGCTGCATGGAGAGACATGACAGGTCGTAAGTCAGGATTGAAGCGTATTTCCCAAATGGTTACCCAAATTAATCAAGAGCTAGGGATGGAAACATGTGTGACACTAGGAATGGTTGATAAGAAACAGGCGGCAGACTTAGCTGATGCAGGTTTGACTGCCTACAACCATAACATCGATACATCTAGAGAGCATTATCCAAAGGTTATTTCAACTAGAAGTTACGATGAGAGGTTGCAAACAATCAGGAATGTTCAAGATGCTGGTATTAAAGCATGTACTGGAGGTATCCTTGGACTTGGTGAAACTGAGGAAGATCATATTGGTTTCTTATACACCTTATCAACCATGGAAAAGCATCCCGAATCTTTGCCTATTAACCGTTTAGTGCCAATAAAAGGAACTCCCATGGAAAAAGAGATATCCAGTTTACCTCGTGAATCAGGCAGACGTTTAAAATTTGAACACATTTTAAAAACCATTGCTACTGCTAGATTAATTATGCCAGAGTCAATCATTAGGCTCGCTGCTGGACGTTATACCATGAAAGAACATGAGCAATTCTTATGTTTCATGAGTGGTTGTAACGCTATCTTCACCGGTGAGAAAATGTTAACAACAATGTGTAATGGGTGGGATGAAGACATTCAAATGTTAAAAAAATGGGGTTTGAGGCCTATGAAGAGCTTTAATAAAAGCCATATGCCAGTAACGGATAATCTGAGTCCAACATTAAAGCCAACCGTCGATCAGACTACAGAAAAATTTTCTGAAGCGTGCGTTCTGTAAGGAATTAATGTTTTATATTACAGTATATATGATAAATAATAATTTCATATAATAAATCATACATCTAATCGTCAAGTTCGTTGAGTATATTATTATTGTCAATACTGATATCATTTTCTTTGGTACTGTTTGAATCTGATAACTTGGCTGTTTGATTTAGAACAGTATTTGAATAATTGATAGCAGGAAGTGAAAATGACTCGTCTTGCGAACATTCACCTATACCTTTATTATTATTTTCTAACTTAGAACTACTCTGCCTGCAATCGTCCTCTAGCTCGTGAGCACTTTTATTTGATACTTCCGTGTTAGATCTAACCAGATTAAGAGCAGAATGGCTTCGTTTCGATAATTCTATTGTGTTATCTGTATCATCTATTTGTGAACTGCTGTCTGCTCCGCTCAAAGACCCACCCTTACCGCGTTGAATGGACCTTCTTTCATGAGATACATTTTCGTCGCCTTTACCATGAACTTCATCTTCTAATTGTTCATCCTCTTCATCAGTATAGTCTGTGCCGAATAAATCAGGAGATATAGCTAATAATTCATCTAATCCACCGCCAGACCACCCTTTTTTTGCAATGCCTTCATATATTTCAAGTTGGGCCCTTACAAGTGAACCTGTTCTAATGAGTAAATGATCTCGATTAAAATTCTCTATCATAGAATTAATTTCATGGTAATATTCATATTTCAACCTATCAATATCATCAATCTGATTTGTCAAACTCAACAAGTTAATTTTGTACGTATTCAAGTTTCTTGTCTTCGACTTCGAAAGCTTCACATTTTCTACCTCTTTCTCTTTTAACAATTTCGATTTCGATTTCACTTCTTGCTGATAAAATTTATAATTGGAATTATATTCTTCTTGAAGATTTATCAACTCTTTTCTCAACGGTTTCTCGAAGCTCAGAAATATCAAGCTGCTTAAGATATTCTGATTCGCTGCTATTATATGCTGCAACCCACCCGCATTCATTATCCCATTGCTCACATTTTTCGAATTATTTACTTTAGGGCATTCGTTTATTGAATCTTCCAAAGCATGACCAAATTCATTGGCTGCTTCACAAACATTTGCCAATGATAATCGTAATTTTTCAGCCTTATCTATAATATTGCTATATTTTTCAGTGGTATGTTGAAAGTCTTGTGAAGTTAATATATTTGAAAGATCACTCACAGATGGGGAGAATGAAGTAAAGGTATTCAACGATGGCTCTCTATTTATTCTCTGGCTATAATCATAGCTTCCCCCTGTGGGCTCTCGGCCAGGGGAGGTCGGTATATTCGAGCTATTGCTCATGAAGGAGTAGAATTCAGAAAGATGTTCGGGAGGCTTGTTAGACGATTTAGTAAAATTATATTTACTATTGTTCTGCCCATTCAAATTCAAATCATCTGAGTTCTTCCTTACTGTATCTTGTTGAGATGGCATCTCACAGTATTTAATTTATATGCAATTAAAACTTGTTTATCTACCGTTCGTATATGAATGTTCACTAATCTAAAAAATCCAGCTCACGGGTGAGGGAAGGAATAAAAAAATGGACGAGTCCGGAGTCGAACCGGAGACCTCTCCCATGCTAAGGGAGCGCGCTACCAACTACGCCACACGCCCTGTGTGAATTGAGAGAAATGGTCCCTAGCAGGATCGAACTGCTGATCTTGGCGTTATTAGCACCACGCCTTAACCAACTGGGCCAAGGGACCTTTCTTGAAAGTTGATTAAATCGTATGCGTATATAGCGCATGAGGCAGTCTATTAATTATTTTTTTCGTTATTCAGGGTTCAATGATCGTTGTTTTAACTACCTAGTCTGCTGGGCTTTACGGCTTTTGAATCTGTCAATGTCCAATTAAGGGACTTTGACAGATTCTTTGAGAATATAAATGCGAAAAGGTTCCTGAAGACTAAAAATAGCCTTTGACAAACATTTCCTCAAGTTCTTCCATATATATTACTATTCGTTGCAAGTTATACCATTCTTTAATTTTAACATTATTATCTATTTGTACTCAATATATGGACAATAAAGTAACCTGTGCCCTAGTTAATTTGTCCGCGGATAGGTAAATAAAGGATAAATACTATGAATATTTCATTTAGCGTTATTTTATAATTGCAGATGTTCATGAATCTATTAATGGCATTGGCAGCTCTGATAAAAGCAGTTGATATATAAAATAGGTGTAATAATGACGGAAGCAGCTACGATATATGATATGCTTCAATAATTCAACAAAACTTTTTGAGAGAGGATGTGTATATATGCAAGTAATATTAGATTAAAATCAGGTTTACAGTATGTATAATTGACATTATTATCATTATATTACTATATATAAAATATTATAAGCTGCATAAAGCATCGATTGCTTCTTTATTATTTATAATTGTCATTGCAGCTCTACTACAAGCTCTTTTCTTTGTAGCATCAACTGCGGTTGCAACATGTATTCCTTTAACCTTAAGCTCGGCTCGGAATTGCTTTGATGACATTTCATAGATCTCATAGATAGGAATAGTCCCCATATTCTTCCCTAATATTGAATAAAGTTCATTCTTTGCCTTATTATCTACATCTGTAGAGACATCTGCGATAAGAGGGAATATGGTTGTATCAATTTTTTGTGTTTCGCTAGATTGTGAAGTCGATGTTGATAATTGTGCACTTTTCGTCTTATTACTTATCACAGATTGATTTCTATCCATATTAAACCTTACCTGACTGTACTTTTCGAGCAAGCTCTTATTTTTCAATGCTTCCATGGCCGCCCTTAAACCAGCGTCTTTATTACTAGGAGCAGTGCCTACCCCTAAAACATCATCACCCATGGTACATCTTATCACAAATGGATTTGATGAGCCATCACCAGTTTTAACTACTTCGTATTGAGGGTGAAAAGCTGCTGTACCAATAAGAGAGTATAATTCCGACTTGGCATCTTTGTTTATCTCTTCAGTACTGCTGATCTGCCTAGCATGTTTATTCAATCTACTGTCCATTAATGTAGTAAGCCATTGCTGAATTTCGGTGTAATCAAACTTACGTTCAATTGCTAATGCGCCGATGTATGCCTCAAATATATCAGCATAAATCTTTTGGGTACTATCCTTAAGTATTTGGTCATTAATATTACTTCTCAACTTCTTATCAAACCCATACAATATTGAGAATTCAGCTAAAGTGACATTATTAACCAACAGTGATCTGATCTTTGACAATTCACCCTCAGATGCTTCTGGAAATTTATTAAAAATTATTACTGTTACAAGATTATTAAGTACAGAATCCCCTAAAAATTCCAATCTTTCATTATGCGATGCCATCAACTCAGATTTATGCAAATAAGATTTATTATTAATAATAGACTTATGAATGAAGACCCTATTACAGAGTTTGATGTCGTTTATTACCGGTAAGTCAGGTACGTTACTTTCCTTCGACTCTGGTTCTTTTGACGTTTTTCTTGTGTGTCTTTCTGTATCCATGCTTTTTTCTGAACCTGAACTTATTTCATTGTCTTCATCATCCACACCTTCAATTACACTAGCATTATTATTTATTATTGAATCGAATAGCCTTAAGCGTCCATTATTGTATTTCGTTTTCAACTGTGCTGCCAACTTGATTAGTTCGTTATTCTCTAAATCAAATATAGTATTTTGGTCCAACGTCTTCGAGGTTAATAGTCTCTCAACTTCTGTTAAATCAGGTGCTTCATTTATAAGAAGCCTGATATTCTTCTGGAGTGTTCTTGTGCAGTGTTCAAGTTTTTTTACTTCTACATATCCGAAATTATTATTATCTGAAGTCCCTTTGTCTATTTCATCAATCTTTCTTTTCTTTGAGCCCAGATGAGCATTCCTGGCAGGAGTAACGGTTTCGCTTTCAATGGCCGAATTATACTCGTCAGTATTGTTACTCCTATTTAGAGAGTTGACAAACTCTTCGTAATTCGATCCATTCATTATTGAATCTATTAGCAATATTATGCCCACTCTATTTTATATATATAAATTGTGCTCGGTTCGATGATGTAAAAATATTTTTTATACAGACTAGACACACTACGTATTTTGCAGCCAACGTATTTACCTTCAATAAACAAGAAGCAGTACATACAGTGGGTGATTAAAACCGTTAATTATACACTTCAGATTAGTACTATATAATAGCTTTAAAGCCTATTTTTTTGTTTTCAATGCTACCGTTTCGTATCTATTCTGAAAAATTCCCAAAATGAGCAAAAACTTATAAAGACTTAAACCTTATTATAATTAAATTACCGAAATATATGACACATTTATGAAGAAATAAATAGAAATGTACGAATATTTACAGATATATGCCTTTCGATACTCTTAGTATAAAAATATTGAACCCATCGCAACATAGGGAAGAGAATAAAGACACACCAAAATCACAAAAAGTTATTGAGGTACATTTTCAGAAAAAACCAGAAGTAAATCAACGAAACATCCTACTTATTTAATCATAGCATCTGGTACTTGATAACAACAATCGAACCATACTGATTCTAGCACAAGCTATAGCTTTTTGGTGAAATACACGTGACTACTAAAGAGTTAGCGTGTGCTTACCATACACAATTCGACGGTACTGAAAAATTCGGTCTACGAATAAGTTTTCACCTTCAGTAGGCCCTTCAATAAGCTAACGATAATGAGACTCCCATTAGCATCCATAAATGGGTTGAGATGCATACGCCCACAGGGAACCATATTTAACTTTTTTAAGCCATCGATTTTTAGGGTACAACAATCATCGTATAGTACTGAACAATCACCAGTCTACTCCCTTGACCGTAACACTGGTAAGCATATTTTGACTAGAAAGACATTCTTAGTCGACTATTACAAATACTTGAATGACTCAAATGAAATAGTGTTATATGTTCATCATAATAATTTAATTAAATCTGAAAATAAGAAATTTAGATCAGAACTTAATAAGGCAGGTGCCAAGTTGAACATTATCAGAAACAGTATTTACAACGTTTATTTAAGATCAGAACACGAAAATGATCCAGCAGACTTGGAAACGTCTAAAAGAAATAGAAATGTTGTTCATCCGTTCTCTTCATTATTAAATGGACCAACTGGTATTATCACTATACCAAAATGTGATCCACAAGCAGTTACTCAAATTTTAAAGATTTTGAAGTCAGCTAATGAAAAGTTGATTTTAATCGGTGCTAGAGTTGAACAGAAGGTATACGATATAGACCAGGTTGATAAATTTAAAGACTTACCATCTAAGGAAGAACTTCAAGGCCAATTGGCAGGGTTATTGACAGTTTTGGGTGGTGCCGGCTTGGTAAGAACTTTAGAGGCCTCAAGTAATACCTTGTACTTGACTTTAGAAGAACGTCGTAAAGACATAGATCCAAGTGAAAAGGAAGACAACTAAATCAAACTTTGATTTTAAGCAATCCGGCCGATATCATTCTCTTGTAATGAATTAAGATTCTATTCATCAGTAGCATTACTGAATCTGTACATACGTATATTTAATATATCAAAAGATGTAAATATCTACATATATTTAAAGATAATCTTGTAGCGATAATGTTTGTAACACAAAATGTTCTGATCTGAAAAATTTCAATGCTCATCTCCATAGAGGTTTGAGAACTTATATGTGGTATCTAACAGGCAACGATAATTCTTGAAGACAATGGGTAAAATAGAAGCAACGAGCAAGGAGGAAAAATTAAGGGTACAGAAGGAGGCTGAAGCCAGAAGAAGGGCTTACAGAGATTTGAAAAAGGAAGCTAGACAGATGCAAAAAGAAGTCAAGTTTGATACTGACGATAATTCGGAATTACCTAAGAAAAGGTTCTATAGACAGAGAGCACACTCTAACCCATTCTCAGACCATAGATTAGAGTATCCAAGATCCCCTGATACAATGGACTGGAGTAAGTTCTACCCACAATATTATGATCTGGAATCTAAGAAAATGACGTCCGAAGTTGAAATTGCTGATATTGGCTGTGGGTACGGAGGATTATTGATAAACTTAGCTCCCGAGTTTCCAGATAAATTATTATTAGGAATGGAAATTAGAGTCCAAGTGACGCAATATGTCGAAGATAGAATAATTGCATTGAGAAATCAATATAGAAATGAATTACAAAACAACTATCAAAATATTTCAGTATTGAGAGGTAATGCCATGAAGTTTTTGCCAAACTTCTTTCACAAAGCACAGTTGTCCAAAATGTTTTTCTGTTTCCCAGATCCTCACTTCAAACAACGTAAACATAAGGCTAGAATAATCACGAACACTCTATTAGCAGAGTATGCTTATGTATTAAAAGAGGGTGGTATTATTTATACAATTACAGATGTTGAGGATTTACATAATTGGATGGTAAAACATTTAGAGGAACATCCAATGTTTGAAAGGTTGAGTAAAGAATGGGAAAAGCAAGACAAATGTGTTTCAATTATGTGGAACTCGACTGAGGAAGGCAAGAAAGTCACTCGTAATAAAGGTAGCAAATGGGTCGCATGTTTCAAAAGATTACCAACTCCAGATGATTGTGAGTAGAGTTGTAAACCTCTTATATGTATAATAGTTTTATTTTGTAATTCATGCAGATCGTAGCTTATAGAATTAGATTTTAAAACATAACCTACGTTTAAGTTTATTAAATCTTATGGAATATATTAACACAAAAACAATAATACAATAAGCCTTAAAATAAAACCGTAATCCCTTCATAGGAATGAATTAAGTTTTTTTAAAAAAAAAACTAATAAATAGAATAGAATAGAATAGAATAAATAAAATAGTCAGAATTAATAGTTAATTAATTGAATTTGGTACATTATATACCATAAACTAAATTATCAATGGATTAGAAAGATTCTGGAATAGTAGTCTTTGTTTCGTCAACAAATTCTTGGGTGCCAGATAAGCCCGTGGATGGAACATCTGGGAATTTAGACGCACCAGTAGAAGCACCAGTAGAAGCAGCTGATGAAGAACCTTCAAAAGAGACATCTCTGTTATCACCAACGGTTGAACCAGCAGTTCTAGTAGGCAAGTAGTTCTTAATCATGGCACCAATTGGTCCAGTCTTTTCAGCTAAAGCTTCCAATTGTGGAGCAGCCTTATCTTGAGCCAATTTAGTGTATTCGGCAGTCTTTTCTTTGGCTAACTTAGAATATTGAGCAATAGCAGCATCAATTTCCTTCTTGTTTCTAACGTAGACAGCTGGAACAGTGAAAGCCAAGACAACAACAATAGTAATCAAGGTGTATAAAGAAAACAAGGAGGTAATCTTGTATAAGATGTAAGAAATACCTGCAGCCTTTAAGGTGGCTTCAATGTCGTGAGCATAGAGGATCTTTTGAATTTCAGCTTCAAATTTTTCATTGAATTCAGCAACGTGTGGTAAAAGTTCATCATTGATTTTCTTAGCATAAGTCTTGGTAGCAGGCTTGTATTTAGAGACAAAACCTTCACCAACAACGAATTTACCTACGTATTCAAGAATAGCAGAAACTAGAAGTAATTGTTAGTAACCTGTCAACATACCGAGGAATGAATATACCCAAAATGGTCATTTTCACTTATATCGAAACAAAATACATACCCAATAATCCAATATAGGCAAAATGGAAGAAAATGTTGAACAAGTTCACTGTTTTAAGAACAAGTAAAGTAAAAATGATAGTACCGAAGACCTTACCAGTCTTAACAGGATCTTTCCAAGTTAACAAGTCACAATGACAGTCTTTCTTAGCAAGTGGAGCAGTAGTAGTTGGAACAGTTGGAGTAGACATTGTAATAGTTGAATAAGTTTACAATTGATGAGTTATACCAGTTGAATTAATAGTTGGTGAAAAAACAATTTATAATAACAATGGCGAAGTAGGGATCAACCATTTTTGCTTACACTGAAAATTTAAGGTATGAAAATGTCACAAGAGGAATCGAGAAACGGGCTCAAAATTTTCATCGAAGACACAGTTTGCTTTTCGAATAGATATACATTATTATTGCTTTCTCTATAAATTACGTGGCTGTAAAATGACGGAAATAACCTAATCCTTGGTGACCTTCTTCTAGAGCAAGTTTTGTTAGTTGCATGTTGTTGTGGTAAAACTGGATAATATCTGCGTGAGTAGATTTTGCATCTTCATTTGACAGAGACGGATTCCGCAACTGCTCAAATTCGTGTAGACTCCTCTCGCCTATTTGTTGTTTAAGCCAGTTTAAATATAGCCTATTAGAGTGATTTTGAAGTAGGCTGACGAATGTGGATAAATACTGGAGTAACTGGGGCAATTTGTCCTTTAGCTGATTCTCAATATTAATGCAAGTTTGGGCTTTGGAGTTCGTTTTCTGGAAGATATTAGGCTTATGCTTGTTCTGTTCGCATTCCTTGATATAGTTGACGTAGGAACTCCGTAGTTTTCTGTGCATTTGAATTTGGATCTTGACCTCGTCGCAATAGGTGAGGACCAAAGTGATGGCAGAGATCAATTTCGAGTCAAGTTCTTCAACAAGTAACTGGGTCATCAGTAATTGTATATCCATTTTATCTACATAACTGGAATAGATGGAATCAATGTAATGGGCAGGACCATCGCGTGGTGTATCGGTTTCTTGAAGGAACTGTTTCCACAATCTTGCGTATTTGGATTGTTGTTGCATGAATTCCATAAGCAGACTGGAGAACAATTCGAAAGTCGTTTGTATGCCCTTGATTCTATTATACTTGTCTCTGAAAGACATTACGAGGTATACGTACTGCCCTCCACGCTTTGGGGGTAATTTTTCTCTGGGTGCAAACAGAATATTTCTTATGGGTAGCCAACTTCTCCCTTTGGAAGGAATACTATCTTTAGTTGCAACATTGAGTCTTAGGTCATTTTCTATGGGAACACATCTTTCAAGATTTGAATCATAAATTGTATCTTGCCTCTTTTTATCTAGCATGACTTGCTTACTTTTTATGTCTATTTCTTCGAAAGAAGAGAGGGATTCTTGCGTATTGCATTCGTCAATAATCAGGTTTATTTTAATTAAAGCTAGATTGAGCTCATGTTTTTGAACATCAGAACTTATTGCATTGGAACTATCTATCAATTGCTTTAATAGTAAGGGGTATTTCATTATTCTTTGCATCGGCTGTATCAAAATAGTCTGAAGCGACCAACTTTTAGTCTTGGACTTCGTTAGAAAATTAGCTTCTTTTAACCATTTGCCTACAGCAGGTCCACCGTAAGTAAGTTTCCCATTAAAAATCTTCATTCTGAAATTATGTTTGGCAAAATAGGCTAATATAGTTGGTTTGAAATTTGTTGCCTTAAATAATTTGTGGATGCTTAAACCAATATCAAGCTTGTGAATGTTGGAGTTTATAACTAATTGTCTTATATTATGATTGAAAATATTCTGATCATCTTCATCTAATTCAAATTTTTGTAACGACTTTGCATCGGTGAAACCATTGCACTGTTTTAGGTTATCTATTGTAGACTTGATAAAATTTTTTGATATTTCGGTCAACAATATGATATCTTGAAATATTAACAATTTCTCTTGACTGGTTAAGATGTTCTTGTATTCTGCAACATTTGAAAGCAAAGAACTGTAAACCGATTGACATAAATGCAAACTTTTGAAGTAGGCTATTTCCGTTTCGATGATTTCGATTAATATCTTTTGAAATTGATTAAGCAGGTCGGGTTGATTGAAGAAAGAATTATGAATAGGAGAATCAATTTTCTTTTTCTGAGGTGGAATTGGCACTTGAATGTATGACAACGAACTTAACTCGAGATTTCTTTTATTTGATTTGATTGTTGGATTCGTATTAGTGTTATATTGTTCCGTGAAACGTAAAAATGAAGTATCACTTGTATTACTACTTGGAACTTGACTAATAGCCTTGGGTTTCAACCAGCTGGGACAATATATATCGTCTTCCAAACCCTCCTGATCAGATTCAAGATCTGAATCAGATATATTAACAACTATTTTCCTAGCCTTATCCTTAGCAATACGAGTTGGCTTATCATCTTTCATTTTTATCATGATTAATTGACTAAATAATCTACATATTATATTATATCAATTATTTATGTTCCATAGGCTTATATATATATATATATAGACCCTAACGTTTTAGTTCTAGACTGATATTTGCAAATTGTATCAATTGTGTGAGATTTGTTTGAAGTTATCAATTTCGCAGTCAAAATTTTATTGCCGAGGAACGAAGCCTAATTTCAATGTTTCACATATTAATCTGTTTCTAACAAGGTGGTCGGGCCATTTTCCATGACACCCTTACCTAAATAATTAGTGATAACTTTAAAACGGTCAGGTGCTTCATTCAAAGATTGCTCAAATAATTCAATATCGTCTTTTGTTCGTAATTGATCAGCTCTGGCCGAATGTGCCAGTTCAAGATCATTGATACATAAGGGACAGCAACGAGTCATGACGTCAAGACCATCCAATTCAGTGCCAGAAGAAATAAACTTATTTTCATCTAAGCAACGTTGATGATATGAATGCTTGCACTTAAAATGGACAATTGGGAAATCTAATTTCATCTTGCAAGAAGAGCATTTGTTATTTTGAATGACAAATGGTTTAGAGGTCAACTCTGTTAGTTTATGTGTATTTTTAGTCGAATCTTTCTCGTACGATTGAATTAATTTAACATTATTGGAAATTTCTTGTTTTTGAGTATCAATGTATTCGATTAAGTAGTCTTTTATCAATCCTATAGTTGCGAATTCAGTAGCACTTAGAATTTGTATTACTTCCAAAGGTGTGGCTAGCTTCAAAGATTTTATGCGGCCTAAAATGGACTTGAAATCCTTTGCATCAACTTTATTAAATACCTCTTCTTTTGAAACAATAAACTTCAACATTTGCTTGTATAACTCAGGTTTACCTTCCCCATATTTATGCATTATTTCGAAACAACCATCTATGTCGCCAGATGATTGCGATGTTCTAAATAAACTTTCCTCGAATCCTGATTGTTGTTTTGCAGCAATCTCACCATCTTTAAAATCGTATATGTGAGATATAAGCAATAATGAAGACTTGTTTAATAAAGAAGAATAAGCCTCGACTAATTCTTTTGCTTTAGAAAGCCACGAATTTTTCTCGTTCTCTGGTGTTGACTTGGATAATGAAAGATACATTTCTAGTAAAGTTATTAATAAATCTTTTTTATCATTGATATTACCTTGATATCTTTCAAAAGTTTCAATGCATGCTTCCAAAAAAATAACAAACTCGTTTGGATTATTGATGTAGGAAGGAAAAATCAAACTAGGTTTAGGCGGTGAATAAGTTGGTTCTGAATGCAAATTAGTTGAAAAAGTCGACTCTTCTGAATCCACTTTATCCGAAGAAGAACCTGCTATATAAGCAAGGAATGCCTTATAACTGTTTAATGGAAATGCCATTTCATCATTATTATTGTTTGCCAGGATGTCCGGGACTCTCTTTGAATTAACTGGTCCAGCGGGTTGTTCCTGAGGAGCATATTTCCCAGTAAAAACATTAATTAATAATTCAGTTGTCTCAATTGGTAGACTATCTAATAAAGATTTGGAATGGTCAATTAGGATTAACAACAACTCGTCAATAGATAAACTTTTCATGTACTCCAAACATTGTTTTGGCTGATGCATATCACTTAGCTGGATACCAACTATATGGCTTGGCTGGTTTAATTTATGCAACAATTTAATTGCTTGCGTAAAATATCCACATTCTTTAAACAAGTTTATGATAAGCTGAAAGTTGAGCTCTTGCAAGTTTACTTTAGACAGTTCCTTTTTATTAGAGGTATTTTCAGACAAATCAAAGTCTTCAATGAATGTATCAAGATCTGTTATCATTTTCATTTTACAATAACAGCACAACAATAAAGTGAGATGATCGTTATTAGCAATTTTCAAGTCATATAATTTATATAAGAACTTGATCAAGCTATTAATATTGGATACATCTTTAAATTTGGTAATAACAGTCATAATGAAGTCGTCTATATTATCATCACCTTTCTTCCCATCCAATGAATCATTTTTTTCATATAGCGTTAAACATTTAATATAAGCATCGATTGACTCTTCAAATTCCGACTTATCATACAAATGGTCACCATGTAATACTTGAATTTTAAGAAGCATATCATTAGACAAGTTTGCTTGAGTCGCCAAATCATATGCAATGTTGAACAAAGAACGCTGGAGAATTAATTCTATCTGTTGGTTAATAGGTCTTTCATGTAGTTTGTACAAGACCCCATCATTGCTTAACATATAAAGGTCATCCCACATCGTAAAGATGTAGTCAATAGTATTATTTGGAATGGTGAGACTGAAGAATATATGCTTGTTGTATAAATCTATTATCAAAATTTTAGTGATAGTTTTATTTTTTGCATCCGATGTGCTACTCTTAGTCTGCTCTTCGATTGGTGAAACAATTAGCAAATAATTCTTCTTGTACTTGAATATGCTTTTCTTTGGTATTTCAAAGGCCAAAGTATCACTTTTACTTAAATGACTGTAATATCTTATTGAATCCTTTGTACCCACAATCAATTGTTGCGACTTGACATCTATGTCAGAGCAATTCAAATCGACGCCAGTTCTCTTGGAAAGCAACCTATTTGGCTTTCCATGATTTCTGCCCGTAGTTAGTACCGTCAAAACCTTAGAAGTGGTAGTAATGTATAGTATGTCTTCGTATTTATTGAATTGTATACCAGTAATCGGATCATTGGTTTCATAAATTAGTCGTTGTTTAGAGCCCCTATCTCTAATTAAATCTCCTCGGATGAGTAGCACTTTACCGTTAGTATAACCTATCCCCACACAAGTCAAATCATCATTGAATTGAAAACAACTTATGGGAAACGAATTATCTCCATTATGGATATTAACCTGTGTGTGATACTTGTGCTTTAGGGAATCTCCTTCATCGTTATTTTCATCAGAAAGCTGAAGAAGTTTGTTCAAGTCCCACAACTTCAAAATAGATGGCGATCCCTGTCTCTCTGCTAAAGTTACAAGTAAATTGGAACCAGGCAATGATTTCATATACCCTATTCTGTAATCAAGATCATATGCAATAAATGTTTTCAATAACGTAAACTCTTTAGAAATAACTTTTATGAAAGAATTTTTAGTAGCAATGACTAGATATGATGCTGTAGAAGTAATAGCTGATAAAGAATGATCGGAGTATAATGAATCTTCACTTCCATAATTGGGATCTTTTATTGGCGTAACATCAAATAATTGAAATTGCCTCCATGAAGAGGGTAGTGACATCTTCCAATGCAATAATTATGGTTTATTTAGTTTTTTATTTAAAAGTATGAATATAAAATAGGAACCAATTGATACTGGAATTTAGAAAGTTGGTGATACTCGCAATTTGACGTTACACGTTTAAGAGTCCGACTGAATTTTGAAATTTATCAAATAAAATGGTAGCTTTCTTTTTCCGTTTTTCTGTCAAAGTATCACTACATACATCAATGAATTACGACCCGATACACGATACATTTGTTAGTCAATCGACTAAGGAAACATCTGTGACAAATCCAGAGAATGAGAACGATACAAATTCTAAAGGTGCTAGCGTCAATGAAGTCGTTGAATCTCCAACGCGGAAAGCATTTTCTATTGAAAACTTAATGGGGCCTGGGAGCACTCCTTCAAGTATAGTAAATACAGAAGAGGGCGAAACGGAAACAGACGCGGAACATGATAATGATCATGATTTTACAGCTGCTAATTCATCAGAAGTGGAAGGTGATTTCTTGCCGAAGGAAAAGGGAGAGAAGAAATCCGGCAAAGCAAAGAAGACAAGTGCGTCATCTGCATCAAAGGGATTTCGGCACTTAAAAAAATCAGATGGAGAACCATTTTGGCGTCGTGATATTCAATACGACTTCCTCCAAGAATTGTTTGATGATGAAACTAAAGCATTTACTAATTATTTCCCATTTTGTGACATACCATCTGCCAACAACGAACCTAGAATTACATTTTCGGAACTTTATATAAGGACGTTAGCCGAATCTGGAAAATGTTCGAAGATCTTAAAAGAAAGATTATTGAAAGATGTTGAAATGGGTAAATCTGTTGGTAAGGTCTGTTTGTTAGTTAACGCTGGTCGTATGAATACAACAGTGAACTTTGTTCCTGAAATGAGGTCTACGTTGAGAACGTACCATTCAATCCCTTCCTTACAAGCAGACCCGGTGTATGGGGGATCCAAACCTTTGCAAGATACTCCTAGATTAAAATCTATACTTAAAGCAGTAACGGATGTTCATGAAGAATTGAAGTCTTTGGATGATATTCTTGAAAATCCTCCAGCGGATAAACCAAATACAAATCTTGTGCAGTTATTGTTTTTTTTAAGTAATAACGTGAAAGCAATTAAATTCCATCACGATAATTCTAATGAATACAACGACAGTAATAATTTTATGGAATTTTTTTTAAATTCTCATATTCAACCTAAGAATCGTGCTAGGAGATTTCTTTGGCTAGTTTATACCTATTTGGAAACTAGCTTTACTGAAAATGAACTAGAATTAAATCCATTTAACCCAAAGGAAATCCCACCAATAGAGTTAATACCAGATAATGAAGTTGATGAATTTGATAAAGATACAGATTTTGAGATTGAATATTCTGAAAAGATGTATAAAACAAGACTAAGATATTTGGCTGACGAAGAACACAATAATAATCCGAAACGTGGCAACAAGTCGAAGAAAGAGAAAGAAGTTATTGATACTGAAGATAATACGTTTGATGAATCGATAGATACATCATTGGAGCAAGCTACACTGCCTTCGGGTAAAAGGCCATTGCCAGTGGACGATGCGAAAGCACGTAAGAGGAAAGGTAAGAGAAATCCAGCTATGCATAACACCGTTATTTCTTCACCTTTAACAAAAAACGTGATAACGTCGTCAGCAGAGGTGTCTAATTCCAATGATCCTGAAAGTGAGCAGATAGTAGAAACAAAAGATGAAGCGAACAATAATTCCGGAAATGGAAACTTGAGCAGTAATACTGAAGGGAATGGATCAACAGGAACTTTTGAAGAGGTTCCACTACCAAATTACGAGCATCTTTCGTTTCCTATCGAAGGCCTTTCTTCTATTGTCGATTTATATGCTGGTTCAAAAGATATTCCTTTAACTCCCGAAAGTACAGTCTCTATAACAACACATAATAATATTATAACAAAATCTAAGCCGGTTATTCGTCAAGTTCGAAATTCCTCTAAAGCCACGGGTGTTGAATTTTCCAAAAAGACTGATGTGTTAACGGATTGGCTCTACAAATTTTTCCAATATAAGAAGTCTAGTTCCAATGGGCTTTTAGGAATGGAATGGGAATCAATTCGTTACGACTTAGTGCATGGATCCGAAGAGTTTATATATCGGGAGTTAGGTAGATATGTCAATTCCCAACAAGATTCACATGAGATGGTAAACAATGCTAATGGTTCCAATAATGCAGCTGATGCTAATGGGGATGAATTAGGTTTTGACTATTTACAAATTCACGACTTTAATCATTTCAATGAAAAAAATTCATTCTTGGTTGATTTGATATCCTATTGCCAAAAGTATTTTATTGAACAAGAAACTCAAAATCTTAAAGATAATACGCAAATCAAGAAGCTTATTAAATTTGATTTGCTTAAGGAGGAAGTTAACTATGCATATGATATATAGATTAGTTTTGAAAATATATTAAAAGTACATTAAATAACATGTGTGATGCTCAACCTGAGCTTATATGAAAAACATTATTGAACAATATACATACAGCGTTAAAAATACCATACTCTTTCGATAGTCTTAGGAATAGTGAATTAGCACCCTGTATGGTACAAGATGATTTCGGAACCCTTTCTTCTGTCGCCTGTATATCCCTGTCCTTCGTTAAAAATATTTTTGGATCAGATGCACACTCAGCATTCACAGAATTCGATACTACTATTTCCCACTGAAATTTGATCGTGAAATGATCATTTGAAGTACCATTCACCGGGATCGTAAATTCAACATTGTCCACCGATTTTAGTATAGAAAATATTGTAGCATCGTCTTCAATCTCTTGTTTTTTTAATAGATCGCCAATGTAACTCTCGGATTTTATGTACTGACGAAATTTTCTTATTAGCTTGTAGAGGGTGGAAATTCTTTTGTGTATAGCTATAGACAATGAATTCAAGCTGTACATTACTAAATCGACCTTTCCATTCAGTATGTAATTCTGAACTAGGACTTTAGTAAATGATGATGAAAGTAATGAAAAATTTGTCATAATGCCTTCTTTAACATTGTCATTAGCTATAGATATGGACATGATAGACTCATCAGATGAATTTATGCTTACTTCAATAGGTAGGCGAAATAAGTATGGTGATATGACTGTGTAACTGATAGTTCTGACAAAAGTGCTTTTCTTATCATCATACACAGTTGTATTTTGGGCTTCATTGATCTCTAAATATGGATAGAACTTTTTTGCCATGTTGAGTCGTTTCATCCAATCGTTGGATGGTAGCACATGTAAGTTGTTCAATATGTATTCGTTATCGTCTTGGTCTGCAGGTGCTTCCACAGGTTTAGGTTTTTGGCTTTCGATAAACCTTTTATCGTTATGTTCTAATAGTTTGCCAAGGCGATCTTTTTGTCTCTGCTTTTCATTCATATTTTGTAAGTATTTTACTTTAACCCGTAATTCCTCGACAGAACTTTTGAGCGACGTTCGCTTCTTAATCAAATCATTCCTCTCGTTAGACAAATCTAGCTTTATGCTTTGTTGATTTAACAATTTCTCTAATTCTTCTATTTTATCATCTGGCAGTTCAGATTTAGGTAACTGTAGTTGCATGTCGCCATTGTCACTATCTATATCTCCGTCATCTTCAAGTTTTTGCTTTGAATTATCTGAAGTATACTCGTGGATTTGTTTATGACTATTTTGGTCAACTTGGTCGAGTAAGATATCGGGATTTCTGTTTTGCTGACTTTCTACCGAAGGTTGACTTGGAGAAGTATTGAGGAGGTCCGATAATGACGTTATATCAGGTATATTACTCATCTAGCATCCACTAATGTAAATACTTCTGTTGTTGTTTACTCTAACTTATCACGCGGTATAGATTTCGAGACTGATAAATAATCGTTAAATATATTCAGGGCATCTCATCTACTAATACTTATATCTGAATTAAAGGTTTATAAATATGGTTTCGGTTCCAGAATTAAAGAACGTATGTTGAAGACATTTACTCACCAACTCCAAGAAGCAAATAAATTACTAACTAATGTAGTATATGGATAAAAAGTTATCGATTCAGCTAAATGGATCAAGAAAGGTAACTGGAACGTTAAGAGGGTATGATGTATGTATTTATTATTGAAGAAGCTGTATTCAAATAGTGGTACTAACGAATAAGGTGTTTTTAAACATAACATTAGATGAAGCGTTGGAAGAACAGAAGAATGGAGATAAATTAAATATTGGAACCATTGTAAGTAGCTTTTAATCGGGCATTCGAATAACCAGTGGTAAAGATCCAAGGTGAATACTAACAAACATAGGTCATAAGAGGGAATTCGATCGTTTCTATGGAAGTAAGTATACGAAATATTTCGAAGTGAAAAAGTACATACTAACAATTATTACAGGCATTGGAAAAGGTATAAATAATTTTAGTTCTAGTTTATTTATAATATAACTGATATGGGTGAACAACGTATTTGGCATGGCTTTATGTCTAATACCGCTTTTGTATAAAAATTTAATATATTAGACATCATATTATAATCAACAGATCGTGTACCAATTTATGGAAACCTTTTAACCATTTCTACACCATCGTTCTTGTATCCACACTTTTCATAGAATTTAACGTTATGAGGAGAACAATCCAAAATAATCTTATAACACCCCTTGTTCTTTGCCACTTCGGTCAAGCCGCTAATCATAGAAAATCCTAACTTCTTCCCTTGTTCTGACTTGGCCACGGCAATATCTTCAATATGACCGACCGATCCACATTCATGAATCACCTTTCTTTCTATAAACAACATTCCTGTAGCAACCACCGTTCCGTCATTATTGGTTATTACATGTGGCTGATATATCTCCGGTAACGACTGCCAGTTGTTGAAGACATCCGCAAACAATTCTGGTGATATTTCACCAACAGTAGTTAAAACCTTTAATGTTTCTAAATAATTGTTTGAGTAGTCATTTTGTTGTAATTGTCTAAACGAGTATCCTTCTGGTAATTGCATCGTATTAACACTCTATATAATATGTCTTGTGTCGTAAAAGGTTGATATATTTGTGAAAACTAAACCACGTAAACTCATGCGCTCTTAATCAGTTTTGAGAAACTACTAAGATCAATATAGTACAAATTTGCCATATAATAGTTACTCAACATCAATTACGAAAACTATATAAGAGGTGAGACACGATGGATTTTAAAGCAGATCAATTAAATTACAAGGCTGTTACTTATAGTAGTAACGCTGAGCCCATGACTATTACAGAACAATCCATCCCATTAGTCAAACAAGCAGATGGAAGTTACAATGTGCCGCCAAACAAGATCTTGGTGAAGGTTCATTCAGCAGCTTTGAATCCGGTAGATTTAATCTTGTACAGATCTGCATCTAAGGTACTTTCTTACTATAATAGTCAACAGGGGGTTGGTAGAGACTATTCAGGAACTATTGTTGCAATCGGTGAAGTTGCAGTTAAAAAGACGGACTTTAGTGTGGGGGACAATATATGTGGATTTTACAGACACATTCTTGGTAAGGGTACTGTTTCCGAGTATATTTTGCTCGATGGTACGTCTGTAAAGGATTCTGCAGTTGTCCCAGTTCCTAGGAATGTGTCTATGAATGAAGCAGCAGCATGGCCATTAGTGTTAGGTACGGCATTGACAATGACTCAGGGAAGGATCGAAGTTGGTTCAAATGCCAAAGTGCTAGTTTTGGGTGGATCTACTGCTGTTGGTAGGTTTTGCATTCAATTATGTAGAAACCATTTCAAAGCCAGTGAGATCATTGCCACATGCTCATCGTCGTCCGCACCAATCGTTAAGGGATTTGGTGCAGATAATACTATAGACTACACGAGATATCGTTCACTTGACGGACCCGTTATTCAGGCTGCTGGATCGGGAAAGTTTGATCTTATTTTGGATTGTTGTGGTAATGACGATTTATTCTCGTCTATGTCAAAGATCTTGAAACCCAAATCTAAAGGATCGCATTATGTATCTATTGCAGGGGATACGAAGGTAAGTTACTCTGGTGCAAGTATATTGAGTTTAATCTTACCATCAATTATGATCATGTTTAGGATTCTTATGAATTTGCTTGGTTTGAGCTCATATAACTATACGGTGCTCCTTTTGGAGCCCGAAAAGCAATGGGCTGAATTAGGTAGACAATTGATCGAAGAGGAGAAGGTGAAGATATCTATTGATAGCGTTTATCCTGTAGAGAACTTTTACGATGCTATTAAGAGAGTTGAGAGTCAAAGAGCTAACGGAAAAGTTATTGTTCAAATGAATGAGTAAAAATTGCAACTTATGATATTAACTATATTTATGATTAACCAATATACTTCTATGCTATTATCTTTATATTATATTATATGATTATTCTATAATCTCCATCATTTTTATTTTGTAGCTATATCTTATATCCAATGCAGCAGGAGCTGGTGCGATTCAACGATCAAAATTTACATTGTGGACCGAATATATAGTTAGTTTTGCCCTATAATATTGAATATATTACAGTTCAAAAGTATAAATATAAATACAATGGAATTGGAAGCTGATCAATTGAATTTCAACGCTATTACTTATAGCAGTAATGATAAGCCAATGGCTATTTCCAAACAATCCATCTCATTGGCCAAACAAGCAGATGGAAGTTACAATGTGCCGCCAAACAAGATCTTGGTGAAGGTTCATTCAGCAGCTTTGAATCCGATAGATTTAGTATTATACAACTCCGCTTTTAAAGTGTTGTCTTATTATAATAGTCAACAAGGAATTGGTAGAGACTATTCAGGAACCATTGTAGCAATTGGTGAAGTCGCAGCTAAAAAGACTGACTTTAGTATCGGAGACAAAGTATGTGGAATGTATACACATATTCTTGGTAATGGTACTGTTTCGGAATATGTCTTGCTTGACTGGACTTCGGATTTGTCGGTTGTCCCAGTTCCTAAAAATTTGTCTATGAATGAAGCAGCAGCATGGCCATTAGTGTTAGGTACGGCATTGACAATGACTCAGGGAAGGATCGAAGTTGGTTCAAATGCCAAAGTGTTAGTTTTGGGTGGATCTACTGCTGTTGGTAGGTTTTGCATTCAATTATGTAGAAACCATTTCAAAGCCAGTGAGATCATTGCTACATGCTCATCGTCGTCCGCACCAATCGTTAAGGGATTTGGTGCAGATAATACTATAGACTACACGAGATATCGTTCACTTGACGGACCCGTTATTCAGGCTGCTGGATCGGGAAAGTTTGATCTTATTTTGGATTGTTGTGGTAATGACGATTTATTGTCGTCTATGTCAAAGATCTTGAAGCCAAAGTCTGAAGGATCGCATTACGTGACTATTGCCGGGGATAATAAATATAGATATTCCGACGTTAGTTTATTCAGCATTCTTATCCCAACCCTTTTTGCCATTTTCAGGATGCTTTTATCCATGTTGGGCTTGAATTCTTATAATTTTTCATTCGCAGCAGTAAATCCGGAGAAACAGTGGGCTGAAACAGGAAAACAGTTAATTGAAGAAGAAAAAGTACAAGTATCTGTTGACAGTGTTCACCGAGTGGAGAACTTTTATGACGCTATTAAAAAATTACAGAGCCAACGAGCAAATGGAAAAGTTGTGATTCAAATAGATAGTTCAAATTAGTTTTAACTGATTTACGTAACATAAAAAGTATAAAATTAAGTCTTGTATTAGTGTAAATTTATATCTAAATTATAAGATGGTATTATGCGAGTAACTTCACAAGTAATGCTTAAGCATTAGGAGTTAAGATACCTTCTGGAGTGTCATCAGGTGATTTTTCTGAATTGGAGGAGGCATTCTCTTGCAATTCATTCTGTTCCTTATCGAAGTCATCATCAAGACCTAATTGAACATTGTATTCTTCAATATCTTTGACAGATAAACGTGGCATAGTAGCTGCAACTCTGAATGGTAATCTATTGTCAACATGTGCTTTGGCGAAAATGATATCAATCTCTTCTAAGGAACGACCGGCAGTTTCTGGATAAAAGAAGAAAATAATTGGAATGAAAGTATAATTCATAAGCGCAAAGAATAAATAACATCCAAAGGTACTTTGTGCAATGAAAATTGGGGTGAACATAACAACCCCGAAATTAGTTAACCAGTTAGTACAGGTGGAAACAGCTGAAGCTACGGTTCTTGTCTTCATTGGATTGATTTCTGGTGGATAAATCCAAGGCATTGGTAAGATAGTAAAACCGAAAAAGACAATAAACAAGAAAAGACCAACAGCAGCACCTTTGGCATCTTGAGTGTTTTCTCCATCTTCTGGAATCAAACAGGCAAATGTAATTGTAAATGAGATAGCTTGACCAATTGCACCAATTAAGAATAAGTTTCTTCTACCAAGTGTATCAACCAAGAAGAACGAAGGAATTGTGGATAAGGCATAGACGGTTGCAAAAACACCACCTAAAATCAAAGCCAATCTTCTTTCTAAATGAATAGTATCTTCAAATAACACGGTAGAATAATAAATTGCCGCATTACAACCAGTAAATTGTTGGAAAAATTGACCAGATGAACCAATTATCATTCTAGCAAAGTATTGCTCTTTACCACCTTTGAATAATTCCTTGAATCCGGCTTGGTTATTATCGAATCTCTTAATCGAGTCAGTAATGAACGTATATTCTGCGTAGATTTCATCATCATCTGGAGAAATATCTTTCATTGCAGCTAAAACTTCCATACCTTCAGCTTTCATATCGTGAGCGAACATCCATCTTGGAGATTCTGGCATTTCAATAGCTCCAAATAACAAGAAGATTGCAAATAATGCTTGGAAAGCAACTGGGAATCTCCATTGGACAGAACTATCAACATAAGATAATCCGAAATCGATCCAGTAAGCAACAAAGGTACCCACTGCAATGACAGAACCTTCGAAGTTGACTAAAAGACCTCTGTTTTCGGCTTTAGACATTTCAGATTGCCAAACTGGAATTGTAGCGGTATTCAAACCATTACCTACACCTGTAACCACTCTTCCGACAACAAACTGACCTAAACCCCATTGTGGACCAAATGCCGCAGTAGAAATGACGGTACCAATAATAATAATCAAAGAACCGCAAACAACTAAAATTCTTCTACCTGTTTTATCACCATAGAATAAAACAAATAAAGCACCAAACAAACATCCAATTTCGTAACAGGCGGTAACGGCACCTTGATTAACAGAAGCCCAGTGATCCTTACCTGCTGTTGGAGGGAATTCAGCATTGAATTGCTCACCAGTAATAAGACCAGACATTAAACCTTGATCGTAACCGAATAAGGAGAACCCAAGAGTAGCCACCACAGTGAACATTACTCTAAGACGTTTACCCCTTAACCCCATAGTGTTGGTTCTAGAAAAGATTTTTAAAGCCATTTTGAATATGTTTATAACTCCAAAAATCTATACTTGAAGAAAAGCAAAAATTTAATTTTCAACGGCATACCTCAGCCTTATATATATCGATGGAGAGTTTGGGGGAATGGAGACGAACGTCGAATGCTGCAAACGCTGGAAGAGGTTTGTTTTGCAAGCATTTACCGTCCGAAATAATACATGATGTAATAGAACGTATGCAACAAATTTTGTATTAACGTTACATGCAAGTAATGCTTCCAAATGCCCAGAGGCAAACTATGATTATCAAGGCTACAAGCAAATAAAGCCACCTGTTCTGCAATGTATTAGTAAAGCCTTCTACCGGATGACTACAAAAAGTAAGCCGACACTCAGTCTCACAATGAATTCCGACCATTTGCAGCAATAAAGTGTTGCCTCGGTTCTATTTTGTTGAAAACTTTTCACTGACCTCAAGATGATTTTCATGCATATTGAGATGACATATTTTAAACTTTAGTTTTTCCGGTCGCATGCATAAAATTCGTTAACACCGATGGTCAAAATAACAACCAAGGCTGTAGTCTCTGTATTTATTAATTGTAACAAAATCTATTTATTATGCAATAGGAAAAGAGTTCATATATGAGCCTTTGAATTCACTATCACTATTTCTAACCCATTAAGAAAAAAATTCGAAATCCCCTTTGACGTTTTTGACGTATATGCCGGGTATTTCGGCTGTAAGTAAAATAAAGTTTCCGATAATTAATAAGGTTAGGAACAAATAGCGATGACATTTCTTACTTTTAGTAATGCGTTATGTCATTTTTGACGTTAGACTTCACGTCAGGTGACATTAATTAATCCGAAAATACTAAGTGCATGGATGTGATATCGTTGCACCTCGCAGGGCAACACTATTCGGGATATTTTTATGCAAAATAACTAATGCTGGCTTACAAAGCCTCTGTAAACGCCCTTCAGGTAACCAGCACTTGCTTCTAGAAACTATTAATAATAAAAATAATAATACATTATAATACTTAGGTGAAACAGACATCTATATCGGTTGCCCGAACATATATATACATCATTAAATAATAATTCATTCTCTGAATAAAGTGCTTAACAAATATGCACGGAGTCGTAGATCTTATTCAAATCCCAACGTTTTGTTATATTTGCTTGTAAGCTTCCTTTGATTATATCAAATAGCCAACTGAATTCAGATTTATTGTATTGTAGCCATTGATCATGCAATTCATCGATTTCTCGTTCCCGTTTATTGTCGACTAGTGACGAGGAAAACATGGAGTTGGAACGTTTTCCCGCTTTTTCCAGGCGTTCCGATTTCTCCACCTCTGCTCCACTATCAGCATTACTGTTACTTTCACTTTCACTTTCCAGATCATCCGCAAGAACCCACTGCAAAAGACATGCTTTTTTCAAGTCAGACTTATTGTAGTCACCCGAAGTTATGATTGATCTCAAGGTTGGTTCATATGGGTGTTGAAATGGTAGCTTTCCAGTACACATTGTATACATTAGCACCCCCAATGCCCAAATGTCGGCCGACGGTCCTAAAGGTGGTGGGGATGGTAATAGCAATTCCGGTGATGCGTAAGGTAGCGAACCAATATGCGAATGTGGAAGCCCCGAATCGATTTTCCCTTCGGTTATTTTATTACTATTGTGAAATTGATATAAAGTATGGTGTGAATGTTCAGGAGTTAAATCTACTGATTGTAATGATGGTCCTAGCTGCTTAAACATATGATCCATGCCTATTTTTGAGTCATCCGTAAATAAATGCCTCGTATTCTTTGTATCACCTCCATAATATGGCTTCCTTAAGTCGGTAGTTGATGACTTACTTCTGATAGTCGAGGAAGGCGAATTTTGGGTCGGAGATAAAAAAGACGATTTCTTGCTAACTCTTGACGTGTAAACTCTAGACATCCCGAAGTCACATAATATCACTTTTAAATCATCCTTATTACGGTCATCCACTAATGCGTTTTCCAATTTTAAATCACCGTGGACTACTCCCATTTCTTCATGTAAATAAGTTAAAGCAGAAATAATTTGCTTTATAAACGTTTTTGTTTGTGATAAACGCATTCTCTGGCTTTCTATCAGGAATGAAACAGGGCCAGTCATGTTTTGCATGCCGAAGTTATAAATACCCCATGATGATACAAGTTCGAATAACGTCCCGCCAAAGATTCTATTAGTTATACAAAATATCGCTGTATCAGTTTCTAAGTGGTCAATCAAGGGTAAAATATTGTCATGCTGGAGTCGCTTCCATATATTAATTTCTTTCTTGAAGACTTCTAATACCTTAGGGTTATGCTGAGGGGGTCTTGAATGAGTTGGAGAATTTCTATTACTCTGTGAAAGCGAGGGTGCCGAAACACTGTCTATATTTCTGCTAGATTTAACAATTTTCACAGCTTTAATTACACCACCTTCACCACTGCATTCTCTAATTGTTCCCCAAGCACCAAATCCTATAATTTTTCCCAATTTAAATCCCATTACAATGGCACCTTTTTCATCCACGTTATTCTTTTTTGGTTGCGCTTCTTCCATCTTCTTTAGATCAGAGGAAGATGAAGATGACAAAGCCAACAAACGGCCTGCAACGGTATTGGTGCTATTATGACGAGATCTCCTTGCAAAACTTCCGTTATTCGAGCCACTTCCTGGTGTTCTCCCCGCACTAGAAGGCATTTTTTCATTTAAATATTGCTTAGCAAAAAGTGAAAATTGGGAGTAGTCAATTGAATCTGAAAATGACTTCACCACCTTCCGCCTCTGTGAGTATGGTAAATCATTGAAATTAGGTGGTAAACTACTAAGGATCAATTCATAATTAATATCACCCGTACTTGGATCAACTATTTGAGACGATTTTAACCTTCTCTTTTTATGGTCAGAATCAACAGTCGAAGTCAATGTGGAAGTTGAATTATTAACATCCTTATTCGTAGTCGCAGGAGCTGTGCTACTCGTATTCTTAGGAACTCTACTAGCCTTCATGAAATCACTCAATTTCGAAAACGAATGCTTATTATTACTGTTCAAATGACCTCTCAATGCTATTGGTTGGGGCGAGACCTTAGCATGTAACTTGTTCAAATCCAAGTACGATGCATCCCTACTCAGGGGCGTATTCGAAGTGCTTGTTGATGTGCTTGTAGAGACTGCCCCGCCATACAAACCTGCAAGATTCTGATCTGATGGCCTGTTCCATTTGTAAACCATGTCCCCAAAATTCAAGCCCGGAATGTATTCATCCTCTAAACCAGACAAATACTCGCTAAAGCCAGTAGTATATTCATTATTAGGACTCATAGGACTATGGTCCGAATCCGGAGAGTGTGTCCTAGTTCCCAGCCTCCGTCTACTCTCTTCGAATGGGCTCCGTATTTCATCTCTACTGCTATCTGCCTTATTTTGACGCCTACTTAACCTATAATTATTATCCTTTTTGTCCGCTATCACCTCATTAATTGATCCCATGTTTCCTGACGAGCTATCAATATCCCGAGACCCCCTCTGTGACCCCATGTCATTGCTTTCGTGTTCATATTCTATTTCATTTTCATCGTATTCTAAATCATTACCATCGTACAGTCCTAATGTGAATTTGGTCTCATCCAAAAGGCTCACCATTGACACCTTTGGTTGTGATTTGAGCGGTATATCCATTCTAGTTTAATTATTAACGTTACGTGATAATATCAATAACTTAAATAATTCTTACTTTCAATTGATGCCCTAGGTCATCCGTATTATAGATTCTACAAGTTTATCTACCTTTAATCTAGTTTATATTCACTGTATGCTCTTTGACTATTGATATAAGAAGAATATTAATAACTGCAATGTCGTGAATGACCACAAATAGTGGAGTGACGCGACATATTTGGTAACAACATAATATGTAGTATACTCATTGTTTAGACATAATCAACGGGTTTAGGAACGGTTCTGCTAACATATCAATAGCGTCAGGACGTTTCTCGTAGTCTAACTCGAACGTCTTATACAAAAAGTCTTTAGCTTCAGAAGTACACCATTCTGGAATTTGGGGGGTTATGTGGGTCCCTATTTTGAAAATAGCTTGCATCTGGCTAAAATCAGGAAATGGATGCTTACCTGTAAACATCTCCACAATAAGACATCCTACGGACCAGATATCGGCCTTTTTTGTATAGGCAGTTTGTTTCACAACTTCTGGAGCCATCCAGTAGACCGAACCTTGTAGAGAGGCTCTTCTTTCGCCTTTTTTCTGACTATTTGTCTCGTCGTCCATGTCGACATCGGAATTTCCCACCTTCTTGGAGATTCCAAAATCACTGATTTTAACGGTTCCCTTGATGTCAATCAAAATGTTTGCCCCCTTGATATCTCTGTGAATGATGTCTTCTCCGTGTAGATAGCTTAGACCGATGAGAATCTGGCGAATGAAGTTCCGTATCAAGGGTTCCTCAAATGGACCGTACGAGGAAAGCATCGATTGCACCGACCCACCAGGAACGTACTCTAAGAAAATATTCAAGAAATTATCATCTGTGGAGGATCCTAGATATCTCACAATATTTTCGTGGTTGATTTCCTTTAGCAACGTCATTTCGTGCTGTAAAGCCTCGATCATGGCCGTTTGCAGACTATTATTTATACTGTTCTTATCGGGTAAACTTACCTGCTTGACAGCCATCAACTCTCCGGTGAGTGGGTTCATTCCTAAATAGACTGTACCAAAACTACCAGCACCAATACGAGCACCCTGTAACCAATTCTTAGGTCCATCCTCTGAAATAGAATCGAGCATGTTATCCTTAAAATCATGGTCAAGCTCTCCACTTGTGTATGTACCATATTCGTCAATAAAATCGTCTTCATCGTCATCAGAATCAATGCTTAATAGTTCGATACGTGAATTTCTATTATTATCTGTGTGAAATGGATCAACAAAGCTAGCAGCAATTGAACTTCTATTCAATATAGGAGAAGTATGAGATTTCATCGATTTTGGTTCAAATGAACCTTGGCCTGGACCGCTGATATCTGATCCAATTGATTGGGGTTTACTAAAAACAGACTGGACATCATTTGAGCTCACCGCCTGGTCGATTGCATTAATATTATTCACCATCATTTCCCCAATGGTCCTCCCACTAGGCTTTCTTTTTGCCGCTACAGAATTTTGGTCCATTGATGAAACAGATGGAGTTCCTGGGGCTCCATTGGGGCCAGACACAGTTCCATTGCTTAAAATTGATGATCTTTTATTCTGTGAATTGTGGATCGAAATGTTACTGCTGGCTCCGGATAGAATGGAAGATGGGAGGTTAAATCTTCGTGAAAGTCTAACGCTGTATCTGACAGAATTACGTACGGTGGCTTCCAAATCCTTTTGATGTGCCTCTGGAAAATATTCAGCCAAGTTGGAAGAGATCAATTCACTAGGTGGCCTCTGTCCAAAGAAGTTTCTCAATATTGGACTAGCATGCGTCTTTCTAGGATCTGGCATATGATATTGACTGAAATTGTCTTGGCTCTTTGTTTTCAATGAATCTGTTTGGCTATATCTTTCATATTTGGCCATAAGCCTTTTTGAGCTCTCAATTGCCATATCAGAAGGGTATTCATCCTTGCGACATAAAATTATTCTATGTTTTTCTAACCTGTCAGGAGAGTAACAAATGGTCACTAATTCAACATCAAAAAGTAAATTCACACCAGGATTACTCTTACTATTTAACGATGTGTGGATATATGTATTATATAATGTCTCCTGTTGTTTTATTCCCAACCTTTTCAATACCTTACGTTTGATCGATTGTGCATTGAAACATCCAGTTACATTCACTTTCTTTGTAGATCCATCTTGCAAAATAAACGTTACGTTCTTATTAGCATCCTTATTGGCAGCATTGGACGAGGAGGAAACATTACTGTGCAAATATGGGTTATTAGTTAAAGTTGTCAAGGTACCTGATTCATTCGTAGGAGTGGATACGGATCCGTTACTAATATTTCCCCCAGATAACAGTGTAATACTGTCTGTCAGATGCAAATTCATTATTTTGTACAACTCATCCACTGTAATATTATCAGCTAATTTTTCAGACTTCATGCTTGAAATAGCTAATTCTAACCTTAGTCTATCTCCTAACTTATTAATCCCAATCTCTTTGAGCGATGAACTATCTAGCTCTTTTAATAGGTCGAATGTTATCCCATTTTCTATAAATTTGTTGTAATGATGCTGGCAATTAGATTTGATCAACCACTGCTTTAATTCTCTGGAATCTTGATATAATTCTCCTAAAACTTGGTCTCCCAGCAAATGCATGGTGAAACTAGTAGAATTTCTATGCTCATCTGGAAATTCATTCATTATTGCTTTGTAAACTACCAGAGTGTTAGAGATATAATAAAGAATATAATCTATCAATATGCCTATATATTTCGATCTGGAATCTAACGTTTCAGTGTGGAAGGCTGCGCGTGAGATTTTAAAGAATAACTGTATATTATCATAGATAAATATATAAAATTCAACCTAATGTACACCTTTGCGACGTCAATCTAGTTGGAATTAACGACATTACCACCTGACACCAAAGTTTGGTGGTCAAAGTCAACATTTGGCTCACTTTCTTTTCTCTTCCAACTTTTAATCTCCCCAGCACTAGTATCAATATCAAAAACTCTCATCCTTCTTATATATCCACCATAGCCACCATAGCCACCTTCACCAGATCCACCACCATAACATAACCAAAGAGCGTTTTCATTTTCATTATTTGTTGCATCTTGTAAGCAGTAATCATTACAGTGATCATGCCCGACACTGGCGACTGATACCCCCAACTTTCCTAAGGTGGACCTGGCACCAGAGTTGTACCTTGGAGCAGTTATGCCTTCCTTCTTTTCACCGACCATAGGTTGGTCAAGGTTTCTATATTCAGGCAAGGGAATATGGAAAAAGGCCATTGATAAATGGATGTGAGTATAAGCTGCAATTGATTTTTGCAAACTTGCAGCTTCTCTTTCTAACCATTTCAACTGAGATTCTTTCAACCAGTCATAACCGGGGGTTACCTTTGGGTTTAATGAATACTTGTGGGTATCCAAAAAGAACAAGGTCATAGCTGTGTTACGGGAAGAAGGTCCTTCAATCGTCAAAGCATAATTCCCAACGCCGGCAACTTCGTCAGCACCTAGGGAAGCTAAAGAATATGGTAAGTTTGCAGACAAGCTCATAATTTCTGTTCTAGACAAAGATCCCTCGTCGTCATGGTTTCCCATGGTAACTGCAAACGGTATACCTCTCTTGATGAAAGGATTTAAGGCTTTAAATAAAGCTGTTTCTGAATCCTTTGCTTCATCGCCAAAGATCTGATCACCAGTCAACACGACTAAATCCGGTTTTTCTAAGTCGAGCACTTTCTCTAAAAACTTCAATGTCCTTGAATCGGCCTGGCAGCCAGACTTTGTTTCCGCCGGCGATGGATCTCTACATTTACCAACACCAGTTGAGAAATGTAAGTCAGCAACCTGGAGAATTTTAAATTTTCCATCGGGGTTGACCTTGAGTGGTTTAATATCTTTCTTATAATCAACTCTAGGACCTTTCCGAATTGAAATATACGCGGGTTTATCAGAAGGACTCAAAACTTCTCTCAATGGACCATCTTTAATTAATCTCCAATTCGGTCTTGGGTCCACAGCATCCTCACCAAACAATATGTCAATACCTGTTATAGCATTAGAATCCGCGTTGCCATATTTCAACCAAATACCGTTAGATTTATAAGTCCATCTTGATGCGACTAATTCTTCTTTAGTTGGAATATGATAGCTTACCTCCAAATTATGCCTAGTAGTTTCAGTACCTCTCTCGTTTAAATTTTGACGTTTTACCTTGTCATCGTGTGAAGCTTCATCCTTCTTATTCTCGATTACTTTTTCTATATTCTTATTCTCAGAGTCCTTAATATCATCCTTGGTACCCTCTTCTGTATTTTCTTTTTCCTGGGTATCTTTCTCTTCTGGCTTCTTCTTACTTGATGAATTCGAATTCTTTTCCTCTTGATTCTTCTCATCGTCTTCACCACCTTTGATCTTATCTATCTTGATCAATTCATTTTCTTTATCCTTCCCTCTATTTGCACTTTCTGCGGCCTGCCTATCCTGTTCCAATTTTATATTGATCTTATTACTTGCAGATTTATCCTTATCCACAGTCAATGCTTGCAATTTTTCTCCCTTCATCTTTGCCTTTTGCTTTTCAACTAACACATCATGATGACCATCATCATACACTTTCTCGGAATGAAATTCCTTTAAAATATACATAGGAATATTCAATTTATCATTTTCTGATATTTTGGCGTCAATCAAAGGATTAGAGATCGCAACATCAACTATTACTTGATTATTCTTCTCGGCCTCTCCCCTCTTTTGTGTTGCATCTTTTGCACCTTCTTCCGTTAGAATATTTCCTTGTAATGCTTCCTTCTTTGCCTTTTTATAAGAAAAATATTCCTTACGGTACCACGAAGATCCTAGACTTAAATCTTTATCAATCTTGAGCCACTGGCCTGAACCATATAAATTACCCATTAACCCTTCAGATGCACCTGGAAGACCACAATTTTCATTCTTCGACTTCATCTTGAAGCAATTCTTTATAGCTATATCAACAATGAACAGGTCTGCAGCGGGCTGGAAAAATGATGGTAAAAACCCAGTTGGTAAATAATCATTTAGTCCAACATTATTTCTATTCGCCACTAGAAGAACCACAATCGTAATAAAGAATACCAATAAAAGATAACCTAGTTGACGTATCCACCTTCTAGGTAGCGCAAACATTGTTAACTTCACAAATTGTATAACACTTCAAAATCAGTAACCCATTCGTTAAGCTGACTGATGAACGAGATCTACATCAAATGATTTCGCCCTGCATATGAATAGTCGGTATCATCGAAAGGATAGTTAATGCTTTACACAGCTAAATTTGTACAACAAAATAGTTCATGGTAGCTGGGAATTGCAATAGCTTGCAACCATTAAGATATACTACAAAAACTTAATAGTTTGTCTCATCAACCATGTATATTCTTAACATAACTAATTTAAATAGATTACTCTAAAAAATCGTAATTCTATCAAGTATCAAATTCGTAACAGTTACGTCACACACTTACTATCGTAACATCATTAACCATGTAGTAGTCCCATTAGCTGTCCTTTTTTTCTTTCAAATTGTTACGTTCTTCTTCCAATTTCTGTTCCTTAGCCTTAGCTTCAGGCTCGACATCTGGAAACGAGTTTGGATCAACTTGAGGTTTGTGTTGCTTTGGATCAATTACGACATGATGGGGCTTGTTAATTGAACTGAATGGCACCTGTTTACCACCCATGTTAATCATCAAGTTATCTGGATTAAAGTTTTCCAGATCGAGCTCTTCTTGGGTTAATTTTTTACCTTCTGACATACTGGTACCACGGAAACTGTAATAGATATATATTAATGATAAAATTATACAGCTGAATAGAATTGGATTCATCTAATATAAATAAGTATCAATAGGTGGCAATTAGGAGTTGGCAAGCTTTATCTATTATTGTGGTTGCTTCACATGACTAGAAATGGCTATATGCAGAAAATTGTTATTTAGTATTCTGATAGTATAGCCTAAGGAATAGCTTCAGTTACATTATCTATGGAATCAGGGCCTCCTGCGACTCCGTTTGCAACTCCGCCTGTACTGTTATTCATACCCACTTCTGGAATCATTCGGGTACTTAAGCCCATAGCATAAATTGTTATAAACATAACAATACAGTGTAGGCCGAAACAATATACCATAAATAGCATTCTGGTAGTTCTAGTAGCAAGAATTGCTCTTGTAAGTGAAATAAATAATCGCTCTATTGGGGAAAGCTTTGAACTAATTCTTTCCTGTTCGCGGACTCTAAATTGTTCGATGGGGTGCAATTTGGATTCGTACGTTTCTTGGTATGGGTTGCGCTCAAGATCAATTGAATTTGGTTTAGGCTGGAGAAGTCTTCTATTAGATGTTCTGGAGCTAAATGACTGGGTCTCTGTTGATCCACTATTATTGCTGTTCTTGAAGGATGCCAAATATCTAGTTCTTTCATATAATTCCTCATTATCTTTCTTAAGGCTGTTCATTTGTCTCTTCAAATCGCTAACAATATTGTACTGTTTCCTGAGATCATCTTCCAACTCATTATTCCTATCTCTAAATCTGTCTCTTTGTTTGGTAATTATTGGTAATATGGATGACACATCACCCGCAGGTGACGAGCCGACTGTGTTTAAAGATGCAATACTTCCATTTTTCGGACGCCCTGGGGTTATTCTACTCACGCCTGAGATCATGCTCATGTTGTCGTTAAACTTTTGTCCGTCTTGCACACCTGCTAAGTCATTTTCTAACCTTTGGTTCAACTCCTGCGCCTTGACTAATTCTTCATTTGCCTTAGTAAGCTTAGAATCCAAATGGTTGATTCTGTTAGTTAAATCCTCATGCTGAGATCTGAAATCGGCCAATCCCTGAGTTAAGGTTTTATTTCTTTGAATCAAGAGCGAATCAATTTGCTTGCGGTTATTATCGGTTCCGTCAGAATCGGCCCCATCTTCAACACCATCTTCGTCATGTCCGAATTCAATTTGTCTTATTAAGTACAATTCACGCTTTATTTCGTCGTAGTCGCCTGTTTTTTCAAGCTTTTCTTTACAATTCTTAACCTCCTGCGTCAATTGAGAAATTTCTCTATTGAATGAATCGGTCTTGTTTGCATTTTCCTTAGTTATGCCATCCAATTTCTTTCTATGCTGATCTAAATTAGCAATCAATAAAGCATTCTCCCCTTCAAGCTCTGAAACCTTTTTCTCATATTCTTCCTTCAAATTCTTTCTTTCGACATCACTCTTGGATCTAGATAACTCTCGTCTGAGTTCTTCATTTCTCTTTTCCAATTCAAATACCCTTTTCTTAGCTGATTCTGCATCTCTTGAAACTATTTCTAATTCTGCTAATACAGAAGCAGACGCATTCGTTTCCGTACTTCCAAGCTGCTTATTATGCGATGTCAATTGCAACTCGGTGACTTCTTTGGAAGTTCTTAATTCCTCCACTTTTGCCTTCGTCTCGTGCATTTGCTTTTCATAGTTCTTCTCTTTTTCGAGCCAATTGCTCTGTTTTTCATCAATCAATGCCTTGAACTCTTCTTCTTTGGCATGCAACTTGGAACTTAACAATTCTGCTGATTTCTGTTCATTTCTCAAAAGCCTCTGTTTCAATTGATCATAATCAGCCTTCTTTGATAACTCGTCGTTTAATTTTGATACTTCCTTCCGTAATGATTCAGTCTCAGAGGATGCGATTACCGCGTCCAACGATAATTCCAAGAGAGGTCTAGGATCCGGTGCTTCTGCCAACAACCGGTAAAACCCAAAGAAATAGCCCTCCACGTCTTTCTTCTTATTTGTTAAAGAGTCAATTTCATTTTGATACAACTTGAGTAATCCTTTAATTTGATCGAGTTTGTCAGGGTCTTCTAACTTTCTGAACTCTTTGGTCTTAGTGGCCAAATTTTTCCTACGTAATAAAGAGTCTGCCTGATCATCTTTCAACTCCAACCCTTGAACATCCAATTTCTTTTGTAGCGAAGGAAGATCAATTTGTGTCCACGTCTGTAATGCAGAATGGAATGAAGTCGAGGTTTGCGATTTACCTTTGATTTCTTGCACCTGTTCGACTTTAGAAATTTTTGTATCTAGTCCTGGGTTTGAACTGGCTTTATCTTCTTCTGCCATATTTCCCTCTTTTGAAACCTAATAATATTCGTTCTGTTTTGGTTGGGTTTATGATCATTGTTTAATCCTTGATTCTGGTAACTGGTTCTATCGTTAGTAGTATGGGTGTCACGTGATTCATTTTGGCTACTTGTCCACAGTAAAGCACAAGCTTTGGTTACAATACTTTTTGGGGTTTCTCCTACAGAGTTAAAGAGTATATAACTGAAGCAATCAGTTATGCTTACTCCGGAGGTTTTATACTTTTACATGCATTAATTTATAGTTTTTGTATTTAAAAAGAAAAACGATCAAGTCTCAATTCCAACTTAACAAACATAAAATAATAAAGCAATTAAATGAAGGTTTCATAAGGAACTGGAGCTAAGGTTTGTGGAACGTTTTCCTTGGTAGTAACAACTCTAGCGTCTCTTGGCTTAACAGGTTGTCTCTTCAAGTGAACGTGTTCACCGTTGGCCTTGGCTTCTCTCTTTAAAGCAGCGTTAGATTTAACTCTGTTGATGAATTCTTGACGACAAGCGGAGTGCTTAATGTGTTCGACTCTCAAGTTAATTCTCTTTTCGAGGTATCTGTTACCAACAACTTTGTAGATAATAACACCAACAGCAGACTTGGTGACGTTGTAAACGATACCAGTCTTACCTTGGTAGTACTTATGTGGCATACCCTTTTGGATAGAACCATTGGCCTTGATATCAACGATATCACCAACTCTGTAAGTCTTCAAGTAAGTAGATAATGGAATAGCACCATGCTTCTTAAAGTCACGTTGAAAAAGGTAACGAGTACCGGATCTATAACCACGACTATAATTATGTTAGTACTGAGTTTTCAATTTACAAAACTTCCTTGAGGATTCGTATCATACATCTTATTCTATTTCACTTCTCATCCATTACAATCTGCACCAGAACCTAGGTCACAGAAGCTGCTAAAATCCTCTACTCCGATTTTCTTATAGACATTCCCATGTTAAGTGTCAACTGTTTCTGATCCATAATAATACAAGATGTTCTCCTTTATTTCGATTCTGTATCCATAGTTTGACATTTTACTTCGTGCTATTTTCAATCGAATATTCATCCCTTTACAACATATGATACGTAATACTCTCATTTCTGTTTAGTTCATGTTCTTGACACATACGATTTACCCATTTTTAATCTTGTTCAAGTATAATTGAAACCTTCAAAACTCCTTCAAAATGTATGTATATATTGAAATTATCATAGCTAGTCGGAGTAGCGAGAATTTGAAAATTTTCATTTTCGATGTTTTTGTGTAACATCGGGCTGGAACCCTAATTGAGTAATAGCTATAGTGATCTCATGAACATGGTGATAAGTGTTGCATGGTGCCCAATAGGTCAATTGGGAGTACGTTTAGTATAGGGAATGGTAACGATAGTATCCGCTAGATTACAAAGTAAATTACCCATAAATAACCATTAATTTTGCTATACTACATAAATATAAATGAAAAGTAGATTGGAAAAGACCAAATTAGAATATATTATTAATTTAAAGTGAAGTAAATATTAACTAAAAATCAAATGATTTATTCTTCTTCTTCAGCGTCACCGTCACCGGATTCCTTGTTTTGGTTTCTTCTCTTAACTCTACCGGCTCTACCACCACCGTATGGGGAGTTGTGGGCGAAGTCGATGTGCTTTTGGGAGTCTAATCTGACCATGAAGGATGGGACGTTGACGATTTGCTTACCAACGGCAATGTGTCTTTGGGTGATCAAGACTCTGGCGTGGTGGATAGATCTGGCTAAACCTAACTTGAAGACTTGGGTTTGTAATCTTCTTTCTAAGAAATCTTCTGGTTGTAAAGCTAAGACATAATCTAACTTCATCTTGTCTTCGGATAAGACACCAGTTCTCACTAATCTTCTAATTAAAGCATTACCTTCGAACAATCTCTTTGGGTCCTTTTCATCTCTGGTCAATAAATCACGAGCAGCTCTTCTAATCTTAGACAATTGGAAACCAATTCTGTAGATTTCTCTCTTGTTCTTTAAACCGTATTCACCAGCTAACTTTAATTCAGCGTCTAAACGAGCAGACTCGAATGGTTGCTTTGGGACAGAGTAAGTCTTGGAGTAAGTTCTTGGGGCACCTATTTAATGTTAGAATGTGTTTTCTTACGAGACACTTCTGAAATTTACGAGTTCCGTCACACACGACAAAGTGTAAGCTTTTATAATAAGTCCTCAAATGATAAGCTTCGTCACACACGAGCACTACGACAGAAACGTCTGTAGAACTGTATGTATAAAACAAAACAGATGAGACTTATTACTATTATTTGTAACTAAAGTGTCGGGAATTTAGTCACAATAATAAGCTCTGATACAATGATCAAATGAACGAGGACCCGAACCTCAATGAATAGCAAGCTATTCATGTTATGAAGCTAAAAGTATTTATTTAATAATGTTTGAATACATACGAGGCATGTTGACTTCTTTTAGTTTAGTTGAACAAAAAAATTGAAGTGAAAAATTATTTACTGCGAGAGATGGACTTATATACTAGCGAGAGTAAAGAAAAAAAAGTTTTTCAAGCAGCTGCCATTTTCTCTCGGTCAAATTATTGACCCCAAACTTACGCTGACCAGCGTAAATGTCAGTCGGATTTCTGTGACCGGAAAATTGGAAACGGGTTTTGCAGTTTAAAGGAAACGGTTTTGCATGTTAGATCTGGTTAAGTAATGGAACTTTGTTAGCAAGATGATTAACTTTATGACATAATGGGTATAGAATGAAGTTTGTAGCGCTAATATCTGGTGGTAAGGATTCGTTCTTCAACATACACCATTGTATGTCAAGAGGACATGAATTGGTAGCGTTGGGGAACTTATATCCCAAGCAGACCGGTATCGATGAGATTGATTCGTTTATGTTCCAAACAGTGGGACACGATATAATTGAATACTACAGTGAGTGTTTGGAGGTTCCACTTTACAGACAAGAAATTAATGGGTCATCGAAGAATCAGCTATTAGAGTACTCAATTACAGAGGAGGATGAGATAGAAGATTTGTATGTATTGCTCAAGAAGGTGAAGGAAAAGCATCCTGATGTAGAGGGAGTTAGTTGTGGGGCAATATTATCGCATTACCAGCGAACGAGGGTCGAGAACGTATGTGGGAGGTTGGGATTAACGTGTCTTGCATATTTGTGGCAGCGGGATCAGCTTGAGTTGATGGGAGAGATGTGCAATAATCAGTTGGATGCCAGGATCATCAAGGTTGCAGCAATCGGGTTGAATGCCACGCATTTGGGAAAATCGATTCAGGAGTTGTACCCGTACTTAATCAAGTTGAACCGGATGTATGAGGTTCATATATGTGGTGAAGGGGGAGAATTCGAAACAATAGTGCTAGATGCACCATTTTTCAAGCATAAGAGGTTAGAAATTATTGAGCAGGAAGTTGTGGACCATTCGAATGATGATGTTTCGTACTTAAGACTCAAAGTGGAGCTACGTGAAAAGGTGGACGGCTCTTCAGATACTACATTAGCCCCGCCTGCCTTGCTAAGCGAACAATTCGCAACCATTTTCGAGGAGCTTGCGGATGAAATCGAGGATGAAATCAAGGATAAAATCAAGGATGACGAGCAATATGATGAAGATAAACTAATTGGCATCGAAAGCCAACCAGAGATTTGTGTAGCATCGGCGAAGGATAAATTATATGTTTCTAACCTAACAAGTACAAAGTCGACATTGAAAGAGCAAACAGACGATATTTTCACGAAATTGAACGACATCTTGATTATCCATGATTTCTCGTTGAATGATATTCAGCATATAACCTTGCTCCTCTCGGATATTAATCAATTCAGTGAAGTCAATAAAGTATACGAAGAGCAATTTAGCAAGTTTTACCTACCACCTTCCCGTATATGCATTGAAACTACATTAAGCAGCTCTACGTTGGTTCAATTGTCATGTATCGTCATACATCCAAAATTAAAACAAGGTATTCATATTAGATCAAGATCGTATTGGGCACCACAGAATATTGGTCCTTACTCTCAGAGTATAGTTGAGGAAAGCTCACAATATAAAATAGGTACACTCTCGGGGCAAATACCTTTGGTGCCTTCATCAATGGAATTGTCATTAGTATCAAATCCATTTGGCAGAGTTTTCAGCTCTGTGTTATCATTGCAGCATTTGCATCGCGTTAAAGAATTGATCGGTGTCCCTGAAATCGGGAGCATAGTTTGTTTCATTGTTGACGCAATAAACTTGGATATTGTCAGTGAGACATGGCAAAAATACATTAATGAACTCGCCACCAGCGATGATGCAAAGAATTTAATAATTGTTAAAGTGAAAAAATTACCGAAGAACGCTAGTATTGAATGGGGTGGATGTAGTTTCAAGAATAGTATTGGAATGTATGAAGATGAACAAGAAACAAAACCCCAGGCATTGGAAATCACCAAAATGGTTGATTTATTTGAAATATCAAATGTAGTTAATATCAATCATGGAAGCATACAACTCATTACCTTGTTTACAAATGATTTTGACCTAGTACGCAATCTAATTGAATTCAACGACAGCTTGTGTCACCGTTTGCAAATATTCACTAGACTCGCAGATGCAAGTAACCTTGGAGGTAACTTCGAAATAGTACCAGTTTTACAGAGTTGGACTTACCAAAAGAGGCCCTTCGCCTTTACAATTGTTTGGACAGTGGAAAATTATTAAATATTTCATCACTAATCTAAATAATACATTAATAGAATAAAATACTTTCACGGCCAGCATGTAGCAAATACCCAATTTTTCAAATCGAACCTGAACTTGGACCTTTGTAAACCAACTCGTCAGGAACGTTTATACCTTTATTAATGCATAACTGGATTAATTTATTATTGTCTTCTTTCAATTGGTCGATATAATCTGCAGACTTGGTAAGAATGTTTAACTCAGATCTGTTCTCCAGCTCATTCAAAGTTGGAGTCAACGACACAATCTTATCAAACTCTGATCTGATATTCTCTCTTCTTTTTTGTTCTGAGGCAATGTGGTGGGCCTATACTTGTTAGTCCCCTGCTTGTGATAAAAATACAATAACGATTACATACCTTCTTTTGGTCTTCAGTTAGGACCGATGCCTTTGACAGCATACGTCCAATGGAGCCTTGATCTGAATCATCCGATACTGACATTCTTATGTTTAAATTAAAACGATATATCTTACGAGAGTCGAGTTTTATTCTATCTAACAGTTACATCCAAAATCTGGGGCTCACCCAGCCACTTTTGTGATCGGCTTTTAAAAAATATGAACCCACGGCGGGAGTCGAACCCACAATCTTTTGATTAGAAGTCAAACGCGTTAACCATTACGCTACGCGGGCAGATTTTCTCACCATAGATATTGACCCCAAATTCGTTTTGCAGACATACCCTATTAAGCGTCTTACTATCTGTCTAGCAAACCTCACCCTACTGTATTCATACTGATCTTATATAAGTACTGTATATCATCAAGTTCGTTTTAGTTTCTACTCTTATCGCTACATTGGGGCTATCGCAATCTATTGCCTAAGTTCTAATAGATCATATTACAAATAATAAGCAATATCGACTCCTCCCAATCATAACAAGATAGACAACGGTATTGTTTTGAGAGTCACTAGTATATAATTTCTAAGTAGCATATACGGGTTCCGCCCCTTCAATCTTTTGCATCCAGCAAAAGAACTTTTTTCTGTTTTGGGTAATTTTACCAAAATTAGTCCTAATTTAGAAATATTTTGATTCTTATTATTATACTTAACAATCACGATTAACATTTATTAACAATACATGATTAGACATTGCCCACGATCTAGCCCACCATCCATTGACCATATATCCAATATAGCCGGCCATCAACTATCCGGATATACATTTAGTCCATATATAGCTTTTTAAGCTCCTGATACGTCATAATCTCCACAAAGCCCGTCTGAGGTAATGGTCGCAAGATCTTCATTGCTGGAATATTAGTATGGGCATAGTAACTATTGCGTTATTTCTCAGTTGTGGGTTTTGTATCGTCGTACTTTTGCTATTTTTGGGTGCTATCATGGTAACTACAATATCCTGCACTAGAACAACAATGCGATAACAAAAGTCAGGTGTGTGGGCTTGTACATGCGAAAAAGATACTTCGCCCTGAACAATAGAACCCCAGACAATCACACTATCTATCAATTTTTCCCGGACAATATGAGCCCAAATTAGTAGCAATTGCTAATACCACGCACCCAATATTTTCTAAGTACGTAAGATGCTATCGGAATTTAGCTCAACCTTTCGGTATATCTGACCTTCCCGTCAAACGTGTTACTACTTTGCCTACTCTCTTTCCATTAGAACATATCCACTCCTACAATCTTATGTCACTGGTTTATTGTTTATATTACTGATATATAAATTAAATATTACATAAAAACAACAAGCCCTTCGCCTGGTAATATTAAAGCTCAGTAAGGGCTAGCTCTGAAAAAATGGTACTTTCAATATTTTATACTCGAAAAAAAAACTAGCTTCTTCTCTTGAAATTATAAAGTTAATATTGTGGGTGTGAGCTTAGAATAATAAAGCAACACCAGCTGCGGCAACAGCACCAACAACACCGGCACCAATAGCAGAGGCACCACTTTCACCAGATCCACCGGAGCCACCGCCAGATCCATTAGAGCCACCAGCACCACCGCCAGTACCGTTGGAACCACCAGCACCACCACCAGTACCGTTGGAACCACCAGCACCACCGCCAGTAGAGTTAGAACCGCCAACAGCACCACCACCAGTAGAGTTGGTAGCAGCAGAGACGAAGGTAGCAGCACCTAAAGCAAGAATAACAGATTTGAATTGCATTTTATGTGTAGTTATTAACTTAGTTTGTTATATTAGTAAAAAAACAAAAATCTTATCTGACCCTGGAATAAACGGGACTTATATATCTTTTCCAAGCCATATGCATTACTAAATTGGTAATTATAATGAAATTTTTTTTTTCTTCGACGCCTTATTCATATACAGAACCACACGCCACGATTTGTATTAAGTATGAATACAATTTTAGAACAGCAATTATACCGGGATTACAATGCAAGGATGGTTAGCTGCGATAGAAAAGAAATTTCCCACATTTGGCCTAATTGGAATCCACTAAATCCTTGTGCGGAAATCCTGCATGATATCAGGGGATGTGCCGAGGACGAACGTTCTAGAAAGCGCCGACATAATTAGGATGGTTCGGGATTACCATACTGGCCCCAGTTGGTGGGGTCTGGTTATAGAATGGTTATAGTACCTTATAGTATGCTTATAATTTCCACGACCGGGAGGCAGCAAATTGTGTTCCAGTATGGCATCACCTTTGATCATTGCAGGATTCGATGATGCAACCGCCAATAGGCCAGTGGAGACGGGTTATTAATCTATTGTATGATAAAAATGCAATAATTGTTTAAACAAAATAGCAATAACTACGCCGGAACAACAAAAGGCGACAGAATAGAGATAGGCGTGGCAGGAGGCCGTACCACGCCAAAGCCAATAATATACGTAGTGAATAAAATAGGAATAGAATGGCGTAGTATGAAGGTCAAGATACGTGTTTAAGCCGCATCCTGGTATTCAAAGAGGTCAAAAGCACAGTGGGAGTAGGTTGCATTTGTTACATGGGGTCAGCAGGGCTCCGGCAGACGACGTAGGGACGGGGCGATGACGTAGGAGCGTGGAGGTCGCGACATTTGGCCATGAGACATTTGGTCACGAGGTACAACTCGGACCTAGATGGCGTCATTAGCCGTCGGAATGATGCGGCTGCCCACTGAAGGAAGGACAAGAGCTGCGTAACGCAACCAAAATGATAATAGGAGCTTCATCCGTACCTCAAACCGCAATTACAAATAGACATCCTTACATCAAAATTGGGTTTATTCATTTTACTATCGCTTGTGCGATTAATACTATACAAATGGCATACGCCATGCAACTCTATTATACAGATCTATAGGCTTCAGTCAACTTTACCAATTTTTCAACCTCCTCGTCGTAGTTCCATCCGTCTTTGAACAATTTATTCATGAACAAATCGCTTCTCAAGCCAGTACCCACATTATACTGACGCGAGTAGTCTTCGATAAGGGCCTTTGCGCTAGTGTAGTCGTCCTTCATGAGATACTTCATTTCGAGCTCGTGTGCCTTGGTGAACTCAACTGTCTTGACAAATTCTTTGAAAATTTCATTGTTTTGCAACAAGTCAATGTGGTTATCGACGGTCAACTTGTTGATCTGGAATTTTTCGAGATCGGAAACTTCACGCTTCGAAAGCTTTTTGTCGGATGCTTCCTTCGTAGATTCTTTTGTAGATCCTGCTGCAGGTTTATTAGATACTGTTGCCGATTTATTTTTTTTCAACCATGCGGCTGGATCCTTCATGTATTCTAAGACCTTGCTTGTTCTGACCCACATACGGAGATTGTTCATGTAGTAATAGTCCTTGAAGTTGATTTTGGTTAAACCTTTTACGCCATATTCATAATCCAAAGTCATGATGAAATTACTTGGAATATAGCTCAATTGATTTTCGACAATCGACAAAACCAAAGGACTCAATTCGTCAAACGTGCTAAAATGGTTGTTACGGCAATTATAAGCTTGGAGCTGCTCATTCTTAACGTGTTGGTCTATTTGACCGTCTTTCTTTGTTTGTTCCAAGACGGATTGTTTAGATTTGTCTGCAGATATTATATAATCATATCTTGATGGAGCTGGGGTTCCAGTTATTGCTAAACCGGTTATATCAATATAGAGCCCTGTATCAACATCGATGAATCTAGCATCTATATTGTTATTACCGTTCCCTTTAGTTCTGTGGGTGATACTTGATCCCACGTCTATGAAATACTTGCCCATACCATTGAATTTTTTGTTATCACCTCCGGAATTTTCAATCACCAAGGACTGATTGAAACGTCTTCCTAAGTTATATAATTCCGCAATTGGCATTTGCACATCGATATCCGTATCCCACGGGAATGCAATACCATTCCAGTACCACGATAACAACGAGCCGTGAGCAATCCATGTCACAATACCATGCTGCCTGGTGAAACTGAGATAATTCTTAACCAATCTATGTAAAGATAACAACTGCTCCTCTTTTCCGACGTTGATACCGTTGAAGAACCTCCAATCATAATGCTCTCCCAACCACTTTTGTGGGTGTTTTTCTAACAACTTTGCTTCCTTGAAAAATTTAGGGGGGTTGTTCTCACTAGTTGAATATTTGATCGAATCAAGATAGGCTGATTCAGGCTTGTTCAAGTTCTCCTGTTCAGACAACATCTTAATGACATTTTGTGGATCAATATTAAAAGACTCCTTAGGAATGTTGATCTCGTAGTCACTTAACACCTGCTCACCGTTTTCAGGAGACACCTTCGAAACCAAGTTTTGGTATGAATTTAATACATTCACGGTTTTCACATCCAGTTGCGCGAACAATGACTCGACCATCGAATTATGCAATAAACTGTGCTTCAAGTCATTCACCTCGTGGTCCAATACGTCCATCTCATACGATCCCAGTGACTCAGTCATGAAGATTAACTTCACCGGCGATGGTGCGCCTGAATACAAGTACGACTTACCCAAGATTTCGTGATTTGGTACCGTTTGAGGACCCGAGAATCCAACGATTTCATATCCTAATGGAACGTCCTTGTTGTCCTTACAATACTTTTGAACATCAACCAAGTTTGTATTCTGTACCAACTCGATGTTCCCACTGATATCAAAGAGATCCTTGCACGATATCTTGTTCCCACTTTCTGCTAACATGTACTTATGCAATTTGGTCAAATCAACCCAATCAGACCAATGGAAGGGCAATGGCTCCTTGGGATGGTCCTTGATCCACTGAAGATACACCGCAAACGTAAACCGTGGATCAAATGGCTGTATCACCGGCTTGACTGCCTTCGAGTCCAAAAAGTACCCGGGAATATTCACCTCCAACGGCATGTTGTTGAGCACCTTTTCATTTATGTCCCACATCTCGTTAGCCGGATCATCGGCTAACTTCTCGGCTTTGATTTCTTCAAACTTGCTCAAGAAATCCTGGTTAGATTCCAACCCATGGTCCTTAGTGAGAAAATTGCTAGTCCAGTTGTTAAACTTGAGTTGTATAGCCCTCTGGATTCTTGATTTATATTGCTTAACGGATGGTCTCGCTAATGCATGGTTTGATGTACCTATAATGATAACAGTAACCACCAAAAGAAGTAAGACTTTCACTATAAGTCTCCTAGGTAATTTCAATGATTTTAGCATCTATATCGTTTTGTCTTACGAATAACTTGATAATTAGTTCATAAGACCCATAAAAAGACCCGTTTCATATCCTTTTTTTAGTGAGGTGTCTTCTCTATAATAAATACGTATGACTAGTGAGGCGCAAAAATAATTTTTCACTTTTCCTCACACTAGCACTTACTCTAAAAGGTTTAATGTATTGTTTCAAATGCAAAATCGTGTTTTATATGCAAATTATTCTTATTAATTAAATATATATCGTTAGGAGCTGTTAAAAATGACAGGGGTACACATTTAGCATAGCATGTTAACCAAGTTTACACGTCTATATCTATTTCCCGCACTAGAACCCCTTCCTCACCTTGGCCCAAGGATCCCTTCACCACTACACTTGGGTTTCGATTGTCGACTTCGTAATTTCCAGGGGTATCAGAGAACTGAAATATGGAGGACGAGCCTCCGTAAAGCACGTCGGATTCGATACCGACGCGATTGCAAGCGACTACCGTTACGGATTTATAGTACTTGGCCAACTGGTTGCTGGGGTGATTCAAAAAAGGGAAAAAGCGCAAAATCCAGTAGTTAATAATGGAGTAGTCGGGGTTCTGGGGCACAAAAGGCTTATCATGTAGTTCGTGCTGCTCGACAAGATGGTTCGAGTAGTTATCTCGCGAGATCGCTCCAACATTATAAGCAGGAGCATTGTTGTGGGAAAAAAATTTCTGCTCGTACATTTCGCTTTGGTGCGTCTTGTCACCCGATTCGCTGATAGACGGGGACTTAGTAGATAACCAAGCCATTGGACATAGAATAAGAGTAGCTTTATTGGCAAAACATGCCAACGACATCTCGAACTTATTGAACGGAGCGGTGAATTGGTATGGATTGATGTCCATACATATTCCGAAGTTTGTGGTCACGGCTGGGTATTCCTTATTCGGCTGCTTGTTCAAGTAGTACTCTTTATCGAGCACCAAACGTAAGGGAGTAAATTGTTTATCGGGATTTTCCTGGCATCCAAACGCTACATCTGTGTCATATAGAAACGTTTTTCGGTAGTTGTATAATACGCTTCCGTTGGGGCCGGTTAATACAGCCGAATTATATATATTGTAGTCTTGTTCCTTGTCCTTTTCTGGGTACCCGATCATCGTGAAGCACTCAAACTTGGTCAGGATTTCCTTTGCCAACTGTGTAGAGCGTCCGCTAGTCGTAAATTCCAAATATGGCTCTATCGCCTTTCTATCTGGGAAGTTGTAGCCAGTGATGGCAAATTCGGGAAGCATCACTAAATCGACGCCATGTAATTTGCCTAAAATCTGCTGAATCTTTTTGATGTTAGACTCAACATGTCCAATCTTCGGGTTGATCTGAACACATGCTATCTTAAGTTTCATTATGTAGACGTATAAGAAGTAATCAAAAGATGGGGGAGTTGTTAGTGTTCAGTGGTTTTTGATTTTTCTGAAAAAAATATCACTTGTTGAGTAAGTGCTCGCAAGGCTTTGAAGAAATAGAATCTATTTACTATGTCTCGATGAAATCCATTGTTTTTCTTATTACAAGTTAGTAATCTTTCTATTTATATTATTGATATTGAAGTATTCGTACTACCTTACTTACCGGATTAAAGCTTGTCAGCTGTATTGGATGAACTGTATAGATAGCCGATTTTTTAAACGATTTTGATCCACAACATCATGATAAGAAGATCCCGCTGTCTAGCTTTGTTAGCAATACTTTTAGTAATGAATTTTGCCATACTTTCGTTACTTAATTATGATCCTGAAGCGTCATTACAACAAAACATTAGAGTAAATCTTTTTGATGTCCGCAGGATTATGTTCAAAGATGATAGTACCGAGAATCCTGAAGTATTTAACGAGTTGCTTGATTCGAAATTTAATCATATATATCATAAGGAGGGTATGGAACATGAGTTATCGGATGACCAGAAGAAGCAGTTGTGGCTATTGGACGTATCAAAGAATGAAAAAGATCACGAGTTAGTCTTACCGGATTATATGGTGGATCCGGATGCTTTTGAATCTCCAAATTTGCATGTATTTGATCCTAGGTTTACGTTGAACTTTGTGTTTAACAACTTGAGACGTCAAATCAAGAAGTCTGGTTCAGTGGACAAATTAGTATTGCCGTATTTCCATTGGGCGGATTGGGTTGATTTAGCGACACTTAACGAACATTTCTTGAGCGATGACAAACAAAGTTGCAAGGAATTCGATCTCACCACTAAGAGTGATCTTAGAAACAGAAAGATGGAACTCCAGAAGGCGGAGGAGTTTTGTATCGACGATGAAAAGATTGAAGAGGTCTTGAATGATAACGATGCAGACCCTGTCTTCAAAGAGTTATTAAAACTGATACAAGGAAGTGAATTGTCCACAGGGTTCCACGTTTTTCAATATGGTGGAAGATCTCGTAAGAAGTTCAAGGTTTTGCAAGCTAAATCATATTTGCATGATTTTATGCCTCCGCCAATGTCGCTTGTTTTTATTTTACCAGGCTCTCGAGATGAAAATGGGAACAAATTGAAGTCAGGAGGTACAGGATTACAGGTAGAAGTAACCCAGGATACAAATAACCGTGTTAAGATTGCGGATACATCATTAGTTCCTGACTTTATCAAAGATTTCAGGAGAGAGTATAGAGAAGTGTTACATACCTCTAAAGATATAATCATCAACATTGATCAAGAATTAGCGAGGTTGAATGATATGGTCAAGGAAAAGATTCCAGTTCCTGGGGATTCTGTAGTTGAATACGAAAGGGTTTTAGCACATGAACAGTTCAAGGATAATTCGTCAGATATATTGGCTGCTTTGGAAAAAGTTCCCGACGATTCTTTAACTGAAATCGAAAAACTTTACAGATTGTCATTGCGCGTATCTCTCAATGAAGGCTACCCCCCAAAATACTTCAATGAAGCGAAGATTATAAGAAAAGAATCTAATTTTGCTCTAGGAGGTCATTACGATTGGAGGTTTTTCAATGGTATTATTAACTATACCGAGAAACAAGCCCCTTCTTTACATGGATTAATCAGGGCATGGTTAACTTTTACAAATACTTATAATTTAAATACATGGATTGCTCACGGTTCTTTATTATCATGGTATTGGAATGGAGTAGGGTTTCCCTGGGATAATGATATTGACGTCCAAATGCCGATAGCTGATTTGCATATGTTATCAAGAAAGTTTAACCAGTCTATAATTATGGATTTAGGTGATGGAGATAATAATGAAATACGTTATGGAAGGTACTTCTTAGATTGTGGGACCTTCATTTCTTCCAGAACAAAAGGAAATGGAAATAACAACATAGATGCAAGGTTTATAGATGTTGACACTGGATTTTATATCGATATTACCGGATTAGCTTTGTCAGACCTGAGGTTACCTCCGAGACTCAATAAGTTATTGCCGGACGATATCAGTAGTGGATCTTCTGATCAAACTATCAGTAACATTGATAGAAATGAGCATATAAAGGCATATAACTGTCGTAACAACCACTTTGCGAAATTAGAGGAGTTAAGTCCGATGAAACTATCTATAGTTGAAGGGGAACCCGCGTATATTCCAGTTGATTATGGCAAATTATTGAATAATGAATACGGTTTCAAAGGATTGATGGCCAAGAAGTTCAAAGGCTATACATTTTTACCTAAGCTCAGAATTTGGGTATTAACCAGAAACTTGAATCAATTTATCAGGAGTAAATTAAGAAATAGGAAGCGGGCCGACGAATACGAAATATCTGAAGATAATGATTCTGTCATTAAGAACTTATCTGACGAAGACTATTTGAAGTTATTATTTGACCAAGACGATTTGTTGGTCGAGTACTTGGTAACAAGGGACATTACGAAGCTTCATGACAGCGAAATAAAGCGCATGATCCACGGAGACTCAACTGAATCACTCCTCTTGAATGAAGAGAAGCACCTAAAGGTTCGCTTCCCTGCGTTGAGGCACGATTTCTTCAATTTCATGGCACACAAACAGAACTACAAATATGAAGATGCTGTATCCGTACTCGTTCGAGACACCGAGCAGGCCAAGAAGACCAAAGCTGGAGAGAAAAATCAAAAAGAAGACAAGCAAGCAAAGGTTGACGTGCAAGCAAAGGCAGAAGACGAGGTGGCTCCTCCAGTTAATGCTCACGACAATAGCGGAAATAAGGATTCTAAACATCCAGAAGTAGAACAACAAACCGACGAACACTTGGACAATGCAAGCATTAATAGAGGCGCAGACTTGCCACCGCTTAGTCCATAGTATTTATATAATATAGAGAACGTGTATAGTTATAAACGTATATACTGATATTGACCTTATACTAAATCACGTGCCTTGAGTACGGCCAATAAAAATTGGTTTGATCACGTAATCAAACCTCACACCATTTTATCAACTTGCTAACATCGGTCATTATAATTTTCACTATACGGACATTGACACGATTGTGAATTAATTAAGATGTTTAGAAGTGTAGGTCAACGTACTTTTGTTAGATTCAACTCCAGTGGACACCACGGTTACGGTGTTTCCAAGAGAATTGCTGAAAATGCCTTCCCAAAGGTCGATAAACAAGCTGGTGAAGCCTTCAAGAAGGCCTCTAGGGAAAAGGCTGAACACTCCGAAGGTATTACTAAATTATGGAAGAAAATAACCTACGTTGTTGCTCTCCCAGTTGTTCTCTTAACTGCCATCCCAATTGCCAGAATTGAAATGCACCATGCTGAGCACAGAAAGCACTTGAGAGAAGTCCCAGATGAAGAATGGCCAACCCAATACGAATACCAAAACTTGAGACAAAAGAAGTTTTTCTGGGGTGATGGTGACAAAACCTTGTTCTGGAACAGTGATGTCAACAGACACATTGAAGCCTAAGTCATTTAGCTGATTTGATTATGCTTATTTCATAGCCTTTATTTCATTCAGCTCTTAGTTCATTTTTGCTAGAAATGTTAATTCCTATTTGTATACGCCAAATAAGCGTTCATGCTTGAATATTAGAAATATACAGCCTATTATTGATGTCTACTGTAGCGATTTGAAATGATAAAATGTAGTAGGGATAATTTATATGTGAAGAGGAAAGGTACCACAAGCCAAATGATTAGTCGCCAAATTTTGTATATGCTTCAATTGGTACTACATAGTTATCAAATAAAGCAAGATGCTCTTCATATAGTAATTCGTCTGATCATTTTAATATTTTATTGATTGCTTTATTATTTAAATGGATACGAATCCACTACGTCACTAATACAAAAACTTTCAATTGCAACACTATTTAAAATAGCGAAACTAGAGAAACTAGGAAGTGTAAATCATGAATGAGAATGATTAAATCAATTCAATTGATCTTATAAAGTAGAGAAAATGTATAAGTTATTTGTTGCAGCAATTGCAACAGAATTTTCCCGTGGATGCCATGACAAGTGTAAAATACTCTTCTTGAAATCAATATTATCAAAATCTCCGGCGTTACTACCTGAACCGACTCCGCTCATCATTCTACGGGTCATTGATCCAGTATTACCTAACTTCTTCGATTTAAAAGCAGATTTGTCTGCCTTCAAAACAATTTCCTCTTGGTCATCATCATCTAATTGCGAGCCTGGTGATTGAGGGAATGTTTCGCTATCCATAGGTGGTGAGGCCACATCATCGTCGTCTTCATCGGAATCATCATCGTCCTTCTGTTGATTCGATTTATTTTTGCCAAATGATGTGGTATTGAATTTAGTGCTACTAAATGGTTTAGATGGTTTTGATTGGGTGTCATTAACAGCATTTGGATATATCATAAAATTGTTATTATAAGAACCAGTCATAATAGATTTATTATCGCCGCTGAATTGAACTTCGAACTTATCGAAAATAGCATCATTCTCATAAGTGTCACATAACCTATCTCTTAAATGTTCATGAACATTTATCGTTTTCACAGGTTTCAGTTCCATTGCTAAATCCCATATCTTCACGGTCATGTAGTCTCTTGAAACAATGTATCTACCATCGTGACTAAACTTGACGTCAGATATAGAAGACGTAATTTCCGTGAAAAAGTTATGCGAAGCAGGATCCAAGTACTCCTCGAAGTTCTTTGAATGAGTATCACATAATGAGTTTGATCTCATGTCTGACAACTTTATAGTACCTTTAGATGAAGAATACATAAATAAATTACAATGACTTGGATGAAATTCTGCACTTGTAATAACTTCAGTCAATTCTTCCATGTTAGTTGGTTTAATATCCACTATATTAAATGACTGATCTGATATGCCTAGGTTCCACAAGTTAATTCTTAAGTCATCTGACGATAAGTATGTCTCTTGATCGGAATTAACTGAGATGGAATTTATATGATAAGCATGGGCATTCGAGTAAATCTTCTTTGGTTGCGCCAGAATCAATTTATCATGCAAAGTCATCTTGGGTAATTTCAAATTTGATATATTCGATGCACTCAGTGGCAAGTTGGAGGAGCCATTCAAGTTGTTCTCGCTGACCAATTTAACTTGCTTTTCCAGGATTTTCCACAATTTGATGGTCTTGTCATTGGTGGACAACAAACAGAGATTGTTGGAAGTCTTGAGCCATTTGATTTTATTGATTTTTTCCTCGATTTCAAGAGACTTTAAGTAGTCGAATTCAGCGTCATGACTTTGAAACTCGGTGTAGAACTTATACTCACAGCTTTGCTTCTTTTTCGATTGGTTCCTCTCAAAGAGAACAACTCTTCCACCTTTGTCACCGGTGGCTAAGAATTCGCCTTGGTCATTAAATTCAACAGTAGAGATGATATCAGCTTCGGTGATATTCTCGATATCCCCTTTATCACCAAAGCATTGTGAAAATTTCCATGTGTCTTCCATAGTCATATTACGTTAAACCATATACTCTTTTTAATAGCTTTACAATTTACCGAATTGTTGCTCTTGAATCTGTCGATGATGGTATACGTGCGATAGAGATGTTGGTTTGGTCCTCTTTTCCTGTTGCAATTTATATCCACAATAAAAATTGATGTATGTTTTCAACTCAATTATACCAGTATGAAAGATATCTAGTAATAGTTAATCGTTTATGATAAATTGAAATATAATAAGTCACTTTTAGTCCAGTCTCCTTATTAATTGATTCATTCTTTACACCATGATTTTCGCAAATGGCCAATTAAATTTTTAGACAAACTATATACAGGGAAGAGTATTTTTTTCTTCATCAATATACCAAAAGATCACGAATCCACCCAGTGGAATGGACAAATGCAGAGGCTAGGGGAGTGTAGTCGAATGTAGAGTAGCGTCACCGACCGAACAATCAAGCGGTTTGTGAACTAAAAGGGTGGTCATAGATCCGGCATTCATAAGGGAATAGCCTGCCACAGTTTACCACAGAGCAACCTTAGACATCTACATCAAGCTAGTAAAGTACATATTTTTTATTATTGAAAGATCATGAACGAAAAAGCCCAATCAACAGTAACTGCTGGAAGATTATATAAAAACATAAACAGGATTAAACTAATTTAACAAGTCATCGTGAAACACTTAGATTTACAATAAACGGTCAGCAAATTTAGTTAGCTTTCTTAGCAGCGTCAGCTGGGTTGACTTTCTTGTCAGCAGTGAATCTCTTCCTTTGTGGAGGAGCTCTGATTCTTCTGTCGGTTCTAGATCTGACTCTGACGATTCTGGCGTGGATGGCACAAGAGACACAGTAGTGCAATTTGTTGTATAATTTTGGTAAAGCGTATTCAGAGTAGACTGAAGCTTCGGATAAATCTCTAACAGCAGCAGCTTCAACCATGTTTCTGATGGTGACTCTCTTGATGGCCTTATCCTTAGGAACACATTTAGCACAGTTTAAACATCTAACTGGCTTAACGTGACCTCTACCCTTCTTATTTCTACCGTTGGAAGCTCTCTTTTTTGGCATGTTGAACTATAATTATGTTAGTACTCGGTTCCGGTTTCCATGGTCAATAATGCTCACACGTCAAGCGATAATAAATCAATTGATACCATTCCCATATTACCCATATCATTCTAACAACGTGCCAATACCTCCTTCTATTATATCATGTCCATATCTTGTTTCAATCTCTTTCTATCCCAACCAAAAATATTTTTATTCATACTGGACTTAATTTTTCACCGGCCAAAACTCTTCTTACATGGCCATTTTATGTCTATATTGTATCTGGGAACGAGGCTAATATCCTCTATTATTGATTATATCATTAAGCTTTCAATGGTACAGTATACTCTATACATACCTATTATTATATTGATCAGAGAAATAAAATAATGAAAAATTATGTATTTTCACTTTTAATAAGATTGGTGAGAGAATAGACTGAGGGTACTGTCGACTGAAAAAAAAAATTGTGAGAGTGGTCGTGAGTGGTTCAGAAATTTAAAGCCGTCACAATCTGGATCACAATCACGCGAAAAGTTCCTCTCTAGGGTTATAATCGCGACTTGTCTAGATTGCTTCCGTCTTGGGATTATTTGATTTTGTGTCACCAAGGATTTTTCCATCTATCATGTGACATATTCGTTCCCTGGAGATTATCTACAGGTTAATGCCGGTCGCACCCTCAGCCAATTACGTTGAAGATCATTTTCTCATAGTTAAGACTAGCTCGTTATGGGGGATTTTGTGTAACTAGTCTCGATATTAGCTGATTTTTTGTTTGTTAGTTCATGATATGTTATAGGTAATCAGTTTAAATTAATTCGTTTAATTTGCATATACCATAGTCAATAGTGTACGTAGAAACATATATTCACAAGAAGAACCAGTTTCTTGAAATGGAGGGAAATCTGTGCATAGCGGGTAGATACGTTGTTTACCTGGAGAAAGTGAAAAAACCCCATTAGTGAGATGTCCAATGAGAAGAGAAGGAATTTGGTAGTTGGACAAGAACGATCAATTGGACAAAGAAAGGGGCATATGGATAGGGGAGTGGAGTGTGATGAATAATTGGGTCTCAAATTGGCGAAATGGACGATGGGGAAGATATGACGGGGACATGGAGGACAAGACGAGGAGATTGGAGGAAGAAGAAGAGCCCGAAACCCACGAATGCGATAGTATGGGACGTGGTGGGTCGGGAGATGGATAGGATGATAATATTGCCCATTGAATGCCTCAGATAACAGATGGAACGGTTCAGATTCAGTGGAAGTATCAATACTAACTAATATCTAGCATGCTTTCTCGTACTATACGTTTTGCTAAGCAAACTAGATTCTTGAGCACCTCAAGAATCTTGATGTCTTCCCCACAAAACAATGTTGCCGCTAAGACTGCTACCAAGTTGTCTGAAGTCACTGGTCCAGATGGATCTTTGATTGGTCCTGGTGCCAAAGAGGGTACCATCCCATCCGATTTGGAACAAGCTACTGGTTTAGAAAGATTCGAACTTTTAGGTAAGATGGAAGGTATCGATGTTTTCGACATGGAAAACCCAATCTTCGAAGGTTCCGGATCTATGAAGGACCCATACTTAGTCCCAACTTACATGGGTTACCGTTATGTTGGATGTATGGGTAAAGGTGGTGACGACCACAAGCCTTACTGGATGAAGGTTGAAGAAGGTAAGCCAGGTAGATGCTGGCAATGTGGTAACGTGTATTCTGCTAAATACTTGGGTGAACCAGGTCACCAACACCATTAGACATTCTCCGGTGTTATTTGACCCTTACCCATCTCAGCTCTTCTAGAAAGTGACTGGCCGTGGATGCAAACGATGCCTCGGTGTCTATTTGTTTACGTTTAGTTAGGACTTAAATCATTTGTTACACTTTACATTTGCTTTTTTTTTCATTCATTTTCTGGAATCATCGACTAAATTTATTGATTATACGTTACCTTTACTCTTTTGTTCATCAGCTCTTATTTTATATTCATAAAATATAGTATATTCATTCTGTTATATTTAATGTAGGCAGTATAATGCACATTCGTGCCATATAATGGTTATAAAGTGTTCCGTAATATAGGTGTGAACTTCCTAAATCGGATACGGAATTTTGGTGCCTCATACTATAAAATAGTGATTCTTTCCACCCTGAATTTTTTTTATTATTCTTCAGCACCCAAATGAAACCACAAGTACTTTTCATCGGTGATTTGAATAAATCATTGCCGCAATACGATGAGTTCACCAAAAAATTCGATTGCATTGAATATGAATTAACTACACTCGAGCAATTGATCGAAGATTTCAAGACCAAATTTCAAAATGTACAAGCTATCTATGGGGCATGGTTAGGGTTCTTTCTACTCGGGGGATTCCGCAATGAGGTGCTCCAGAATTCTCCCTCAAGCCTTAAAGTGATTTCCATCTGTTCGGTTGGGCATGATGGGTATGATGGTAAAGAAATGGCTGAAAAAAATATTATTTTGACTAATGTTCCCTCGGACGGTGCTAGCGAACCGGTAGCGGAATTGGTGTTATACAATGCTTTGTTGAGTTTCAGAAACTTCAAGATCTTTCAGGATAATTTTTCAAAAGACACCAACAATACAGTGCAGATCAGAAGACAGTTAGAAACGGCAAGTTTCAAGTCCGATAGTGGAACAACCACCTTAGGGGAGAAGAAAAATTATGCGTTTGGACATTACGCCATTAATAGGTCTAATTTATCTCCACGAAACCATAATGTGATAATTGTAGGGTTTGGTAAAATTGGGCAAACAATTGGAAAGCGCTTGGCTGAGATCGGTATGAACATTCATTACACCAAAAGATCGAAATTGTCGCAGGAAGAAGAAGCACAAGTACCATATCCAGTTACATACCACAAAACTTTAACAGACACAAGAGATATTGCCGACTTGATCGTCGTTGCATGTCCAGGAACACCAGAAACTAAACACATGATTAATAAAGAATCGATTGACGCATTCGCTAAGCCAATCAGAATTATCAATATAGGTAGAGGTACGGTCATTGATGAGCAGGCACTTGTGGATGGCTTAAAATCTGGCAAAGTGGTATTTGCTGGCTTAGACGTCTTTGAAGACGAACCAAGAGTTCATGAGGAATTGTTCGGGAGACAAGACGTAGTATTGACCCCGCACATCGCTGCTTCAACCGTCGAAAATTTTGACCATACAGCGATTATGGCCATGAAGAATATAGAAAATGTCTTATTAGAGAATGGCAATGGTATTAACAAAGTTAATTAGACTAAGAATACATGCTGCGAAATAGATTTTTATGTTAAAATTAAAATATTACCTCGCAATGGACATAACTGTATGTCAAAAGTATAACTCTAGCTCTCGATATTATCCTTGACTTGATACTGTCAACATAAGTAGCTAAGGCGAACAAGTCCAAAGTACAGTAGTATTTATATCGTTTCCTTATATACGCACAAGTTAACAGACGCGTTCTACGAATAATCTGTTTGGATATCCAAAAGTAGCTTTACAATACCACATCATCCTCTTTACAGCATCAATATCAAGACTTATACCATGCTTTTACCATCATTATTTGTTAGTAATAACATCTATAGTAGTTTCCCCTAAATTATATCGTGTGTATACCATAAAGGGAATGGTCTCGATAACGCTTGAAAATCGAATCGACTTTTGATTTGGTGATCAGGGAGAGACCAACGAACCGGTTTAATTATTAAACATTATAGGCCATATGCTGTCATTATATATAGGTGTCTACAGGGCATTGTACGATTATGTGGCCCAGTCTGATGAAGAACTTAACATTAGTGCTGATGACTTGTTATACTTGTTAGAAAGGTCAGAAGTAGACGACTGGTGGAAAGTTAAGAAAAGGGTAATTCCAGCTGGCGACGAAGAAGTTGACGAGCCAGTTGGGTTGGTTCCATCGAATTATATTGAAGAGGTATGTAATTTGATTTTGAATTGAATGTGATCTGCTATAAACTCGATACTAACATAGAATTTAGGCGCCAATTGTTGATAAAGCTACATCATTATATGACTATGACAAGCAAACAGAGGAAGAAATTTCATTTAAGGAAGGTGATCGGTTTAATATATTTGATATGAACGATCCGGATTGGTTTTTGGTGGGAGATGCTCAGACTAATCAACAATTTGGGTACGTTCCGGCAAATTATCTCGAAGTTGGTGAACAGCAACAACAACAAATTCCAGCACAACCTCAGACTCCTAGTCAAGGTCAAAGTGCTCCTGTTATGTCTTTTGCTAATTTTGCACCACCTCCAACCCACCGTGACAGGGGTATGTCTGCGTCTCCGCAATCACAACCACAATTCCAACCACCCCCAGTGCATCCATCTCAAGCTCACAATGAACCCGAGGAATATGAAATTAATGAGCCTCAAGAACAAGAGGTTCTTGATAATGATATTGATGACGATGATGTCCCACCTCCTCCAATGCCTTCTAGACCTTCAAATGAAACTCCAGTTAGAGAAAATAAGTATCTTCCTACGCAGTACGGCCAAGAAGATGAAGAAGATATTAAGGATACAAAGGAACATAAATTTGATGGTGATTATTTTACTTGGTATATAGATGAAGTTGATGGGCGTAAGAAGAGAGCTGTCATATTTTCAATCGGTCAAGGAAATGTAGTTTTAAAGCCAAACACAACAAATCCTAAGAAACTTAAATTAAAGTCTGCATCGTCTCTTGATCAGCAATGGAAAATTAGGGATTTGACTGATTTCAGCCATGAGAAAAAGCATTTATTTTTAGAATTTAAGAACCCTAGTGCTTCAATTGAATTGCATACAGGCACCAAAGATGTAGCCGAAGCAATTATGTCTATTTTAGGAGATTTAAAGGGTGCTGAAAATGCTAAAGGATTACAGGAGGTTGCTAGAGCTTCTCAGGCTTCGACAGGAGGGTCGAACAGGAAGATTGGAAGACTTATGTATGATTTCGAAGCACAAGGTTCTGATGAATTGATGAGTAAGGAAGGTGACGAAGTTTATATTGTTAATGAGTCAAAATCTAAAGATTGGTGGATGTGTCAAAATGTTGAAACTAAAAGGCAAGGTGTTATTCCATCATCCTATATTGAAATTGTTGGAACCTCAAACTTGGAGAAATTGACAGAAGGTCCTCAAAGACAAAAATCTACGAGAAGCGCTAGATCCTCTAGGGGTAGGGTTGTGCAGAATGATGATCTCGGTCACAGAAAAAGTAAGAATCATCATCGTACCAGAGAAGAGCGTAACAAAATCAGAGAAAATGATCGTATGCAAAGAGACAAATCCAGCCACGGTGATTCAAATGATAAATCAATGCCGAATTACCATAGGGTTAGAACGTGGATTGATAGTTCGGGCTCATTCAAGGTTGAGGCTGAATTCTTGGGCTTTGTTGAAGGCAAGATTCACTTGCATAAAACTAATGGTGTAAAGATTGCAGTTGCCGCTGCAAAGTTATGTCTCGAGGATTTAGAATACGTGGAAAAGATAACAGGAACATCCTTAGAATCATATAAACAGGAAGTTACAAAGCAAAATGTGAAAAGAGCCAAGCCTCATCAAACTGGTGTTACTCAATCAGCTACTTCCGCTATTAATGATATAGCTCCACCTCAACCCACAAGGCCAAAAACGACAACTGCTATTTCGACTAGCGAACCGGAATATGATTGGTTTGAGTTTTTCCTTTCTTGTGGTGTGGATCTTGGCAATTGTCAACGTTATACTCTTAACTTCAATAGAGAACAAATGGATGAGAATATTTTAGCGGACATTAACCCTTCACTATTACGTACATTAGGTTTAAGGGAAGGTGATATTTTGAGAGTAATGAAATTCTTAGACAATAAATTTGATAGAAAGAAGACAACCGCCGACGAACCAAATGTTCCGGCGGGTGGCTTATTTACAGAACCGACTGGTGCGTTGAAAAATAACAATTCAGCAGCGGAAGTTTTCAAAGTGGATCCTAAAGCATTACCATCTCCTCTGAGATCTGAAGAACAGATCGCTGCACAACAAGCACAATCCAACAAATTTGAAGATGATGCATGGGCAGTTAAACCAGCAGCTAGATCCAGTGAAGACGTATCAAAGCCCCCTGCCCCTGCTCCCACTCCTGCCCCTGCTCCTCAACAGCCACAGTATACAGGTGCATTGCAAGATTTGGTTAATATCAAACCATTAGAACTGAATAATAAGAATGTACCGCCGCCTGCTCCTCAACAAGAACAACAACCAACTGCGCCAACTTTAACTCCGGTTAAAACTGGAAATGGAGTATCCTCGCAACCAACTAGCGGAGCAGTACCGGATCAACGTACTGGTGGTTTAGTCCCTGTTCAACGTACTGGTGGTTTAGTTCCTGTTCAACGTACTGGTGGTTTGATCCCTGTTCAACAGACGGGTGGTCTTATGCCTGTTCAACCGACTGGATTTATGCCAATAACTGCTCAACCAACTGGATTTATCCCAATCCAAGCAACGGGAATTTTGCAACCTCAACTTACTTTTGGAATTGTTCCATTACAAACTGGTGCTACCACTTTTACGGGGCAAGCAACTGGTCAGCAACAAAAAACTGGCAACAACATTCCGCAAACAACTTTTGGTCAACCTGCATTCCAACCATTGCAAACTGGTAATGTGACACTTCCTCAAACCTCATTTGGTCAAGCACCAATGATGACTGGCCAAGCACCAATGATGACTAGCCAAGCACCAATGATGACAGGTCAAGCTACTGGTGGGATGCCATCTACGTCATTTGGGGGCCAGTCATTATCTTTGCAAAGAACCGGTCCTATGGTTCCAGCACAGAGAACCGGTGGCCAAATTACCGGAGGCATGATGCCTCAGACCAGCTTTGGTCAATCGAACCCTGTTATGATGCCACAAACATCATTTGGTATGCAGAACACTCTGAATATGTTCCAACAAATGGGAGGACAGACCACTGGTGGATTTCAGCCTAATGTCATGCAGCAACAACCATCATTTGGGGGACAAGCTACTGGAGGATTCCAGTCAATTAATAACAATATGCTGCAACAACCTTCGTTTGGCAACCAGATGCCTGGTGGCTTCCAACCTAATATGCAACAACAGCCTTCTTTTGGTCAACCACAGATGATGCCACAAACTAGTTTCGGTATCCAGCAACAACAACAGCAACAACAACAACAACCATCATTCAACCAGTTCCAGCAGCAACCTGATATGAACCAATTGTCGAATATGTTCCAAAATACGGGCATTAATGGATCAAATACATTTAACCAGCCCCAAGCGCAATTTCCCACGACAACATTTGGTCAGCAACATCAATTCCAGCCTTTACAATCACAACCTACAGGTGCGGGATTTGGTAACGCTCCATCTACCTTACAAAGCCAATCTACGGGCGCAAGAAGAGCTAATCTTCAAGCTGCCACACCTGATAATCCTTTCGGATTTTAATGGTGCTAATTTACGACTTGTTTTATTATGTTCCATAATTCGTATTTTTTTCCCAACATTTTAGTTTTGATTTCCTTTAGAAAATTATTTACATACTTTTTGTTATATAAGTCATTTAGTGTTTGTATTTAGTACGAGTATTTTGTATATTTATATAATACGCCATATTTCTTTTTTTAATATGATTGTTTCAGATTTTCGCTATTTTCACACTTTTTCACAGCCAAATATTTTTATTGTCCTATCTTTTTTCTACTGTTCATTGTATAGTGATTCAATTATTGTTGTTCGCAAATTGATATTACTTAACGATGCGAGGCGCTTTAGAAACAATAACGAATTTCATCTTGGAATCGAAGGAAGATTTGATTCAGGATCCAATAAGAGGGAAACTTTGTGTTATACATAACTTATTCAATAAATATAACGAAAAGAATGGGACAGGGTCCAGCTATACATTCCTAGCATTTATAAGCTTAGTACTCAAGTTATATGAAATTAGCGGTCGTGCATTAGAATTTGATATTGATTTACAAGAATACAATTGGAATGAGACTACAACTTCAATAACCGAACCATGTCTCAAATGGATCAATTGGCAACGCTTAGCCATTCTTAAAGAAAGATTGAACAGTTTGCAGATAAAGGAATCCACATACAAAGAAAGCAATCAACTCTCTATGGATCAATATAAAAGCAAATATGATTTTTTAATTTCCTTCTTGGAACAGCCATTGCAAACCACCATTAAGGAGGAAAGACCTACTAACTATGGTTCGAATCTTGAAGTGAATATAGATTTGCCAATGCTAGATAATCTTTTGACAAAGCCGATAGCTCTGATTAGCTTAGCACAAGAGAAAGTCCAATTGAAAACAAGAAGTAAGCCTTATTACGAAATATGCGATGATCCACATCATTCTCACATATTATCTAGCGTTTGCCTTAAAAGAGAATTACTAAAACTGGGTTTACCTGAATTGCTGTATGTCCACAAGATCATACATCAAGCTCACAACGTGGTTCAACCTGAAATACTCAAATGTTCTCAAACAAAGATACATTACTTGCCAATTTTAAATAATCATACCGATTTATACTTAGGAGACTGTTCGTATTTGGATACATGTCACAAGATGAAAACCTGCCGCTACTTGCATTACTATAGTTTGTTTCCAATTACTACCAAACAAGACGATCACGAGCAGGGTATTACTAAACGCCCATCAGACCATGAGTATACCGTGGGCGAATGTTATACAGAGTACCAAAGGAAACAAATACCTGCGCAATGGATCAATTGTGACGTTAGATATCTTCCGTTTCTGATTTTAGGAAAATTTGCAGTCATTGTTTCGGATCCAGCGTGGGATATCCATATGTCCTTGCCGTATGGAACATGTAAAGATTTCGAACTTTTATCATTACCTATGCACGAGTTGCAAGATGAAGGCTTAATATTACTTTGGGTTACCGGAAGGGCAATCGAAATTGGTCGTCAAGCATTGCAAAATTGGGGTTACACTATAGCGGATGAAATGATTTGGATTAAGTTGAATCAATTGAAGCGTACTATTGTAACCGGTAGAACCGGCCATTGGCTAAATCATTCTAAAGAGCACTTGCTCGTGGGCATCAAAGGGGACCCACCGTGGATTAATAGGTTAATGGATATCGATGTGATTGTTAGCGGAACTAGGGAAACTCTGAGGAAACCGGATGAAATATATGATATTGTTGAAAGAATCGTGGGAACTCACTCTAGAAAATTAGAAATCTTCGGAAGAGATCATAATGTCCGGCCTGGATGGTTAAGTATGTATAAAATTTACCAAAAACTTTCGATTAGGATACTAACATATTTCAAGCCATCGGAAATCAGTTACAGGGAACGTCTCTCTACGAAAAGGAAGTTTCGATGAAGTACGATGAATATCTCAAGGACTCAAAACTAAAGAAGTCGAGTAAATTTATTACACCTAGAAATAACAAAGACTAACTATTTGTCCTTTGTGCAACAGCAGCAGCTTCTTTTTGTTTTATTTCCATGATTCTCCTGCCTGCCCCATTATCCATTCTCTTTTTTAAATCCAATTTATAACCAAGCCAGAATGCTATTTCAAATGACACAAAAAATGGTGCCAATACAATCGCTTGTAATAAATTGTCCAATAATGCAGGTGCCCTCTTTTCATGAACACCATGCCCATAAAACTGAGCTAACCATGAGAGAATATGAAGAGCAATTGCATATTGTATGAACTGCTTTTGGGTTATAGCGGAAATGTTATTCAAATTCAAATAAACGGCCTTGAACACATACGCCAAAGAGCCTAGCAATGCCATTGATGGTATTCCTAATTGCCAATCAAGTATAGAATAGTACAAACCATAACCCCATGCTAAGGCAGCTCCCAAATTAAAGTATGGATACTCTTTGCCAAATAAATTCACAGGGCTTAGGAATGCCATGGTTGAAAATAAAATAATCGGGATACAAAATAAATGAATACTAACATTTGTATGATTGAAATGGTACGATCTATAGAAGATCAAATGTCCTTCTAAATCCAAGATACCCATGTTTGTAGGTTCTACCACAATAAGCAACGATATGAAGTTGTAAAATTACCAGCTGTAGGGACCTCGCTAATTTATAAATTTGAGTTGCAATCATGTGATAACCATAAAAAGAGGAGATATGCTTTCTAGTATTTGCTTTGTTTATTCAATACACCTATATAGCGAAATATATACTTATGATTTGAATTACCTGTTGCTTATTCTCTTAAATCTAATGATGGTTTCTTTATAATTCTCTTTCTTTTGGTTTGTTGAGAAGAAGATTTATCGAATTTTGCAGCAGAATGTAAATCTCTACCAATGTTGTCTAAGTCTTTGACTTTATAGATTCTTACGATCCAGTTTTGAGAAGTAAAAGCCTCTTCCACGACATCTAATTCTGGAGATTGGCTAGCAGGAATAGCTTGGTTTCTAACTCTATCCATACCATCTCTACCATTGAATAAATCGGTGTATCTGTAATATGACATTTTGTACATCAAAGAGTCTTTCATTGCTTTGGAAGCATCCGCATCAACCTTGTATTCACCTCTTTCTGTAAAGTAGTCACGCTCATGGATTTCATCGGGCCAGATACCTTCGGAAATCCTGACCATCCATAAGAATTTATTTATATCGTCACCGGAGTAGCCAAGTAAACCACCAAAGATAACTAATACATAGTCAACATCATGCTTCTTCAAGATGTCATATGCAACATCTTCCGAAGAGCACATTGCTTTACCAACAGTCGCAATGTGTGTGTTATTCCATGTATTGTTGTCAACTAAGGTAGTACGGTCAGCCATCCCACCGATTTGATAGCCATAATCCCACCATGCCATAACCTTAGCATCTTCTGGGGTATTCATTCTCAACCAGTAGTAGGCTTCTCTATAATCATCAATAATATTTTGAGAACCATCTGGGTTTCTTGAAGCTAAAACAACGGATGGAGACGAGTACGCATTTGATGTGACCCATGTACAGTGATACACGAAGTAAACAAGATAAAAGGTGAACGATAATAAGACAACTGCCTTTGACAATAACTGAATAAACTTAGAAGATTTTGACGCGGAAGACGACGATGAAACTTTTGATTTTGATTTCTTAGAATCTGTTTTAACATCTTCCAATGAATCAGACTTGAAAATATCAACAACGTTTAAGTAAACATCAAACAATTTAGACAATGCAATGGCAGCCGAAACACAAATGATGGGCGTCAAAGTTAACATTAATCTAACCATAACACCTGCGAAGTAAGAACATAAAACACCATAAATAATAACGAATACATGTTCATCTCTTAATTCTTGGAAGCATAAATAGATACCAGCTGGGAATAACCAAATCAACATATTCGTGTCGAAGAAGAAAGCAGGCCATGCAGTAGGTTGATGTTCAGAAACGGATGCAATTATAGGAATGTGAATCTTGGCATAGTTAGTATCCCATAAAGAATAGAAACGGCCAGTCCAAGGTGCAATCCAACCTAAGGCTGTCAAAGCAAATAATCCGGCGACACCTAAAATAGTGATCAAAGATAACGAAACCATCAAAAATCCCTTAAATTGTTTAGAAGGAACCTTAGACTTAACATAATGACCAACCGCAACTAGTTGTAATAAGCCGAAAACCCCTAAAGCTGCCATATGGTCGTTGGATCTGATTGGTAAAAATCCGACAAAAGGAATTTGCATAGATGCTAAAGTACCCAATGCATACCACGTTGTGTAAGCAGTATATAATCTATGATTATAACGACCCATTAAAATCAAAACAAAGATGTGCAAAGGGATTAAGTTGGTGATGAAAACATAACCACCCCAAGCAGAAACCATGTAGAAGTAGAATAAAGCTGTTAAGGTACCATAGAACACAGAACCAATCTTCATAGCCTTGATCCAAAAGTAGAAAGTGGCCATTAACAATGTGATTGCAATTGCTTCGTTATCGTACGAACCAGCAACCGATCTCGAAATGTAACCTGGCGCAATACCCATAAAGATGGCAGCTAACAACCCTGCGTTAGAATCTTTCATTTCCTTGGTAAGGAAGTATGTCGAAATTGCGGTTAAACCAGAAAATGCTGGTGCCAACAAAACACAAATATTACGAATATCAACTGGCAAACTGAACCATTCTCTCAATGTATGCCAGATTATACCTGAAGTAACCATCAATCCTGGATACAATGTTCCTCCAGTGACCCTACCCAAAGGATACCAGGTTCTATCATCGAACCAATTTAAAAATTCGTAGTATGAATGTGTGACCAAGTATTTGGTGGCTCTGAAGTTGAACCATGGATCAAATTCGTGAATAATACTCTCATATCTAATAACTGAAAATAATCTTGATGAAATTGCGGCCCCGGCAATTGAAATAAAGATAATTACTTGTAATAGTAATCGAACAGTCTCTATATTCACCCCCAATACCTTCAATTGAGCCTTAGTTTCTACCATATTTGATTAACTATTTGATTATTAAAAGGATATAGAAACTAGTAGTCGTTATATTTAACCACCGTGTTGTTTGGGAGAATTTCCAAATGCTTATGTAATCGAGGTTGAAATTTTAATATACAGAAATGGGTACTATAGTACTTTATATATATATATATATATACTAGGCTACATGTGGATGAATGTTTATGTCAATTGTGCCAAACCAGAGTTTGCAATAAATAAATGATAATATGTAGATTAGAAAGAACTCCAACTCCAGTTTGCAGGGACACTTCCAACGGGTTGATCGTTTCTATTTGTAGTCGATTCACCCACCTTCAGATTATTTATGGATTTTATGAGAGATTCTTTTGGCATCTTGCCAAGCTTGTCAGCAGATTGCTGTTTTTTCAGGGTATGCGATGGCTGGGGTGCGGATATTTTTCTGTTACAGGTTGGGTTAATGCTAACACCGAATTCATGTCTCATGAACTCATTGTATTCTTCGATGCAATTATCACATACTTTAGACAAGGTACCACGACCCCCAGTAGTGAATTGGGCTAGATGGTTGATGTAGAGGTAATGCGACGTGTGCTCTTTGCAGTATATGCCACCGCATTTTCTGCAGTGATGTCTTCTTTCGAAGAAGTTGAATACCTTCGAGCATGTTGGAATCCCGCACTTGTTAACAGACTCATCCCTAACCCAATGCTTCCTTGTAGGAGCCTGTCTCAATATGGTTTCGTATTTTCTTTTGCTTACGGTGAATGGACCAGTTGGGGACATGACAGGTGGTGAAGAGCTTTCCGTAGATTTAAACGACTCGACAGAATTCGTTGATCCTCTTGACAGTGTAGACGTTAAGTTTTCTTGAAGTACATTGTGGAGTAAAGGATTTTGTACAGAGGGGGTCGTTTCCGAGGAGCCTGGATGGCTATCGGAAGGGTCGTTTACATTGGATGGGAAAAAGTCGTTTTGGGGGGAGTTGGTTGCCGACTGACTTCGATTGATATCTTGGGTCATCCGTAAAACTGCTGGAATATACATGGGACTTCTTAAGCTGTTGATTTGCTGCAATTGTTTGTTCATTTTGGGTTTGTTGGGTTGATATGGATGTTGTGGGCGAGGAACCGGTTGGTGCATAGGTACTTGTTGGCCCGATTTTCTTCTTGCATCACTAAGTGATGAAGGTCCGGTTATTTGTGACCCACTATTTACTCCTGGTAAATCTTTTATGTGTGCCCTTACATTCTGCAAATGGTTTTGATGCACCTCATTATGGTATCTTTGAGTAGCCAGTATTTGACCTTCTGCATCGTCCGTATTGGAACTGGTAGCAATGCTCGAGTCAGACTGTTCCATTAAGCTTGGCAACGCCGGTGGACGCTTTGGCGTGCCTGATTTATTCGTGGATGCATTCTCAGATGCTCTGTTTGAATTATTTGCCGGCTTAGATGTCGTGGGCGATATCTCACTGTTAGTTAAGCTCGAAGATGGACCTGTAATCTCGTTTAGGTTTAGTTTCGGTTGTCTTGTCAAGCTTGCAAATGATGATAAATCAACCTCTGCCGGTTGGTAAGGCTCCAAGTTTCTTGAAGATTTGTCCGTCAATTTAGACGACGACTTTCGCGATATCAGCTTCCTCTGCGGCATGCTTTCGTCACCATTGATTATGGGCATTGGAGACAAGGTCAACTTTCTCAATGCATTTAACGTTAATTTCTGCTGTTGCATCATGGTATCCTGGTCTGCTGCCTCATCGTCATCATTCAACGACGTTGTGGAAGACGACCCATTTCCTTTATTCCCGCAGTCTGTTCCGTTAAGATCACCCTGGTAATTCCCACGCTGGCTGCTGAATGGAAGCCTCTGGCCTATTTCGACATCGTCAACGTTACCTCTCAAGTTCGATATGCTTGATAACACGGGCGCCTGGATGAACGACTGGAAGTTTTTCACCGTATTCGGATTACTATGTGTGCTTATGAAACTGTTCGTTCTCTGCAGTGGCTGGCCTTGCGTCCCCTGTTGCTGGTTACTGGCGCACAGTTGTTTCAACGACTTCAACGACGCGGACGAAAGCACCGATTGAAATGACTGTGTTCTCGACCGCCTCACGTCCTTCTTCTTGAACATCAAGTCCCCCTGTCCCCCCTGGCTCTCGTCGTTCTGCGTCCCTTCGTCCAATGTCAGTTGCGTCTCTTGCAGCCGATTTCCATCCTCATCGCCATCCCCAGCTCCACCTCCAACTCCGGAGCCCTCATGCTTCACGTCTTGTCTCTCGTCTCCACCATTTTTTTCCGGCGAAGTGGGTGTCGATATCGTGAACCTCGTATTCCCCTGACCGTTACTTCTCATCTCAGCGCCTCCGCTCTTGTCTTCATCTGTAGTTCCGTTGCTAGCGACATTATTAGATTCCGCCATATTCTTTAGTAATGCTACTAATCCTGGTGGCCGTCTTCTATCAAATATTCTTCAAATTCAGCTGACCGAATGCTTTTCTGCGTATGTATGCGACCAATCAACTATTAATCACTTGAATATCTATATTTATCTCGTAATTACCTGCTTATCTCTGGTTAATAGGTAACGCTCTTCCAATAATATCCATGATTGTTTGGTAAGGTAATAGGTCATGTGACAAATGCTGGCGATAACCGCGACATCACGACAATGTCGTGGAAGTTTCCCAAGTTCCATTTCCGAGACTTCATCTATTATCCGTTATTATTTGCGAGATCATTCGCGACATGGTTCGCGACGTTGTTCGCGACATTGGTCTCAAAACACCACCCCGGCCCAAATGGTTCACATACGGGCCACCACGACCAACACATTTGCCAGCCGGCAAATGTGTGGTGGTCTTGTAGGGATCGCGTATTGTAGACATACCGTTACGAATGTCTGGTTGACCACTTTGTGGGCTGGGAGAGTGGTTCTAAGGTCCCCGATTGATCCCCAGAATCCGCTTACATAAGCCTCTTGCGAAGTGACAAATTAAAATAATTTCATTGGTTTAGTGCAAACGAAATATACCGGGACATAAATATCAAAAACTGAAATTATTGAATAGTTTCATAGAAAACGCTTAATTTAATACATACATATTCAACCCACAAGATGATTTCACGTATTGGCTTAGGTTTAGTTAGACGTAAGTAGACGATATTTTTGAAAAAGGCTTCGGTTTGGAGGCAGGACGGAGCCGAGACACCGGACAAGGACGAAAAGAAGAAAATGAATAGAAATACTAACCAAGACAGCAACTTCCCGTTCAATTGTTAACACAAGCAGATTTGCTACCAGATATGGTGGTATGAGAAGCATTTCTACTGTCAAGGCTTCCCACGAGCAAGAACAAGAAGTTTTAGTGGCCCAACGTAAGAACAGACCAACTTCACCACATTTGACGATTTACCAATTACAATTAACCATGGTCATGTCTGGGTTACACAGAGTAACAGGTGTGTTCATGGCTAGTGGTTTCTACGCTTTGACCTGTGGATATGCGGCAGCTTCTATTTTGAGCATTCCATTTGATGCTGCTACCTTAGTTGGAGCATTTGCTGGTTTACCAGTGGCAGTAAAGCTCGCGGCCAAGGCTGCCATGGCTTACCCTTTTGTATACCACGCTTTCAACGGTGTCAGACATATAATCTGGGATTTCGGTAAGGAATTAACCATCAAGGGAGTCTACAGAACTGGTTATGTTGTTACTGCTCTTACCGCCATTTTCGGTTCTTACTTGACTTTCTTCTAATCTCTGCATAAATATGTTAAGTTTATTTATATATATCGGTATGTCTGATATCTACTTTATATTATATATTGATTTTAATTCGTTATATCATTATTTGTGATTTTGCTCTGTGCTCGCCAGAGTTCTAATCGTAAGTTCTACTATTCGTAACAAGGTTCTCTAGTCGATTGTTTGTATCCTTCACAAAAGTAGCTATTTTCTGAACTGGTTGAGCTCAATCTCTGAGTCTAAACATAAGCATGAATCATTCGTGCAGAATCCACAGGTGAAGCTTTTCTGCTTCTTTAGTGAAACGGATTTCTTCACCATAGACTTCTCTATTTCATCATACTCCTGTATTAATTCGTTGCTTCTCACAATATCTTCTTCTGTTTCGTCCTTAATTATTAATTTGTCCAAGAAATCGCCTTGATTTACAAAATTTTGGTCTTCTTCAACGATATTAACTCCAATTTCATCTTGTGACTCAATGCTTTGATTTAACGGCTTTAGTAATGTTGGTATGAACATATTATTCGTACCTATATTCCTCCTATTACCTGCTTTTAATAGACGTTTCTCATGTTTAGCCCTTTCGATTTCCTTTAACTCTTGATTCCTGCTCAATTTGTACGTTGCCCGTATATCAAGATAGTTTTGTATTTGATTATTTAAGTTAACATCACTCGTATTATCCCCCATAAACTTTTTTGTAGCGCTATGAATGATATTTGAAGATCTCGTTAAGTATGCCAAAAACTTATTTAAATCGTTCATATTATTAATTTTTTCTAATTGCTCGTATTGTGACATTGGTGACTTAGGTTGAGTGATACTTTTCGCAGTCGGTGTATTGGTTTGATTCGTCTTCTGCGGTCTAGTTTCATTATCGCTATTAAGTGCATCAAAAGTTATAACCCCGTTTTGAACAAACTTTAGTTCGTTAATTTGATTATTGATTACTTCAATATAATTCCTTATAAGCTCTTGCTCTTTCAATTTCGACAAATAGTCCATTTTCAAATCAGCCACTTGGTTAGGATCTGACCTTTCCACCGGCTTAGATATATGAAGAGAAGCATTAGTCATATTAGTTGACTTGGGAGCGTCGGCGCCTTCATTAAGTCGTACATTACTATCCTCTATCTTTATGGCTTCGTTATGCCCTATTTTAACTTTCTTCTTTCCATTATTTCTATTTGGTTTTGAATTTATAGATGCAGTTGTTAATGCGGAATTCACGAAGTCATTCCCTGAATCTTCGCCGTTAGCAGTCGGTTTTCTTCCTGGACGTGGCCTAGGTGGTAGAATCCACTTCTTCGACGTGTTTATATTCAATGAAATATCAGACTTCAAGGTGGACTTCGAGTTCATATCAAAATTTGTCGTAATAGGTTTATTAGGCATCGACACCGCAATCGGAACCGGTTTGGGCTTAATACTAATGGCCGGTTTTATATTTGGATACTTGTTTGGGATACTTCTCCCTTGGCTGTTTAAATCACCATGCATTTGTATCGAGGCTTGTCCGTATGGGTGGGAAGATTTATGCGACATGCTAGCAGCTAGTTTCTGTCCCAGTGAGCCCATATCACCGATACTATTATTCATGTTGCCCAGTAAATATCTATTTGACGGTATTGCCCCTTTTTCCTCTGTTATGTTATCTGTAGGCATGTTCAAATACAATTCTATCGATTGAAGCTTGCTATAAATACATCAATAAATGTCTTCACAATCTATTTCACTGAAAATCCGGGGAGAAAGGTTGAAATGTGATTTCTAGACGGCGGGTTCGTTTTCCTAAATAAACTGAAAATATAATTTCTAACCGGAGTGAACTATGTCTTCCCAAGCTCCAGTACTTGTTATATGATATAATATTTGCTTACTGTACGAAGGGATAAAGAAGTCATAAAATTAATTTTTTCAATTTTTCCTAGACTCGGTTAGCGGTAATTTCGGAAATAAACAAACCTCTAACGCATCATAGAAACATGTTTATCATTAAATACTTCACTATTAAATTCTAAGCATAATACAATGAACCAGCCTACATCTAACTCATCGTTGAAACAAAGACACTTGAGTCATCTAAATTCTCAATTAGCCCAGTTACATGCGAACTTATCTGACTTTAATGAATTGATAAACACTACATCAGCGCAGTTTAAATCCATAGAGAAAATGGGCATAATGCATGGTTCGTTATTCATGGCCAGTCATACCGTATTTGAAAATGATAACTTTAGTCTGAGCGAACGTCAGGTCTAAAGTTCAGGTTTAAACTAGAAATATTGGTCGCTAAAGCATTTGTTCGGATAAAGATACGGATAAGTCTGCGAGAAGCATTCGTAGCTGTAATCGGCACAACGACATTTCCAACTCCACTAGAAGGGACATAAGCTCAACTGGAAACACGGTCTGTTAGTGGGGATTGCTAGCCACATTTACGATCTGTACTGGAATACAGAAGGGATAATTTAAAGTTCTTAAGCGATGCCCCAATAGAGGTATGTTTATTACTCGGACTACAGGTAGGAATCATAAATAGATAATAATATTAACCTTATAGATCTACTAATAGTATTTACATGCTTATGCCTTGTTTTCGGCGGCGGCTAATGATTCTCTGTACAATTTTCTCTTTTCCGCTTTTTCTTTGATAAGAATGTCTCTTTCAATATCAAGATATTCGATCTTTTGGTACTTCGCCACACACCCCTGTGCCTCGTTATTTGCAGTCTGGCATTTGGACATACCTTCGAGTGCACTGTAACTATTAGTACATTCGATGTACTTCTTGATTAATTCATCACACCTCTGGAACGTCTTCTTTCTCCATCTTTCAAAAATGACCTTCTCTTCTTTTGGTGTAAGCATCCATGGAGGCAAGTTAGGGTTGGAGGGTAACTCGACGTCTTCAAACGTCTTCTTTTCTGGTAGAGGCATGCTATTAGGTCATAAAGTGCTTATATTGACTAGTTAAAATTTCACTGGTGATTTTTATCGCGCAGTTCTCTCAAAAAACAAAACGGCTTTTTTACGAACACAGAAAATAAACAAGCATTAATATACTGATTTATTGTATCATTAGCATACATACTAGACTAATATGTTTCACGAAAAGCCAGATAAACTACTTCTATCATCGATAGAAAGTTTTGAAATTGAGCCAGATCTATTGACTTTAAGGAGAATAGAGGAGGTTATAAACAAGACAAACCAATACAGATCAAATACAATTGAAAATTATGAAACCAAACTAAATACCATGAAGAGTGAATTCCAGAGTTTGATGTCAGAGATAAACTTGCTAACCAAGGTTAGTGGAATCAATTACGAAAATTTAAAGCTATTGGGTAATGGAAATGAAGAATCTATGGGAGATTTAAGCAACAAGAACATCTTTAATGTAATGAATGAGAAGTCGATAGAATTGGATAACCTCAAGTTGTCGCTTGCCAAAAACTTGAACGACTTGGAGAGCCAAATAAATTCCATGAATATAACAAAGAAAGACTTGATGGAAAAGTATGAGTTGGTGAAAATGAAGAACGATAATTTGATCAATGATAATATATTGAAGAACCCGGATTCGAAAGCCATCAAGATCAACATCTATAAAAACCTTGGAGTTGAAATCGAGAGTGGGGAGGAAGGTGAAACCGAAAACAAACAAGACAAAGTGATAATTTATAATAAGGAGACCAACTTATCAAGTATACTAAATATTGATGACAAGTACAGTGAATATTTCATCACCAATTACATATGGGATAGGCTTCAGGGTTACTAAATGCGTGTTAGAGTATATCTGGACTTCAGGTTACTACAGGTAAGTTAGACATATCTATGTCTGTATTGGTTCTTGATCAAATAGCGTTATTGCGCTTAGAACGTTGCGATCGTCAGGTTACGGTCATTCTGAGAACCGTTACAAATTCGAAACGTAGAGCTGCTTTATGTAAAAATAGGGTTGTCTGGCCATGTTTATTTCTTTAATGAGAACGACTACGATGCCAGCTGACTCAAGGGCATATTCACTAATAATTTACACTCTCTTCTCAAATATTGATTTAATTTATTACTATTTACAGACATTAAATATAAGCATTCAAAAATGGCAATCTAGAAGTATTTTGGATTTTCTCTGAACGATAACTTGGTCCATTTAGGAACTCTATGGATTGATTTTCTATAATCTTTGGCCTTCTTGTCAAATGTAGTATATTTATCTTTAGGTGTCATTTCGTGCTCCTTTGGAAATTGAAACTTTAAATAATCAATCTTGTCGTATCCGGTGGATTCGACATTATCTAATTTCAATGATTTATATAAAACTTCAATATTTTCATCGACTGTTTTCATTCTTCTTCTTAATCTGTATTTTTGGGGACCAGACATTCTTGGTGCTACTTTCCATAAGTAACCACCGCTCAACGATAAGGTTGACTTGAATGCACCAAACATATTTACTTAATACACTTGTAAGTAGTGAACCATGAGCTTCAAAATCAAGCATTTTATTTTTCATCATTTTTCAGAAATGATTATGTGCGCGTACCATTAATTATCTATGTCTTTATATAGGCTATTATAACCTCTTCATTTATATTGGTGCTACTATCTTAATTTCCATCTTTGGTATATCTTTGATAGAATGATGGAAGGATAGTTACATTTGTAAATCTAATATCATACTCTTGGAAGATGAATATTCAACATGCGATTCTGCGGCAGCTCTAACATTTGCGAAGAGCCTGTGTGCTATCTAAATCGATATGATTATTGATTTGATATCCACATCAATTATATCCCTAGCTTAATACAGCGTCTGAATAGTGTGTTGTGCAAAGCTATACTTTCACTGTGTACAAATTATACGTAGAAGAATTTGTTAAAGTACTTCCAATAGTATACGTACAACTTTCCTTTGATACGATGCTATTCTTCGTCTCATTATTTCAAATTTGTGAACTACTGTACTTCTCAGTTACATATTTGTTTGCTATTCATTAAGTTCATATCAGCTTTTTTCACAATCACTCAAGAAATCATCTTCCTATATGTTAGCTGCATTTCATATGCAAATTTTTTATTGCTAATGATTATTTATTGCTAACAGTTATCTTACTTAATGACCTAAAGCATTCATATATCACTTCTTTACACTTTAACTCTTCAAACCTACATGGTTATATCGCCATTAATGAGAAGAATCAGGGAATTGAATCAAACAATTTCGCAATAATTTCATAATTTAGCAACAATTTTAAAAAATTGGATCTACATAACTATCTGCATCAAATTCACCATAATTGCTATGTACCATTTAACTATATCTCTTGCGTTTTCTAGTTCAACCTGATTGAGATCTTTTACATTTACGTCAAAAATTTTTATTTTCTTGTCTTTATATTTACCCTCAACCCTTCCAATCCGGCAATTTTATATATACCCCCACCAAAATCAAGCCATGAACTAACTTGATAGCAACTCAAATTTCGTAATATCCAAGAGAAAGCGTAATCAACGATAATTGATACTGATTCCAGTAGTTGAATCTAGACGATGACAGAGAATTATTTAACCACCACAATCTCTTTAAATCGCCAGGATCAGTGCATGTCGCATTGCACCCTTCCTAAAGCATTAAACGTAATTCACCATACATACAACAGCTTATAATTACCGAATCGCGCAATGCGCAACTATAACCTTATTGGTAAATGAAGAAAAATTTCACTTAATTAGAAATACAATTGTTAATTAGTGGAGAATATAGTTACAGCGTTAGTCGATACGCAATGTGTATAGACTATTATGTAAGTAAATAATTCCAAGATAAATAGAATGAATACACATGTTTCAGGCCGGTTCGGTATTGGGGTATTGAAAATGGCTCCACTAAAAATGTCGGACTATCTTTAGCGAGAAATTTACCCCATAATTGCGTGAGTTCATCAACGAATGGGTGATTGAATATCCAGCCATCAAGCTATACAGTAGAATATGTACCATACTAGTATAGAAATTCCCGAATCAGTCTTCTACCACCTCCTATATTTCTAGATCATATCATTTTGTTGGGACGGTTTTATTATCTGATACGATTTTGAGTCATGTCATATGAAACCCAGTAGTCACAAATGCGCGAAAACTACCCCGAGCTACGAAACCCACCTATAGCATGAACGTCAGATATGGGGTATGATGTGGTAATCGCTTGGTAGCGGAAGTAATGTTAGCGAGAAACAGTACCCTTCGGTAAAAATGGTGAGCAACACTATCCTGTTGATTCACAGGTCTACATATTCATGCTACAGGTAATAATTTCCTTTCGTAACCTCTATTAAATTAATATAAATCAAACCCCTAAACTATTTAATAATTTCATGACTTCATAAGATCAATATTGTAAACCATATACGCTATATATTCCGCGACTGCCTTACAAGCACGCCGTTAACCACTTTCTATAATTGTGTGACGTCGACGGCATATGTTCCGATAGTATATTCTGTTTCGATACGTCCACCGCATTGGCAGTAGTAGCATCCGCCTTGGAATTCACTATGTAATTCAAGTCAAACTGGTTGTAATCCAAGTCGCTGTTTGAGTGCTGGGAACCTAATACCAATGGCGACGTAATGTCACCATTATTGGCGCTTGATTCCGGGTTGTAATGTTGGTATAAAGATGGCGTTAACATAGGCGACACCAATTCTTCCGATCCATCGGTACAAGAATCCAAAATTGTCATCGACTGCTTTTCATCTATCGCCTTACACTCGTCGCTGCAATAGATCGAATTGTGCAAACACAACTTATCACACGCTATACAATAGTTATTGAATGCAAAGTCCGACATTATGTGTTATGTTTTATGTGTATGTATAGGGTATTGGTTGTATGTTACGTGAACGCTGTTAAAAGAACTTCAATTCTTAGAATGTCACTGTACTAATAATATGCTGAGTCAACCTATCTCTAGACTGCAGAAATAATTGACTGTAATGATATGATATCAAATGTAATATAATAATAATAATATAATGCTAAGATTATAATACTATAGTAGATGTTTCGTTTTGTCTATGTAATGTAGTTCTAAATATTTATGAAAAAAAATTTGTATGCGGTTAAATATATTTATATACTAAAATAACTACAACCACCACACTTTTGTCGTAACCATTATTACTAACATTTTCCCCAATACACAGGGGTTAGTAATATTTGATGCAATCCATATAAGACAATCGCGACATACGGGGCCCATGGGTAATAATTTTAGACAATTTTTTCTCTGAAACGAGTGTCCCCATATGCATTAGCCACCCGTTCCGCTTAAGACAAGCTAATTTGGAGTAAACAGGCAGCCACATTGAGAAATAATGTCTCACAGGGCCCGGTGTTCGGGCATCGATGGGTGGTTGCACGTGTACTGAGCAAAGAATTTGCTATTATTAAGGCTAAGGGCAACAATAGCACACGCCAAGGTGGTCTAGAAACGTGCTGTGAGTCAACGATGCAGGTCTCGTGGCACGATAATGTCGCGAAAATTTGGGGCTTCTGGAATGTGGTGGTAGCACGGGTGGGCGCTATGTAAACTACTTCTAGGTCAACCAGGCTTCCAGGTCAACCAGAAGCACTGGGCAGTGGATGATGGTGTCACCATCACCAATGCCACATAGTGGTGAGATTAGTATAGGGGACAGAGATCATACAAAGATGGCGGACGCGACTCTGAAACAGATGGGGGGCTACTGTGGGAGGAGTGACCCTTAAGGACAACCATAGTGTTGGGTGCAGAGGGGGGAATGATGGAACATGGTGGTGGTACGTTAATTAGGATGCGACATTGGGTGGCCGCATGTCCGGACATGCATCCGCGAAACGACATCGAAACGATGGCAACGCTAGATTTAAGTGATAAGAGAGAGTCGTGGTGTCGTGGGCAATATTGTCAGACATGTGAGTACCGGTAATAGGGTCGGAAATAAGAGAAAACGTTCTGTGCGTGTAGAGCATGCCGAGGACGGATTCGAATCTTCTAGAAGAGAGGGTGGATTTTATATGTTAGTAGGTTAGGTAGGTTAAGGTTTAGTACTTTAGCGGGTTAAGTAGATCTAGTGTATATTAAGTTGTTATGTAGGATTGGTGAGGGTTCATGAGGATTGCTCGGCTAATGGGAAGGACGGAAGGTTGGTATGAGACCGACTACCGACCTGTCCATTTGATATCGCAGTTATAGAGTGTTGAGAATGGTACGTTGCCAGAACAGAATGGCCTGAGAGGTGTTTGTTTGGGATGATGCATGTTGTTTACATCATGTGGGCCTCACTGACTAACAATAGCTACACAGTAGACATGAGTTAACTGCGTATATTGGAATGTCGTGCGACAAGTACATCGAGAGAAATGTCGCCCACTCAGCCACAGTAATCGTAGGGGTTTGCGATGAGATTGATCTAGGCGATGTCTTGATCTGTCTAAAAATAGTAGAATAGAGTACAGCATTTAGCAGGGCTAGTTATTGATTACTCTACCTAGTAGAGGCTTGAATATGGCCGATAGGCTGAGGTAACAATTGTGTATTCTAGACCTTTAGTAGGCGGTTGCTCAACTATGATCTCTGTTACTTAGGCTCTGTTCACCGCTGTGCGATGCAGACTGGCATTCCACTCTTGTTATCCGTTGCTCAAATGGCCTGTTAGTTGCCGGATCAACTATGATCTCTTTTCACCGGCGGGTATTTTACTCGCCTTATGCGGTTTTTCATATTCTCCTTTGATCGTATGACCTCATTATCGTCAATAATCATCGTCTGGGCCGATTGTCGGCTCCCTATACACTCTTGAACTTGTACTTCAACCCGTCCAATCCCCCTATATCGCGCGCCAAATACCGGTGCGACCTTGTCAAATAGTAGTTGCATCCCAAGTTGATAGCCGGAAGTACATATACCAAATGCTCCCAGTCAACATGGTACAATAACAACAACACCACCACCACATTGGTCCCTCTAACCGCCCACCGATACTCAAACTCCGTCAACTCGACGAGCGAAAGGATAATCGACGCCAATACCGCACTCATCATCGGTATCGGCGACACCTTATTCAATACCATCACCACTATAACCTGCACCACCTCAAATATCATCAACACCCGACTGTACATCTTGTAGAACCCCTGGTTTCCCTTCGAAAACTGGCGAAGCAATTCCTCCTGATCGTCAATATCAAGATAACTCGAATCATCGAGTATGTGTCGGTCCACTTTGCGAACCCGGCTCATCGTACTGATATCACTAATTATAGAATCAAACTCTTACCAACTATGTATCACGTTACTTGTTGTCTATTTCCCGTCTTCCAATCTTCTGAATCCCCTGTATATTATCCGTGAATATTGACCGAACGATCTACTCATTGGCATTTTTAGCCTGCTATTTGAGATTGTAAACATTAGCCGACAAGTCTAGACTTGTAATTTCATTTCACCCCTACGGACCCAATCCCCACTAAATCGTCGATGAAAGGTTGCGTAATTTACAGTATACCATCGGTACGTATCAGTCCCGATTCTCCTTACACTCCCGTATTCGAACAATTTTACTGCTTTCATACGCGCGCCGCATGTTTGTTTACTATTGTTTGGTGTCAGTTCAACGCAATTGTTCGCCTAACAATCGGTACCTGTTTTATTGTGGAATTTAGGGAGGAGATTACACAAAACCTACAGGATAATTTTTTCGTTTTTCAAATACCGCGATATACATTCTCAATGATACTGTTATTAAGGGTTAATAGTTGTTTTTTTATCATAGTTTTCTTTTTAACTATTATCATAGGTATTTATCGATCGTTTGGTGAATTAAGAGGTATAAGATATTATAAACAAGATAATATCAACGTTCTAAGTATCATCAATTCGCAGAGATATAAAGTAAATTGTTACACATAACATATTGCTTAGCCGCCCAGTCTTTCTTTTAAAATAGGTTTCCAACTACAGTCTTTCTTTTCCTTAAACAACAGAAAACCGATCGTTAAACGATAGTACCACCTGGAGGTATATTTATGCAATAATAGCGAAACGAAAATATATCTAGAATGATCTTTGACACAACTAATTTTATTCGGATAGTCTACTTATTGGCCTTGTTACAGGCACCAGGGGTGCGAGGAGAGAGGAGTAGTAATACGGAGAAGGATAATAGGTTGTCAAATAACCGTAAAGCAGCGGCTGTGTCGCCCAACAGTTGGGAAAATTCGAACTGGAGTCAGAATAACAAGGAAGCGGCAACAACAGGAGCAGCAAACGAAGGTGTATCAACAGATGATGCCAACGCGGCCACTGCTGCGACCTCGTCGAACGGAGTCAACCCATTTGCATGGATGAATTCTGAGTCGGAAACTGCAAACGCGGCCACTAGCACTTCTTCTACCGGTACCTCTACAGGCGCTACTACCTCTACCGGTACTTCTACAGGCGCTACTACCTCTACCGGTACTTCTACAGGCGCTACTACCTCTACCGGAAGGCCCTCTGATGCGGCCATCACATCGATTGGAACATCTACAGATGCTACATCTTCATCTACAGACCCAGCAGATAATAAAGTCACATCAAGTACTGAAGGTACGACTGAACAAGCTGCTAACAAAGCCACTTCAAGTACTGAAGGTACTACACAGCAAGATGCGAACACTGCTACCTCAAGTGCTCAAGAAACAACTGAGCAACCGAATAGCCAATCTACACAACAAACCAGTTCCCCATTAAATGAAGGTATCGAGCCAACCGGTATTTCATCCAATCATGCCACGGGAACGACATCTGAGGTTATGGCTTCGTCACCAACATCAGAGTCTTCGGCACCAACTTCATCGTCTGGATTCAACTGGCTCGGTTTGTTTGGCCAAAAGTCTTCATCCGAAGCATCTTCCACTCAATCCACATCTGGAGTGATGGAAACTTCCAAGAGTTCTACAGGCACTGATACCTTAACGACTTCGTCAGACCCAAGCACATCAAGTGAAACTCCCTCTGTCGTTGACCTTTTTAATTCCGCTTCTTCATCAACGGAGTCTTCATCAGAATCGGATTCGACTACATCGGCCGATTACAGCTTCCAATCTTCGACTGATGCAACTGGTGCATCAACTGCGGGTACTTCATCCTTGTCTTCTGAATCGTCTGTTAGTAAGTCTGCAGAAACATATTCAGAAACTTTATTTGAAAGTGTTAGCGTTGCTGATTTGAGCTCCGGCTCAACCTCTACAGGAACAATGAGCTCCACTAATGCAGATGCCTCGACATCTGCCACATCAGTAATGTTCAATGGTTTGTTTGCAACTAGTGACTCTAGTTCGTCTGTAACGCCATCAACAAGTAACCCTAAAGAAAGTTCAGTCGCCTCATCTTTTGATGCCAGTGTTTCATCCGACACACCCTATTATGCGTCTGAATCCCCAACTGTGTTTGCTAGTACAACAGAAAGTTCTTTGTCTTCTGCAACATATGATGAGTCTGGATCTTCAACTGAGTTTGCCAGTCCAACTGAAAGTGCTTTGTCTTCTGCTACATATGATGAGTCTGAATCTTCAACTGAGTTTGCTAGTCCAACACAAAGCTCTTTTGAAACATCCTTATCCTCATCGATGAATGCAGAAGAACTCACGCTTGGATCTTCAAGCAAGGTCGCTAGTGCGACTAAGAGTTCTTTTACAGCTTCATATGTATTACCTTCGTCTGATGTCTCGCAAAGTACATTGACATCATCGGCAAACTTTGCATCATCTACCGAAAGTTCTTTCGAAACTCCATTTTATTCGACTTGGTCAAGTGAACCAGTAAGTTCTCTGGATTCTTCTGTTGAATATGCTACTGCCATGGAGAGCTCTTTAGAAACCCCTTTCTATTCCACGTGGTCTAGCTCTCCATCAAAATCCTCGACGGATTTTATTGGTCCATCACAATCTTCAACTGGTTTCAGAACTTCAACAGAGCAATCATTTGAAACTCCATTTTCCAGCATTTCAGAAAGCTCATTTGGTTCTCCAACTGCGCTTGTAAACCCAAGTGAGACGTCAGCAGATTCGGTGTCACCTTCGATTGTTTCTAGTACTGAAGAAACATCATCTTTATACCCAGCCGTTTCATCGGACCCGTCGACACTTATTCCAGCTTCAAGTTCTCATGCAGAATTTACTAATTCAGCAGCAAGTGAAAGCTTTAGTGCTGTGTCATTCGAATCGAGTACACCACCTTCTTCGAACGTCGTCCCACTGACTCAATCGTTAGAATCTGATGTCGAACCAACTTCAACTTATGTGTCAGTGGTTTCATCCTCTTACGATGCTTTGACTTCCGCTACAAGTGAATCAGCAGTAGAAACAGAAGAACCATTGTCATCATTTGTTGCCACATCATCTGTGATCAGTGAATCGCTGGTATTACCTGAATCCCAAACTCAAATTTTGTCAAACTCGCTACCTATCAATACAATGGAGTCTAGTGCTGAATCCAATCCATCCTCCATTACAGTCAGCCCACCAATTGCATCCTCGGCGGCAGTTCCATCGTCTGAGGTGTTGCCTGCTTCCGAAACAGTCCCAACGATGTCAACCGCAAACAATTGGTTACCGTCTCAGATTATTGAACAAACTTCAATTAATGAACCAACTGCTTCCACTGATGATTCTGTCAGTCAAGCATCTCCAACTACAGCTGAGCCTTCTGGTTTACCAAAGGCAATTACAGGGCAACTGGCTACGGCACCAGGGGGGAATTATGAAGTTGTATATATTGGATTCAAGTCTTCATTGAATTATCCATTCGTTGTTGAAAATTCATTGTCATCTGCACAAATCTTCCAGTATTTGCCAAACACTTTGAATTTCCCATTTGATGATGAATCAGCGTTAGATAAAGTTTCAGTCAAGAAAATCATTCCATTTACAGCTAGCGGGATATCGTATACAATCTCGGTTGCCGAAGTATACTTCCCATCAGACTTAGTTAGTAAATTGGACACCTACATTCAGGCATCTGATTCTAAATTATACACCAATCCATCATCGACAGAACATCAATTGGCCTCGCTTATTGATAAGAGGATTCCTTTAACTGGATTGGTAACTGAAAATACCTCCAGCAGTACCAAGAGTGAAGGCTCATCAAATAATGGATCTATGGACTCGCGTAATTCAACTGTAACCAATAAAGGTAAGATCGCGGGTATTGCTATCGGTGCAGCGGCTGGTTGCGGTCTTTACATGTCCTTAATGGTTTTATTATTCAAGAAGTACAAAAAGAACAATGGTGTTGAGTTGCCTTCTTCTGACTCAGAAAGTAATATTGGGTTAGCAACCAACAATTCTACAATCCAAAGTAATGGCGCTGGTATCTCAGGATTATTCAATAGATTAGGCGACAGTTCCTCTGGGGAAGGAGTGGGCAGTGTTCCCATCTCCGAACCAGTAAATGCTTCTAATTCTTTGGGTTGGGCTCATTGAATGAAAACTAACGCGATAGATTGAATCGTCTAATCCTGATTTTACTGACATTAAAGAAAATTATTTTTCCACCTCATTATAATTGTTGGAAATCAAGATGACCATCGAAATTGAATATCAATTCTTTTAATATTAGATTTTAATTCTTATTTGCATATTGGAATTATACTATCATAGTGTGTATTAATATTTCTACTTATAACTTCAAGATACGTTCTAAATTACATTTTAAAAAAGCTCACTTGTAAATATTAAACACCTATTAGTTGCATCACACTGATGGCTCACCAAAACAGGTTGGTGAAAGAAATATGATTGTAGGTCGTGAGAAGCATTAGAGCCGTCTATATCTTCATCATTAATTAAGACTTACAACTACCAGAGATAAATCTAAAGTCCAAGAGAAGTAAATTACTAAACCAACTTGATCGAAAATTGAGGTAGAATATATAACCGACCGATAAAGGTGATTTGATGAGTTCGGATCTTAAAAAGAAACAAGAAAATCAGATGTTTTTAAACCCATCACCCGTTTCAAAATCCTTCATAAGAACTGATTCTGGCCACAGGGGGCATATAAATCAGTATTAGACAGGCTCATCCACACATATTCCCTAAACAAAAATGCTTAATCTACAAGATATTGCGTAAAATTGTCTGCGATGGGCCTGTTCATTTCCTGAAACCCGATTACTTATAATTGCGCGAGTTTCAAGCTTTGCCAACTTCCATGAAGCGGTAATGGGGATAAAATACTTCAATTTGAAACTGTTTAGAATTATTGTGTGTAGATCTGTTTCAGATTTGTCTCAATGAAATTTACTAGGATATATAAAGCAACATTGCATTTTGTTTAAAATAACCCATATTATGATTCATTTAAACAACACTACACACCATGGTGATTTACATTCTAATAACGATATTTCTCTAACTGTACCAGAGGAGTTGGATCTTCAAGGAGTTGATAATTGGTACACAAAGGAGGGCGTGTACGGTGCAAATGCGTATTACTGCAAGTCTAAGAAGAGGGAGTTCCAACAGAAGTGAAGGTGGCCAAACGGTTCTTTGAACAGGTTAAAGACGGATATCACGAAAAGGAATTTGGACCTCCACCCAAGGTTAGGAAAATAGAAAGAGATATACAGATGACTGATCAAAGAGTAACACGCTTATCAAATTATCTTGCACCAGACGATGAAGACATGCCGCTGGAAGCTATACCACCAGATTTAGGGGATGAGAGATTGAATCGCTTGGTATCCTTCTTGAACTATAAGTTTAATGCTATAGATGCAAGGTTTAACGGTATGGATGAAAGATTTGATGCTATGGATGTAAGACTTAATGCTATGGATGAAAAATTCGATCTTTTGGAACGAAGGGTAAGTAGCGTGACAGCACGGTTTGACAACAAGTTCAAGGGTGTAGGCGGAGAGGAGAACACTCCTCATTCATATAGTCCCATTATGAACGGATCTAATCATTATCCGCATGAAAATGGTTTAGATAAGATCATGTCGCTTCATCAGATTGATTACTTTAATGGGAGCGTGGCCAATAGTTATTTGGAATTTTATGGGTTGAACACAAGAGGTAGCATTCGGAACAGGAAAAACAGATTAATAAAGTTCCTTGGAATTGACACTGAGAACAAAATGAGTATAGAATAAGGAACAACAATTTGAATACAACAGCTCAAGTTATATGGTAGGACTTTCATTAAATTGTTCACACTTATTGATGGGGCTGAAAGGTTTAGTTCTGTCTGGTGGTTGGGGGTTAGCCCAATAATAATAGGGTGTCCCCTTGGTAGTTAGAGAAAAAAGGCCAGCCAAAGGAAGCTAAAATGGCGCTTCGATTTTGTAGCGAATGTTGCAAAACGATGGAAATGACTACCAAAGATGATGCTAAAAGACTCAATGTTTCTATTATTTTGATATACATTTAGACTTACCGAATCTCAATTATACTCTATTATATCTATACATTATAGGTTTATTTTGCTAATTCGTCGATATGCTCCCATATCTCATTTACAACGATGATCGAATCTTCATCAAGAGGTTCAGACAATTCTTCAATTAATTCTTCTTTGGATTTCAAACCGTTACTCAATATAAAGTCGTAGATGAATTTGATCAAGACATCCTCACGTATTCCCAAATATTCCTCGATTAATTGACCGATTTTATTATGTAAGGAGGATAACTTATTTGAATTAAATTGGGAAACTTGGATATTATTTGCTGATAAATCCTTAAATTGTGTAGTTGCTTGGGTTTTATGTTCAGGTTTTGGAACAAAGGAAGACAAAAATTCAGATGCTTTATTCATCGCCTGTAGTTCTTCTTGTTCTTCTTCCAAATCCTTTCTATCACTCTTTTCCTCATTCATTCTTTCTTGAGTCCTCATCTTCAAATACTCCGAGTAATTATTATAATATTGTTTAATCTTAGTTGGATTTAACGACACCAACTGATTTATATTCGAAAGATCATAGTCGTGGAAATCCTTCATCTCTTCAATAAACTTAGCCTTATTTAAAATTAAATAATCCTCATAATTTTTCACAGTGTTTAACTTATCTAACAAGTTCTTTTTTTCGATGCTTTCAGACTCTCGGAAGCGGATTAATTTTTCTTGATATTGCTCTTCAAGAATCTCTTGTTCTCTCTTACTGAGCAACGCATTATATTCTTCTTCACTCAATTCTTCGAACTCTATGTATGTTCCTTGATTGTTATCAACAGCTTCTTTCATATCATTGTCATTATCAAGTTCAATTTCATCATTTGTTTCTTTAATACCTTCGAAAATTCTCTTTAACCTATTCTTGGCTTGCATTCTTTCATTTTCAATCTCCTGTTTACGACGATTTTTTTCAATACTCAACACTTTTGATCTGAACTTAATAATATCATTAACTATCTTTTCCTTCATATCCTTTGGTACTTCAATTAATTCCATTGGATCAACCTTATAAGTATTATAATACTGCATTACCTGATCTAAATCCTCAGTGCCTGTGGTTTTGGAAAGCTTTTCATAATTTTTACGGTTTTGTAAGATCTTACTTATTTCATATGTAATGTTTTCTATCTGAGATTCATTTAAACCGTCTGAATCCTCCTTTTCATCATCCAAATACGATTTGCTTGCAGGATCCGCATTGATTGTGATGTTTTCGAATATTTGATGTACTATGTAAGATAAATTACCAAGAAACCACTTCAAGCTTTCTACACCCAGAAACCTGATAAATACTAATCTGTTGTCAATATGGTCATCACCTATCGCAGACCAAGTAAATGATGTATCGTGAGGATTATATATCAACAATGTCTTAAAGATCTTCTCAATTGCAATTTTCTTTACATTTGGAAAGTTGGTGATAGTTAACGTATTAATTTGATCCTTTAATGTCTTGGGAATGAATTCCTCTATATTAATGTACTGTTCTGGATCGGTGTCTATTTCCATTTGGTCATTATCTTGATCAGAAGCATTTGAAATTTCCACATTATTGAACGTTTTTGTTGTAGATGCTATTTGATTTCTGGCAAGTAATTTACTATTATTAGATTCAATGATATCTGTTACATCTAGGTCTTTGTATATTGGTACAGATAATGCTGAATTTGTTATTAGTGTTGTTTTATCTGGAGATGTAATCAGATTCCAACCTGGTATAGGCTTTAGTATTGAGAATAATTTTTTATTATTATTCAGCGAAACGGTAAAAGGTGTCACCGAAGTTACGAAATCATTGCTACTATGATTTGGATTTAACATATCTATAGCAGTGGAGTTAATAATTAAAAGTTGAATAGAGAAACAAAAATAATTTGATATATGGAATTTTTGTGTCACCTACAAGGAAGATTTAATTTTGAATTATTTTGCATTATAAGACTAGAAGAATAAAACGACTCGTATAACTCGTTGGGTATGTTTAGCAGGACTTTTAGGTTACCGTCTGACTGTATAGAAAGGTCGAGCGGATTGGGAAGTTCAGTGACTGAATCTCAATCGTTGTCTCAGGAAGATAATCCACCTGCTAATCAAGACGCTGAGAAATTATCGACAAAGATATCATCTAAAATTTCACAATCAGACCCGTGGCAGTTGTTAGAAGAGGAAATTATTCAAAATCCAAATGATATCACTAAATGGGACTTGTTATTCAAATCTTTTGATGAGAAATTTGAAGAACTATACGATGAACAAAATAAAGAAAGCATAAGTGATGAGTTCAAAAAGTATGTCCATCGAAGCTACTCCGATTTATTGCAAAGATTTCCGTATTTGAATAACTACTGGAAGAATTTTCTGATATTTGAATATAAGTTGAATGGAGCTGATGCTTCTATTGATGTTTTGAGTAAATCGGTGAATAATTTCCCACATTCTATTGACTTATGGAGCGACTATATGAGTGCCCTAATTACTCAATATGAAGGCACGCCTGAAGCTTCTAGACAACAAGAACAAATAAACTTCATAAGAGCACAGTTTGACAAGGCACTTACATATAATGGACAACAGTTTTTATCACATCCATTGTGGGATAAGCTTTTTGAATTCGAAACGTCACTAAACGTTGACGACGAAGAAACGAGTAGAGAAATATTTTTTACTTGCTTGAAAGTTGTTAGAATTCCCTTGTATCAATATGCACAATACTACAAGAAGTTTGTGGAAATTAATAAGAAATTTTCAATCAACGATGTATTCTCGATGGAACAAGATAAGGATTTGTTAATCGAGGAATATTTGAAGAGATTCAATAAAGGCTCTGTTGAAGAATTTTCGTTAATTGAAGAGCATCAAATTATTGATGATTATTCATACAAGATTTTTACAAAGACTCAAGCCAAAGTGAATGAAAAGTGGAAATATGAATCAGCTCTAGCAATAACTGAATTTTCATTACAAAATTATAGCCAAATTGAGGAGGAATCAGAGAAATGGATAAATTATTTGAATTATGAAATTGAAAATTACAGATCATTGGATACTGAAAATAAAGATAAAATAATTCAATATGAATATGCTGTCAATATTTTTGAAAGAGCTCTCATTCCACTTTGCTTAAATAGTAAAATTTGGTTGAAATATTTGGCATTTATAAATACCCTGCATCTTGAAAACGAAGAAAAGTATGATAAAATGAAAGCTATTTATGATTTGGCAATTAATAGATTTATTCCATTAGACGACAATTACATCCGATTCAGCTACGGAATCTTCTTCATGAAGTATGATAAATTTGAGCTAAGTAATGAATTATTCTTTGATCTTATAAAATTGTTTGGCGGTTTGGGAAGTTCGAAGGTATATCAAAAAGATGATTATTTAGAAGCTGTTAATTCATTAATCAGACTTTGGTCCCAAGTATTAGATGAGAATAAAATAACGAAAATAGTAGAAGGAATAATAGATAATTATTTTGAGAAACCTGATCGGTATACAAAAAGGCCTGGTGCTTCCGAAACGAATAAGAAAGTAAAGGATGAAAGCTCTGAGAAGTTTATATTTAATGATAACTATGTCAAGATTTTTGAAAAACTATTAAACGACGAATCGATATGCGTGGTAATAGACTTTTACCTAAATTATTTAATAACTAACCTTACTCAATCTACGCATATCAAAATTAGAAAGTTTTTCAATAGATATTATAAGGAATCAGCGATACAGAAATCAGTTAAATTTTGGAAGTTTTTTGTTGAATTTGAAGGATTGATACATCATAATATGGTGAATTTAAAAAAAATCATTAAGCATATACAATATAATACCCAATTGCCTAAAGCTATTTTAGATAGTTTCATTGATTTAAATTATGAAATAGTAAGTGCAAATTTGTCTGAAATTTTTGATAATAATGCTAATACTGGAAGAAGCGATGACACTTTAATAATGTACGATAATGATATATCCGAGTCATTAATAGTGAATTCGTCTGGTAGGAAACGCTTGTCGAATAACAACTACATAATTCAAGAATTAGAAGAAGCAAAACTTGCTAAATCTCAAAATAAATATGAATCGGGTCAACCTTTGGTTAATAGAGAAGAAGAATTGCTAAAGATAATCAGAAAACATGCAGACCATCCGGGTATTCTAGTGGATCACACACCGGAAATTTCAAACAAGATTATGAACGAAGGAAATTGGGTTTCTTTGGATAAGGATGTTGTGGATGTGCCTAATTTTCCTACTTTTAAGAATGTGGAGAAAGCTAGTTTACCGATCGTCTTCCCGCTGAATGATATATAGTTGTTACTATAGTTCCATTTTATTCTTTAATTATACATAAATACCTGTACCTATAAAATGTCGTTCTGACGCCCAATAACCATTAAATCATTCCTTACGTTTGCTCTCAAAGTACATCTATTATTACCATACGTTTCCAAGATAGTGAGCTTTGAGCAGTTATCACTAATAAAGTTCAATATCTCATCATCAACAGCCCTTACAAATCCAATGTCTAATGTTGTTAATAATGGAAAATTTATCTTACCATAAAATTTCGTCATTCCAGTTTCGTCATTCCCTTCATCGGAACTATGTACCTCAGTACGCCTTGAAGTGCTCTCAATAGAATCCTTCAAAGACTTTTTAAGTGGATGATAATCGTCAGTGAATATTTGAAACAAAAAGTCTTTATCGACATTATATATCGAATTCAAACTAAGCTCAACTAATGTTTGCGCCGAATGATGAAGTAAGGAATATATTGCGTTGTTTCCTAACCCTGTGCATTTAGTTAGTTGAACGTTGATTAACCCACCACTATTGACGTTTGAATATTCTCGAAAAGCTGCAGCAAACCCTTCATCCGTTAGTTGATCTAATAATTTCATAGATACATGGGTTAAATTAGGGCAAAACCTAACAATTCCTTCTGTCAAAAATCGGTCAGTTAAATTTGAACAACCATCAACATTCAAGCTAGTTAAACTCTCACCCGTAACAGATAAAATGTTGATTAATAAATCATCGGTAATTAATTCTTCCTTGTATGGATATGATATTTCCAAGCTTGTCAAATTTGACGTCAGAAGATAATGCGGAATTAATTCATAAACAGGAGCGGAATCTAGACCGTCTAACCTAGAAAGCTTTAGCTTCGTTAATTTCGACCCACAATTCTCAAGTAGGCTTATCAACGAATCATTTCCAAACCTATGTGTATTTCTAATTTCAAATTTGCTTAATCTTGAACCACCATTTTCGAAATATTCCTGCCACATTGAATCACTAATTAAGAATGGACCATTTAGAGATAATTCAGTCAAATTCTGAAGATGTGAACTATAGTACTTCAAATTGTCATTGTGAAAGTATCCACACATAAAGAGCGTGAGTGATTCCAAATTAGGGCAATAGGATGCAATCTTATTCAATGAATCAGAGTCGACATTTGAACAGTCCCAAAAGTCCAACACTTTCAATCCAGGATGCAAAAACAAAGTCATCGTTGAATTGTTTAGCGATCTATTTTTGGATAAGATCATAGAAATCTTATTCATATTAGTTTGTCCAATATCACCTAATGCATCAACATCATCAATATTCTGAGTAATCTTTTTGATGCAAATATCTTGTAATGTCGGCATTTGGATTGAAGACTTGTCTAACAAAGCCTGTGCAACCTTCTTTCTCTTCTTCCGGGCATTGAGTTGATTTCTACGAGCTGTTTTCTCGCGTTGCTTCAAGTTTTCGTTACAGGATTCACACAAATAGCCCTTCCTAGCCCTATCGTATCGAGAATAAACCGTCATATTGAAAATCTTGCCGCAATCTACGCAATTATCTTCCTCTCCAAATTTCTTGAATCCATTTCCCAACACATCATCATCGCTGTAATTATCGTCATTGTCGTCATCATCATCACTATCACTTGGGAATCTACCTCCCAGACGCCGTTTGGCAGCCCTTCTTTTCCTTCTTGCAGCCTGCCGTATCGCCTTTTCTTCTTCATCTACCTCTCCATCCAAATTATTTTCATGAATATCCAAGGGAACTGATGGTAACAGAACCTCGCTATCTTCCGTCTCGTTCCTATCTGCTGGGGATTCTTCCCTAGACGTAGGATCGCCTCTTTCTTGTCTTCTCCTAAACGCATCGGTAATACCCTCAACCCTTAAAAACTCAGTTAAAGCTGAGTTCGGACCACGTACCCCTGACTGATTTCTATTAGACCTCCTAGCCATCCTTCAAAACACTATCTTTAGATGTAAAAAAGACGTTAAAACGATAAAAACCAGTTATCATCAAAATATCTAGTAATGAGTAGTGCACTTCGTTTTCTCGTTCTACCGCCCAAAGAAATTGCCACTTTATTCCATTTTCTAATTATTATCTCTCCATATACAATAAGCGATTAGATAGTTGTAATAATAGCAACTGTATTAAAGAGGGACTATTAATTCAGCATGCAAATTATTTTCAAGGATTTTAAAAAACAGAAGATTCCAATTGAAGTGGATCTTTCTGACACAGTATGTACTCGACAATTGAATTTCTTGAAAACACGATAATATTTTGAACAAATGCTAACATATTCAATAGGTTTTAGCGACTAAGGAAAAGCTTGCTTCTGAAAAGGATTGTGAAGTATCTCAATTGAAGTTTGTTTATTCTGGTAAGGTCTTGCAAGATGAAAAAACGTTGGAATCGTTCAAGATCAAGGAGGGAGACTCGATCATCTTTATGATCTCCAAGGCAAAGAAAGCTAGCCCAGCTCCAGGGCCAGCCAAAGCGGAAGAAAAGACGAGCACAGATGCTAGTGCAACAACTGAGAGCACTAATGCGAGTAGCACACCAGCAGCTGCTAGTGGAGCGTCGACGAACCAGCAAGGGTCGGAGCCAGGATCAGCATTTGCTCAGGGTGATGATAGAGAAGCGACTATTCAGAACATTATGGAAATGGGATACGAAAGACCTCAAATCGAGGAAGCTTTAAGAGCAGCATTTAATAATCCTCATCGTGCGGTTGAGTACTTGTTGACTGGTATACCTGAATCCTTACAACGTCATGCAGATCAATCGACATCAGCACCGATCGGAGAATCTACCACCAATACTACTAATGATCATGAAGAAGAACATGAACATGACCATGAAGGTGAAGAAGGACAAGGTGAAAACTTATTTGAAGCAGCAGCAGCTGCCGCGGCTCAGGGAGAAGGTGGAAATACAACAAGTGGTGCCGGTGGAGCAGAAGCTGGTGCTGACGACTTGGGTGAAGATAATCAAATGCGCTTGTTGAGAACTGCATTGCAAACAAACCCAGAATTGATCCAACCTTTATTAGAACAATTAGCTGCATCTAATCCACAAGTGGCAGCCTTAATTCAGCAAGATCCAGAAGGCTTTATCAGAAGCTTTTTAGGAAGTGGCGATGATATGGGATTTGACTTTGAAGAAGGTGAAGGTGAAGGTGTCGAAGGTGCGGGACAAGGAAACGAACCAGAAACCGTTCGTATTGCATTGACCGAACAAGACGAAAGTGCTATAAATAGGTTATGTGAATTGGGATTCGACCGTAACTTGGTGATCCAAGTTTACATGGCTTGTGATAAAAATGAAGAAGTGGCTGCTGATATTTTATTTAGAGATATGTAAGAGTTATTTTGTACATTAGTAGTTCTATAAAAATAATACATAAACGTTAACTAACGCCATTCTCGAATCGTTCTACAATTTCAAGTCCCTGAATGTTTCTATAATACTGAATGATTTCTTGTCTGCTTCACTTAAGGGGGCATTTCCTGGTCTATCAACAACTAAGCTGTTCATGCCTGCTTGAATCGCAGCATCGACTTCTCTCACATTGTCACTCAAAAATAGCACACTAGACTGCTTACTTTCGTATCCAATATCTTTCAAAATACTAACATACGACCCCGACTCCTGTTTGAAACCAGCAGTGGTAATATCGTAATAACCCGAAAGATATCTGTTCATATCGACTGGTGACCCATTAGCACCTTTAACGTGACCGAATAGCAAAACCTGTGCTTTGATGCTACCAGACGAATATATGTATATCTTTCTCGTCTTACTTAAATCCGTCACGAACTCAATAGCATCTTCGTAGACAGGTGCCATCAATTCTCCATTTTCATATCCCAATTTCCAGATGAAGCCTTGGAGTGATTTCAAGATTGGGTCTTTAATATCATTGTTCACCAAAGATGTGGTATATTCGAGCAAACTATCAGAAGACACTCTAACATTCTCCGGAAATTGGCTGCATATCTCTTCAACCGGCGAATTGCTTGTGGATTTAAGTGGATATGTTAAGGCTGATAACTCCAGTGGTAATTTTTCAAGAAAATAAGGAAACAACGTAGTTTTAACAAATGATATAGGGCATACTGTCCCCTCAATATCTAAGACTATAACCTCGATTGGAGCTGCAAAGCTAATTGGCATATTTTGGTAGTATAAACGTGTATATATGTATGAATCTAAAGCTTTTAGTACTTCTAGTCAATAGCAAGATTCCATCCTGTATACGAAATACAGATATCATCATCATCAAAACCCATGGCATAGATCATACAATAGCAATATATATTCAAGTAACCAAATATGGAGAAAACGAATCGGAAGAAACTATTCGATGAGGATATAGACTACGTCAACGAAGATCATATCAGTTCTTTTGCTAAGGCATTGGCTTGGGAAGAACAATACGAAATTCTTGAAAATGAAAAATCTGGAGCTTCGTCTGATAAAGAATCTCAAGATGCTGCCACTATACAGAAAGAAACAGAGGAATTAGATGACTTGGGAGCAGATGAGCTATCAACAGCATTAAATGGTATGCACAAACCAGACTTGATTTCGTCCAAGAGCGATTGGTGGCCAATAAATACCAGCAAGTCCATACCTAAGACAAAGATAAGGAAGAAAAGTAAAAAATCAAGTGTGAATGAAGGCCACTCGAAAATAACCAATGAATTTCGGTCGAGTGCATCATACACAATGCTTCGGTGGCCTATTCTTATATTTATTCTGTGTTGGATTTCCTTATTATGCTTCATGTATATTATTGTCAGAGCATACGTCGCATTACTGGAGTACTTTTTGACATGGGTGGGTAAGCGCAAAGAATTACGGAACAAACTAAGGGCATCACAGAACTATGAAGAGTGGGTTCAGAATGCATTGGAATTAGATAGATTTCTAAATCTTGATAAGTGGTCTGAAAATCCTAAGTTTTCGTACTACGATTCTAAAACCGTCGAACTCACCATATCTAAATTAGCGTCTTTAAGGGAAGAGGGGCGCGATAATGATCTTATGGTCATCTTACAAGGATGTATTAAGAAAAACTTTGCTGGTATAGAGAATAGACAACTATATTCACATAGATACTACGGAACAAAATATTTGGTTGAAAAGTACATTGACGAAGTAATCGTTTGTATAGACAAAGTGATAGAGTCTCAGCAGATTAGTTTTAATGATAAACGGAGGTTTTTTAGAACTGTGCTGAAAAATTATGGTAAAACAGCGTTGTGTTTAAGTGGAGGTGCATGTTTCACCTACACTCATTTTGGGATTGTGAAAGCACTTCTCGATAACGATTTATTGCCGTCAATAATTTCAGGAACATCTGGAGGAGGGTTAATTGCGGCATTATCGTGCACAAGGACTGATGATGAATTGAAAAAGTTGTTAGTACCAGAATTGGCTAGAAAAATCACGGCATGTGAAGATCCCTGGTATGTATGGATTCCTAGATGGTGGAGGACGGGCGCTAGATTTGATTCTCTCGAGTGGGCAAGGAAAGCAAATTTCTTTACTAGGGGCTCTACAACGTTTTATGAATCTTTCAAAAGGACTGGAAGGAGACTTAATATTTCCACCGTGCCTTCGAATCCCCATTCTCCGGTGATTTTATGTAATAATATCACCTCTCCAAATTGTATAATTTGGTCTTCACTTTTAGCATCATCTGCTGTTCCAGGGATATTGAACCCAGTTGTGTTATTGATGAAGGATTTGAAAACGGATCGGGTGGTTCCATTTTCGTTGGGTAGTAAATGGAGAGACGGTTCATTACGTACAGACATTCCAATCGACGCTTTAAATACGTACTATAATGTCAACTTTTCTATAGTGTCCCAGGTTAATCCACATATTCTGTTGTTTTTCTTTGCACCTAAAGGAACTGTTGGAAGACCAGTTGCAATACCACGTCGCAAGACACACAAGGAAAAATATGCCTCATTACGTGGTGGCTTTATTGCAACCGCTCTTGAACAATTATTCAAGTTGGAAATAACTAAATGGTTGCAAATGATAAAGAGTCTCGACTTATTACCCCATTTGTTAGAACAGGATTGGCTGAATATTTGGCTACAAAGATTCTCTGGTTCTATTACTATATGGCCTCGTAACAGGTTGAAGGATTTTTGGTACATATTAAGTGACCCAACAGAAGAGAGATTGGCAGAAATGCTTTCGAAAGGGGAAAGAGCGATGTTCCCTAGAATATTATTTGTTAAGCATAGACTAAGTATCGAGAAGGCCATAGAGAAAGGGAGAAAGCAGACCAAATTGTCTGCCAACTTCAATACTTTGACGTCATCCGATAGCGGTAGAACAGAGTTGTCTCCAGAAGCGGCTGAATTACAAGTTGAACCAGCTATGTTCGATGATGATGAATATGATAGCGATTCAAGTGATGATGAAGTCTTGAGCCCTAACAACAAGAAACACATAGATAAGTTTGGTACACCGAATACTGAGGATGGAGACGACGACGAGGATGCATATGAATATTACGATGACGATGACTACGGTTTATCCACGGAGGATGAAGCCAATCAAGAGAATACGGGAAACTCACAGGGAGAGGAGAACGATACAGGTTCACGTTTCCTAAAATCTTTCTTTAGAGCTGGTTCACGAGACAGTAAATTACATAGACGGAATACTGTTTTCTGATTTCATCGTATTTCAATAGACAGTCTATCAATATATTCTCTCAATATATAACTTGTAAGGACGGGTCGTTATATTTGTAAATTCGACCGCTTCGTGAAAGATGCATTTAACTTGCTGCAATCTTGGATTTCACCGTTTACATCTATGACATGATCTATATAATCTATTGCTAATGGTATACTTAAATTGTCTATAATTTGCCGTTCATCTGGCTTGAAGTTAGATAAAACCCAAGACGACATGGTGCTCGTAGTGGCATTTGAGGGTTTTGGTCCAATACCAATTCCCAACTTATAGACTGTCAGGTCGGCAGATTGACGAGATATATACTCTTTTATAGACCGAATCCCATTATGCGATTCGTTTTTCTTAAAGGGTGAAATTTTCACTTTTCCTAGGTCTAAATCAAACTCATCGTAGACGACGATTAAAACGGCTTGTCTTAGGCCTATTTTTTCTTGTTCAATATATTGCTTCAACAGTTTATTTGAATCATTCATGTAGTTATTTGACTTGACTAGAGCAATATTGTCTACTTCTGTCATAGAGTACATGGAATTGGACAGTGGTTTAAATAGTTGCTTTGCACCGAAGTATTCGATCAATGCTTTCATCACTATATGTCCTGTAGAATGTCTATTAGTTGACCCTGGATTTCCAATAGAAAAAATGATAAACTCCTTCTCTGCTACCATTGACATATTGCTTCTATTGCTTCTTTGTATGTATTAGTTTTATTATATATGATGCCTTCTAATAGCTGCAATAACGTCCTAAACTTTAAGTTGCACAAAAATGTCAAAAAGATATCAACAAAAATATCGTTAATCTATAAGCTACATTACACCTAAAAAAGAGAATTGATAAGGATGTCTGACGAAACAATTAGGAGCAAAAACAATGAAGTGTCTGGTGAGATGAGTGTTACGGAGAAGAATAGCTTGACGGAGGCAACAATAGAAATAGGAATTGACAAAGGTGACGACAAGAAGATCAAAGAGGATCAAACTGAGGAAGCTAGGCGAATAGATCAGGAGACAAAACCCGAGTTAAAGGAGGGCATAGACTCAGGTTATCGAACGAGTGATAGTTTTGACGATTTTGGAGCTGATAAAGGTGTAGTTGCCGAAGACGAAGATGATGATAGTGATTTTGGATCGTTTGATGACGCTTCGTTTACAGAACTCGAGGAACCAGAAGAAATAAAAGCAGTAGAAAATACACAAGAAAACGTGTCAGATGAATATGTACGCTTCAGTGAAGAAGTACTTAACAATCCAACTCTATTTGGAAAAAAGTTGCATGAAACAATGGATAACATATTTACTGATATAAGCCATAGTGAACACCCTAATCAGGACCAGAATTCTTTATTGACGGAACGATCAAGTGAAATATATAAAGAATTGTCTCAAATACCTCATTTACAACCTCCAAACTGGATTAAGCTGAATGTTCGTCATAATTTGTTGATCAAATTGGGTGTTCCAATTAATTTAGATGAGATAAAGAAAGAAAATTTACTCCAAACTCCAAAGGTACCACGTAGAAAGTCTATCAACGAAGAAGACATAAAATGGGATGGATTTGATTTACCTGCCTTTGAAGACTTGAGCATTTCAGTAGATAAAAAGACAGACCTATTGAATAAAACCACAGAAATCTTATCAGTTATTGAAACTGATAATTTAAATAATTCATCGCATCAGTTCTTAGAATCCTCAAACACAGTGAGCTTGCAAGAGAAATTGAAACAGTATAATGATAATTACGCTCAATTAATTGAATTGAGTAGTGTTTGGAATAAACAATTGGATGATCAGAAGCAGAATTACGAAGTTTATGAATCGGTTATACAAAATTTAATTGGGTATAGTCAAAAATTGAAGAGAGAAGAAATATTGGCACATTTGAAGAATATTAAGCTGAAATCTAAGACTAAGAAATCATTTTGGAAATAGAATCATATCATATTATTACAAAATATAAATAAATAAGTATATACCTGTGTTCATCAAATAGAACCGATATATAATAATATAACAGCTGTATAACTAATTCTGAATATTAAAGAGCGATGTAAGGTCATCATCCAAGAAATTGTTTTCTGTAGCGGCGGATTGTAAATTCATATTGATAAATGAACTGTCCATAAAATTCGTATCAAAAGCGGGCGCACCAGGTGCCTGGAAGATATTTGCGTCATTCTCATTATTAGGCTGTTCATAATTATTATCACCAACATCTTGAGCCGCTGATGGTGATTGTGCCCTTGTTGGGGGTAAACTAAATTTAACATCAGGAAATAACTGAGTTGGCTCGAAGTTTTCAAAAAAATTCTGATTTGCCGGCAAGTTCTCAGTAACTAATGATATATCTGGGAATGATTGGGTTGACGATGTTGGCGACGTTTCTCCAGTTTTAATTGATGAGGATAACATATCAGGCTTTTTAATATCTTCTTTAGGGTGTTTAATTTGTTGAACTAATTGTTCAATATTTGGTTGGCTTCTGTTACCCTTGTTCAATGTGCTACTAGGAGAGACACCAGAAGACATCAGGTGAGTAGGAGATGGCCTGTTGCCATAAGTCAAAGGTGACCCATCATTTTTTGCAATTATATCATTCTGTATCTCAGTACCGCTATCGCTACAATAATAGTTATTCATATTACTTTCAGAAGACACATTCTTTTGATCGGCATGTAACTCTTGTAATTCAGCGATCTTAGAGCCAGTTTCGATGACCTTTGCTCTTTTCATTTTATCATTGGCATATTTGTCAAATAACTTCATTAAAACATTTGCAATGGGCCAGTACTTAGCTAATTCTTTCAATACGGCCCTCGATACGAATAATGAATCAGACGCGGTAGATGCAATAACATGATTAGGGGAGTCAACATGATAAATCAACATTACCAAAGCCGTGAAAACAATATAGATAAACATAACAGGGCAAAATTTAATAAGATTTCTATCCAATAAGATTTTAGAAACAATTGAAATCATTCTAGCCGCTTGGAAGGAAATACCCCAAGAAGGATATTTATAATTATTTGGATTCGTTGAGTTTGACTTTGCCATTCTTAATAAATTTGATCTATGAATCAAGTATAAACGGTTATAATATTGAGCATTCAAAAAGCAACTGTAAAAATTGTGCGTTGAAGTATCTTTCAAAGAAAATACTAACTGGTGGGGTAAGTTTGCAAACCAAATACCCATCAACATATCACAATGTTGAATAATAGAGAATTTGTTTTTTGTTTTCATCAGCTGTGCTTTGACAGTATACTGATATTTAATAATGATCCCTGTAATTTCGGCCAATTTCACCAAATGGATGATATATAAGGCTTGCGTCTCATTAACAGGGTAAGGTGATTTATATTCATGCTCATCTTCGTTGAAATCTTCAACCGTAAGCATAGGAACATCACAATCGTTTAGATCAATAACCAACGGCCTACCGTAGGCAATGGAAACGTTACGGTCTTTCTCAAACAAACACCACCAGATTCTTCTCCAGATTTTTTTGTCGCTTTCACTTAAATCAGGGGAGTTACTAATATCTCTTTGAAAACCAAACCCCTGCGCTAATCCTACTGCAACTCTGGTCCAATAAAACGAATTTTTTGTAACATCTTCGGGACCTTCACCATATGAACCAATCAAGATCAATGTCTGAATAATCGAGGTTGGATCACTTTCATAGTTAGCCTCGTATAATGCCTTGGCTCTTCTGAAAAACGTTAACGACGCTAAGTTATTAGACCCTTTAGAATCAAGTAATAATGGATTTTGAGAAATTCTACATCCACAAAGTAATACCGCCTGAAGGACCATTAAAGATGGGTTATCTTGTGGGTCATTAAACTTTCTCATGAATTCAGTTCGATTGAGCACAGGCATCAATGCATGAACATGTTCAAAATACGAATTAATCAAATCTAAACAAAGCTCATGGGATGGTAGAAGAAACGCTCCTCGCAACTTCAAAATCTCTAACTCTGCCGAGTCAAGTGAGTTTTCGCTAGAATCAAACACATCTTCAGTTAACTGGACATGATTCTGTCCCACCTTCTGAGCCACCTGCGCAATTGACGAAGACCCCAAAAATGTCAACGCCGCTTTACCTTTACCATTAGCCAACTGCTTCTTATGCATTGATGGTCTCGTTTTGTAATTTGAGGTCAAAGATGGCGGAACACTTACTTGTGAGATATTCAATACCGGTTCAAGAGTTGATGCATTACCCTGAGATTCCGCATTTAATGGTGCTTGGCTGCCTAGAGTTGAATTTACCGTTGAACTCTTGCTTTCTGTTTTAACACTCGGGTTGAATGGTATCCCGGACTGGTCTCCTGTTTCTTTGTCGTTGGTCTTAGTTCTTTTTGCTTTCGATTCGGCAGATACATTGCCCCTCTTTTTTGCTTCCGGTAACGTACATTCACATCCAAACGTTATACAATTAGTACATGGAATATGAATTTCTGCATCACATCTAACCTTTCTTGATCTACAAACGACACATGCTCTCGATCCTCTTGGTCTCTTGTATTTAATCGTGAATGCTTTTGGTTTTTCTTGATTACTATTATTATTATTTACGTTCTGCGTTGAAGCAGGTTTACCACTTCCATTTGTATTGTTACCAGCCGACTCTAAAGCTTCTGCTGAATTATCTTGTCCCTCTTTCTTCACTTTACTAGCCATGATAAATTAAGTTAATTGATCAATGGTATATTTCTGTCAACCACTAACCTCCACTTTTACCGAATTACTGGGGAACGGTTTGCGAAAAAAAAAAACCGTCAAAGGCAGTAATCGACCAAATTTCAGTTCGTAAATTACATTCAGGCATAGATCTAAAATATATCGTACATTTTTAAATAAATTTAAGCTATTATACATAACGACAACAGGCGAAATATACCGATTAAATAGGGGATTCCCCAGATAAGTGTATATGCTACAATGTATAATATAATACCAGATTAAATATTATAAGTATTCCAATTAACACCGCTATTCACGTTTAGGAAGTACTGACTATCCAAGACAGCATTATCCTGAAAATCAAGCGTGGTAGGCTGCGGTGGTGGTGGTGGTGGAGGTGGTGGTGGAAATGGGTACATTGGAGCATCAGGTGCCGTAGGATATAGTGGAATGTTTTCAGTTCCAAAAGATGCAGCCGAGGAATGGATTGGTGTAGTAGTCGAGCCATTAGAATTTGCGACAAAACCACCAGGAAAGTTTTCAGAAAATAGTTGTTGATCCGAGATACCGTTGTGGGGCCGGGTGGCATTAGTATCATTGGATGGCTGAAGTTGCACATTAGACGGCCCGGGATGTGAATGAAACTGCTGCTGGGGGCTTATTTTTGTTGTAGGAGGCGATTGCAATGGGGTAGGCGTAGGGGAGATGGTGTGGTTCTTTCCTGAGCCCTTAGGAAATAAGTGTGTAGCATTAAATGTCTTGCAGAATTCGGAATCAAATGGTGGAAGTTCAATGGTAACAATGTTGTGCATAGGCAAACTCAAGTCTTCATCTTCCTTGTCATAGGCATAATCTTCGCAACTTGAAGTATCAGAAGCAGCATGATCGTTGGGTTCATTTAGTAAAAAGTTTAAATCGAACGATTTCAGATTTTTCAGATGACCTGGCTTTCCTTTGTCTTCGTCTGACTTGAAATCCTGACATACTTTGATCAATACGGATTTTGCCCTTGAAACCATTTCATCCTTTTTATCATCTCTGTTCAATCTTTCGGTAAAAAATGTAACCAACAGATAAGCAACACCTGGCCAGGAAGCTTGAAATTGTCTCGAGAAATTCAAACATACATGCATTTGTTTTGATGCAGTTTGGGATACGATCTTATTAGTAGAGTCTGTGTGAAACGATAGTATAATCATTGCCATGGACATAGTATATACCAACAGAGGGGATAACATCAATTTCTCTCCCGAATTCATCCTATCACTTAAATATTGGGCGATGAGTGATGTCATATATGCAGCTTGAAAAGAAATACCCCAATATTTATTGTTACCCTCCTGAATGGTAATTAGCTTCACTCTATTGATATGGTAAAGCGTGATATAATAAAAGGTGCCTAATAAGCAAGAAAAGACATTCATTGATTTAGGATCATTAGCAGTAAATTTAAGCTCACTTGGTAATTGTTTAAAGAATATACCCATTAACAAATTTAATTGTTTAACGACCTTGGTACTCCTTGACATGGAAACCTCTGAATGTTGTGCACGCCTGGTATGATATTGTTCTTGTATTACCAAACCCAAAATCTCTGACAAGTAAATGGTATGAATGAAGTATTCTGCAAGAAGTCGGTCTTCTTTATTATCAAGAGACCAATTCTCCGATTCATACTTTTCAAAATCATCCATGGACGGTACATCACAAGATGTTTCGAGCATATTTATTGTTAAGGGTCTTCCAAAGCTAATCGCTGCAGATCTATCTCTGCAATATAACCACCACCAAATCTTTTTCCAATAGAATATCTGTTGATGAATTTTATAGTTTTGTAGCTCATTATCTTGATGCTTGTGTAATAAGTGCTGAATAAATGGTGCTTCTTCCATATTCGTATGAAATCCAAATGTCTGGGCTATTGTAATGGCATTTCTAATCCAGAAATATATACCCCTAGATACATCTTCTGGATCCACCCAGTGCCACGACAATAAGCAAGAAATCTGAACTAACATTGTTGGATAGTTAAAGGCTAGATGACCATCATCTTCATCCCCGTCACCAACATATTCAAATTTCACAGTGGAATCATATAATGATTTAACTCTTTGATAAAATGCAAAACTTGCAGCTGCACTACTGTTGTTTGAGTCAACAATCGCTGGGTCTTGGGTGTATTTTGATCCTGCCAAAAGAATAGCCTGTATTAACATTAAGGGAGGTTGCCTGTCCGGATTTGGATCGTTAAAATGGTTCATGAATATATCCTTATTAATTAAGGGGATCAGCGGATAAATGTTATCAAAGAATGCTTCAAATATATTTAACATAACAGACCTCGAAGGTAAACTAAATGCACCCTTTATGTTCAATACTTGTAATTCAGTTATGATTTCTCTAGGATCTATACTAGAGGACATGTTATATCCCATTTCTGCAATATGCTCGGCCGCTTTATCCTCATTTCTCTTGAAGTATCCGTCATCAGCAAAATAAGAATAACAAGATGAAGGACCCAAATACAAATACTTACTCAACTTCCTGCTCGGTGCTACTTTGACACCATTATTAGACGGAGTACTCGTATCAGATGGGTTGTATTGGGGCATCACATTTCTGACGGATATATTACACAACGGGTCATTAGGAACATTCGACAGGATATTTCCAAACTTGTTTGCCTGATGTTGCATCCATGATTGGCCTTGCAGCTGAATTGACAGAGACGGCATGAATTGCGCGTTGGTCAGAGAAGTGGCATATGGCTGATTAGACGTTGGCATATACTGTTGATTTGGCGGCATATTCATGATTTGGTTACCATTTTGTGCCTGTGTCTGCAGTTGCATTTGCTGTCCATTATGATCTTGTGCCATCGGTGGGAACTGTTGTACTTGTGGTTGCATTTGCTGCACTTGTTGCATTATATGCTGATGAGGAACCCGATTATTCAAATGATTAACATGTCCAGATTGTTGTAATTGAAATGCTTGTGAACCTGGTATATTCAATCCATCATTATACGTATTATTGAGTGCAATCGTTGAAAAATTATTTGTTGGGATCGAACCACCATAGGCACTTACCATTGGCAAATTATTCACCCTATCGCCAACTTGAACCACAGGACTATTAGGCTGAGATGTATTGTTCGCGTTACTGCTTCCCTTCTTTCTTCTAGGTTCAGGAAACCGGCAATCTGAGCCGAACGAAATGCAGTTCGAACATGGCATCTGTGTTTCTGCATCACACCTAACCTTTCTTAAGCGGCAAACTGTACAAGCCCTGGAACCTCGAGGCTTCCTAAACTTCCAGCCTCCTTTATTAGCCATTTTAACTTCTATTTCCCTTGAGCAGGCAAGTATATTTAGTATAATACCCAATACTCTTTTTACTGTTGTTATTTTTTAATAAAACGTCATCACCTGATTCAAAGGAATTATTGGGATTATGATAAAGGTCGTGTGAATACCTGAAATATGTAGGGAAGAATACTTATGTATTAGTATTATAGATATACTGGTCTTATATATCAATATTGGTTACTATAGAAGTAGTTAAGTGATCGATCTACCTATCGATGACTTTTTAGGGTAGTCTTAATTAAGTATATTCTGCTTAATTGCTGTTCGTTAATTAGAAAATTCATCTTCTTCTTGGAGATTCATTCCTAATTTATATTCTTGTTTCGTTTCAACTCATTAAGATTATTCCCATATCCTCTTATGACTATCAGTATCACTAGCATGACTATTTATGGTTCTTACAATGATTTGTTTCAGAATCTTTATAGATTCTGATAGTGACACAAAACCAACACTCCCCTAGATCTTATAGATTAGTTTAATCATAAGATCTTTATATTGTAAAACCTAACTTTGTGGTAAAAAACAATTGGTACTCTTTGACATATAGTAAATGATTCTATTCTTTATTTAAATCATTTCTTTCAAATAGTAGTGAACGAAGATTTTCAAATAATTTTCGGCTTAATGCCTTTGTTAACATATCTGCTATATTAATACTTGTGTTAACATATTTTAATTTTAATATACCTTCAGAAACTAACTGTCTGATAAATTTTAATTTGATATCGACCATACGCCTTGAATATGAAGTACCTTCATTATTACAGTTCGCTATAACTGCGGCGTTGTCTTCAAATAATGTAATTTCATCAATAACTAAATTTAGATCTAATATAGCTTGTCTTGATTTAAGTGTACTTCTCACAGCTGAATGTAGTGCATTGATTTCACAAGCTGCAGAACTATCAGTGATAACCTTCTGCCTTATGGTAGACCAATTTATTAGATTACCATTTAAATAAACTGTATAACCTGTAATCAGTCTTCTATCTTTTGTGGGTGCAAAAGATCCATCTGAAAAAGTTTGAATGATAAATGATCCCTTTTTATGTGAAAATCGATTCCGCTTATACTCTAAACTAAAAGATATTGTTTGTTTTACATAACGTAAACAATATATCAATTTTTCAAGATCGACTGATGTCGGATTTTGATTATTTGAGCTCAATTGATTTACAGCAAAACTTATGTCTGGCCGCGTGTTATTAGCTGCCCATAATAACGAACCAACACCTGATTGATATAGTCTTTTATCTTCTTCATTTAGCAATGATTCATTTTTAATGACTTCGTCATTAGTAAATTCACTCTTTAGTTGAGTTTCGGAAATTTTATTTTTCTCTTTAATTATTGGAATATACTTTCCATAATTATTTGTTAAATTGAATTTTTTAATTACAGAATTCAAGAAATTGTGTTGTGATAATCTATACCCCCCTGCAATTTGAATGAATTCAATTCCTAAGAATTCAGATATGTCAGCGAAATATTTAAGGTCGAAATGTTTAGCGAGTTCAAGTTTGAAATCGTTAAGAATTGTAATATTAGACGAAGTTAAAAACATATCATCCACATATAGTGCAACGATGAGCTTCTTATTTTCACCAAAATATTTACAAAACATTCCGCTAATGGCAGTATCAGGTTCGAAATTAAGATCCATAAGAACCTTAGTTATACATTGATACCACATATACCCTGCTTGTTTCATTCCATAAACAGATTTGTTTAATTGCCAACATTTACCAGAATCAATATTCGATCCAGGTGGTGGTTTAACAAATATGGATTTCTCATAGTCGATATCTGCATGTAAATATGCGGAAGATATATCAAGATGATGTATCGGCCATTCATATTCAACTGCTATCGCTGTAAGTAAACGAATTATGGATAATTCAATCACAGGAGATGACACCTTCGAGGTATCATAGTGTTCATTTGCAATTTGCCTAAAGCCCTGTACAACGCAACGTGATTTATACTGAACTTCTTTGAGATCGTTAATTTTATGTGTATGAACCCAAGTAGTTGGAATAGGTTTGACATTTTTAGGATTTTTCACAACCGTATATACTTCATATTTCTTAAAAGTATCTAATTCGCGTTGTATTGACTGCTTCCAGTTGTTATCTGTTAAATCGACTTTTCGATATACAGTATTAATTTTCCGAGTGACTAAAGAATTGGATTTGGATGATTGTGAGTTTAGTTTCCTTGACATAGATCGAGTTATGACAGTATATGGAATAGTTTCTAATGACTTATTTACTTTAGGTGCATGCGATTGTAAGTCATTTATTTTCTTCGAGGATTTTGAAGAATTGCGTAAAGATGTTTTATGTGGATCCTTTTTAACTCTCGAATCTTTACTTGAGGTTATTTTTCCTCTGGGTTCAACCGTCTCTACAATGGCTTTTTTACTTCTAGTTGAAACCCGTACATTATTTTGAGTTGTCGGTGTCTTTTCCGATAATGTACTCGACTCTAATGATAAATGTGTATTACCATCTTCATTTATCTTATTTATTTCATCATTTTTATCCGGGGCCAGTGGATGAGGTAACGTTTGATGAGTAGACGATTTTTGTTGTGAATTATCACTACTATTCAGTGAGTCGTTGAAATTAGTTTTTGTGATATTTGAATCAGTTGTCGTTTCATTTGTATCAGATGGATTCAGATTAACTTCGTTCATAGTTTCCTCTATGGTATAATCAAAATCATTTGACGTATCAGTCACCATTGTATAATTAGAGTGGACTGGATTTGACATTCCTAGTGAATTTGATTCATGTGTTCTTTCGAATATATGTTGAGCTACGTCTTGAATCGTTGAGTTTGAATTTACTAGACTTTCCTGGGTATCATACTCATTACATTCATAAATTGTATCTTGATTCATATGCTCTATTGCTATAGATAATTTTTCATCTGTTCTATCTGTAAGTTTTCCGAGTGAAATATCGATGTCTTGAGCATCTTTGTCTTGAAGGTAATCGAGACTCTTTAGATAGACTTTTAAATTATCCATTGATTTCATTAATGTAATATTTGGTGTCACTATTATTGGAAAGTCTTTGGTAGATAAAATAACTTTATAAACGTGTACGTCTGTACCGTAACCAATAAATGTACCAAATAAAATACATGGACTAGTTTTTGAGTTGCTGACTCCATACTTTTTAGCTTCCACTGTGGAACTTAACTTAACAATTACGTCTAGACCAAATTGTATAGGATTATAATGGAACTTATTCGTATCATAGAATAATGCATACGGACACAGACCTCCTTTTGAACGAACAGGTGTCATGTTCCTTATGTATGTTACATAGTCAACAATCTTAGGTAGAAGATAAAGAGTTCTAGTATCTTGTATGGGTAAGAGGGCTTTTCTTATAAATTGAACTATGGATCTATTAGTTCTTTCACTAATTCCATTTAATTCTGGACTGTAAGATGCAATTTCATCTTTTTCAATACCGATTTCTGCTAATTGATCTTTAGTAGGCATCTCCAATGCATTGTCAGTTCGAAAGAACGCAACATTTGCATCTACAAATTTATTATTCCAAATTCTTATTTTTTCAAATAATAAATCTTGAATTGATTTATGTTCAGACCATATTGTATTTAAGTAACCGGAGTATTCATCAATTAAGGTTGTAATGTAATACTTTTTGCCTCGGTGACTAAATATTCCCAACGTATCTGAATGTAATCTAAATAACCTTCTGGGTGCTGTGAAATGAGTATGGTTATGTGAGGATTGTTTTGAATTGATTGCTAAGCATTCATTACAAGATTTAACCCTTTCTTCTTCCGAAGCCGTTATTTCAGAACTCATTTTTATATGCCCACTTTTAATTAAGTATTTCATACTTTCAAGAGACATATGGTTACCCATAAGATGATAGTACATTAGATCGCGTTTGCGTTTAAACGGGTTTGCGATTTCATGATTCATGTTAGAAATCTTAATGTACTTATTATTGAAATAATTCAATGTTTTCTTGTTGATAATTTTCTGATTCATATTATTTAATTCATCTATAATTTTTCGAGATAGTTTCATACTGAAAAAATCTCTTGATCTAATATTGTTAAACAAATTAGAATTCGTATCTCGTTTTGCAATATTAAAACATTTTCCATTAGATTTTTTAATAAGAAATAAATAATCGTTGTCAAATAATATTAGAAAACCTTTATTCAATAAATCATTGAAACTTATTAGATTCAGTTGGATTCCTGGAATATAATAAGCGTTATTAATTGTAAATTTGCAGTTTTTGATTTTTATAACTAAATCACCCTTAGCTTTTGCATAAATTGGTACATTTGAAACAGTATAGAATAGCCTTTCACTATCTTCTAAATCTTCCTTTATATTTATTAATTGTTTTATATCATTTACCACAGTAACGCTTGCTCCGCTGTCGAAAACATAATTTTTGCTATCATCTATTTTATTATTATCATAGATGTACTGATTATTGATTGGTTGGTCACTTGAAATAATATTATTTATTGAAAAACTAGATAATTTTATATCAGTATTGTGACTACCAATTTGTTAATTTTCATCATTATCCTTTGAAGAATTTTGATTCCTATGTTCATATTTATTATTTTTCTTCAGTTGCTTCTTTTTATTATTATCGAATCTGTTTGAATAATTATCAGTTTTCTCCTGAAAATATTTGGGTTTAATAAACCTTGTATTTCTTTTCAAATTTACAATAATTTGATCTAGATTTAGCAAGTTATTGTTGTTTGGAAACTCAAGATAAGCAAATGTTAATTCATCAATAAATGCTTCCAGGTTCTTTATATTAGTCTTAAGTCTTTTATAAATTAAGATTATTCGATATAGGTCCAATTTTTTAATAAAATCATTTATTTCCAAATCAATTTCTTGACCAGTTCCATAAGTAGCAGTTGCAGAAATATCAGTTACGTCCATAAAAGGATTATCCATTGCATGAATATAGAAATTAATAAGTTTTAATAAAATTTCACTAACAAATACCTCTCTATTATCACGAATATATTTATACGTATAGTTTAAAGAAAAAACATACTCTGGATAATATTTCTGTATCGCCAGTGTTTTATGGAATAATGATTGAGATAATAATTCTCTAAAAACGGGAAACCAAATCTGGAGATTATTATTTTGACAATATACTGAAGACATCTTTACTTTTCCATAGTCCTGGATCGTTGGATCATTAATTAACAATAATTTTCCAAGACCTTTGTTATTTGATAACAATTTATTAAACGCATTTTGGAGTAATAACAAAGTTGAAACATCATTAACGTGAACAAAAGGTATTTTCTCAAAGTAACATTGGTACAATTCTTTTGCTTGTTCAATGGCATTATCAACAATTTCTTTTTGGTTAAATTTCAATAGCGATGATGAATCAAATTTATTGATCACATCAGAAGATTTAGAATGATGGATTTTATAGGTTTTTGACCCCATTTCTTCTTCATTACTCGATTCATAGACTCTGTTATTAACGGTTTTTGCATGTTTGACATGAGTAGGATCAGAATACGTAAATTGTTCTGACATTGAAGTGTAACACTTAGTTTGACTTCTAATCTATTGGGATTATGATAAAGGTCGTGTGAATACCTGAAATATGTAGGGAAGAATACTTATGTATTAGTATTATAGATATACTGGTCTTATATATCAATATTGGTTACTATAGAAGTAGTTAAGTGATCGATCTACCTATCGATGACTTTTTAGGGTAGTCTTAATTAAGTATATTCTGCTTAATTGCTGTTCGTTAATTAGAAAATTCATCTTCTTCTTGGAGATTCATTCCTAATTTATATTCTTGTTTCGTTTCAACTCATTAAGATTATTCCCATATCCTCTTATGACTATCAGTATCACTAGCATGACTATTTATGGTTCTTACAATGATTTGTTTCAGAATCTTTATAGATTCTGATAGTGACACAAAACCAACAGGAATTTGAGAAATGATTTTTGGATTTCAGATTATATAGATTCTTTATATACTAAGATGATCAATTGGAAGCTTATTCTAAGGTCAAGTGCTGCAATTGTGTCGGCATTGATCATACTTCAGCGGATTCATGAGCAGCTAAATAATAACAAAAAAAGACTCACTACTTTGTCTCCTAGGTCGAGAGGAGTGGAATCTTTAATTGGAAATACTCCGATGATTGAGATCAAATCCTTATCTAAGCTTACAGGATGCAAGATATATGCTAAGTTGGAATTGATGAACCCGGCCGGGAGTGCTAAGGATCGTGTGGCGTTGTCGATTATACGAGCAAACGAGAAGCTAGGCAAGTTGAAGCCAAACCATGGAGATGTGATATTTGAGGGTACTTCAGGATCGACTGGGATATCGTTTGCGGTTCTAGCCAATGCTTTGGGATATAAGGCGCATATATGTCTTCCAGACGATACTTCGCCAGAAAAAATGCAATTATTGAAGTCATTGGGGGCAGAATTGGAGCCAGTAAAACCTGCGTCTATAGTGGATCCGAACCAATATACAAATGCAGCTAGGTATGGGGCACAGAAAATCAATGAAGACCTGTCTAATAATAAAAATGCAATATTTGCGGATCAGTTCGAAAACGACTTCAACTGGCGGATACACTATAGCTCTACGGGGCCTGAGATTTGGGAACAGATGGAGGAAAATCTTGATGTATTTATAAATGGTTCAGGCACTGGTGGTACGATTGCCGGTGTCTCCAAGTATTTAAAAGAAAAAAATGATCGTATAAAGATAGTTTTGGCAGACCCTCAGGGCTCGGGCTTAGCCAATAGAGTAAATTATGGTGTAATGTACGATTCAGTCGAAAGGGAAGGGACAAGAAGAAGACATCAGGTAGATACTTTGGTGGAAGGCATAGGATTAAACAGGCTTACTTGGAATTTCCAACAGGGAGAGCACAATATCGACGAAGCGATTAGAGTTCGTGATGAACAAGCATTAAAAATGGCAAAGTTTTTATGTATCAATGATGGCCTTTTCTGGGGTTCCTCTTCTGCCATAAATTGCGTTGCTGCAGTTAAAACTGCCTTCAAGTATGGACCTGGCCAAAAAATAGTGATCATAGCTTGTGATTCTGGTGCAAGACACTTATCTAAGTTTTGGAAAGATGCTGCCGAGTTGCCTAACGATATTACACTACAGGATATTATAGAAGATATTAAATCACCTTGAAGTTCATTAATCTATATTAAGAATTCTATTATTTCCGCAAAGATTCAGCTATCAACCGTTTTCTTGTTTCTCGATATAATTTGAGTATACTAAGAGAAGATGCACTTATACCCATCCATAATTGTAAAGTATCAAATGGTAAAGCCATGTTGAACACCGTGTAAGTATTAAAAATGAAATCGGACAACCATTTGTATATATCAATGTACGAGTTGTATTTTTTGAATTGAATTTCCTTTAGCTGTTGAGCGTCTTTTGTATCATCCTCGTGAGAAAGCCCTTCAATGGAGCTAGCACCCAATAATTGTTTTGATAACAGCCGAGCTTTACTTTTAACTTGTATTTGAATTTTCAAGTCCATTTCTTGTTGGCTCAACTTTTGCAACCTACCATACGCATTATATATACCAAGCAACGTTTCATAGTACCATGCGAGAGATTCATGTCTTAAAATAACCTTATGGAAGCTTTTGCTTCTGAAAAAATTCATCTTATATAATAACCCTGCCTCATCAAAAACACTATAGTATAATGAAAATATATCACCTAAGACGTCCTTTGTAAAACACTTACCAATGCTCGACACGTCTATCATATAATCACCCGATTTTGTAGCAATTGTTGTTCGTGATACTAACTTATTTTTGAAGCGCCGGGTTTTGAATGGAGACTGGCCAAACCTGAGAAATTGTCTGAATAATGATAAACCGCCAGCAGTACCGCTCAATCTGGACCTGAATATTGAACAAGCCAATAAAACTATTATCTTAATAAAGTCCCGGGGATGGTGTAAAAAGTTCTTCAATAAATTCAACTTCTTTTCTTTATCATTGTATCTTGAATTTATAACATTGATGTTGATATACCCGTCACTAAGGTAATTCTGGGTTTGTTTGGCATGATAGAGCAATAGCCTCAACGTAAATTGGCCAAATTTGGCCAATTTATCCTTACCAGTGATGTTGTGCAACATTGCCCATAATATGTCCATTGACTCCACGTTATGTTCTTTAACAGGCTCAGGCGATGAAGGCTTGAGGTGTTTCTCATTGAGAATAATAGTATCGTATGCCTTAGAATCTGTCACCGGTGTTATGAACGAAATTGATGCTTTAGCTTTCGATGGTGTTTCGAATTTGGACTTATTCGACGAATCTTCATTCTGTTGTGGAGCTACACTTGCAGGATCTGCTAAAATAGTTGTAGACATATCTTGATTATATGGTTTGGTGCGAGATGGTGAGTTATCTGGGGTATCGACCCACTCGGAATTGAATGTATGTATTAAGGGACTTGAGTTTGGATGTGACGAATACAAAAAATGTCCGTTATATATCGAATTTGATGGTAATGGAGAATTTTTAATATTACTATTATTATTGTTATTATTATTGTTATTATTATTATTGTTAGTATTTATGCCACTATGAAAATTAGTATTATTAGTTTTTTCTTTAGTCTGAGTGGGCTTGAGGGTATCTGAATAAGTCGATTGTAGATTCAGACTATTATCGTTCATCATCAATCATGAAAAAAATTTAAGTAAGGAAGTATGGTATTATATATTATGTTCCATCGATTGTTAATTTGGAGGGCATTTTGTGTCAGAAAATCATTTTTAATGTAACCCTATAACTGCAACGTTACATTTTACTGTGTTGAATAATTAGATCTACTATGATTAGTGAATGAATAGTAATAATAAATAAATATACACAATGTATATATGCAAAGAGAGAATTGAATGATCAAGAAATATTCATAACACATAAATGTTCATGATTTGGTGGACTTTGGAGAATTCAATTCATTATTTTTCAACGTCTCGCAGTTAGGCCCCATCATGAAAGCACCTACACTTCCTAAATAACCCTCGTGTCTCAAAAAGTAAGAATTCATGTCACCATGAGACCAGAAATTAACAGCGTATGAGAGAGTATGAATAGTCTGCTTATGGCCTGAGATATAACTGCCTCCGAAATATATTCTCTTCAAGCCAAATCTTAATGCTTGCAAATACGAGATCTGGCCTATATTGTTTGAAATCAGGTATAGCAAAGATCTGGCAATGTCCTCCGGCCTGAACTGAGCTAGTTTTTCAGCAGGTGTCAACCTGACACTTCCATTGAGTGTGTTGTCTTTGTTGGGATCACTATTGAATCTTAATTTTTTGAATACTTTGGCGAAGGAGGATGCAATATGGCTTGACTTCAAACCTATTTTATTGTAGTTTGATCCGTAAATATCCCCAACTAACAAGTCGATGTTTTCGTTGTTACCTCGCTGGGCCATTTCTAACATTTCGTTGTAGTCGTTTGCATCTGTAAGTAAGGACAACAAACCCCACAAGGTACCTCCTCCTAATGAAGAACCACCGATTCTTTCAAAGCCATCGGGACCTGGACCAGTAACTTTGATCATAGATACACCACTTCCAATGTTGACCAAAAGATAAGGGTAGATTTGTTCATCATGGGTATACGGGTTAGGGATGAATTTTGTATTATTCTCTTCCAAATCGTATGTAAAGATCTCGTTTGGAATTTTCGTTATTAACCAATCCAAACCTTTGATGAGGCACTGCATTTCGTCTTTCGCTATAATTTTCATTGGAAGTTTGTATTTACGAAACGTTTTAGTCATCAATTGGTAGAATTTGTGCGCACCACCACCCGTAGCCATTATGTAGGTGATTGGTGGAACCTCTTTCTTGTGGATCGATTTCTGGATCAACTTGATCATAAACTTCAACACTTCGTTGCTGAATGTTTCAGTTTGAAAATCTTTGAAATGTAATTTTCCCCCACCTTTTCCATCTACCCTATGACTTTTAGTGAAATACACAAGTTTAGTCAACGTCCCGCCAATATCAACAGAAACATGAATCACTTCAGAATTGTGCTTCGGTAAGGTGATATTCTTCGTGAGATCGTACTCCCTGTTCTGGTTTGTGGTACTTAACTCAATTTCTCTAATTCTATTAGAGGAAACGTCCGCCATCTTCAAATCTGGTGGTAAGACAGCATTCCCCTTTGGCTCATTGCTGCTTTCACTTTCCCCCTCCTTGAATCCGTTAAGCTCTCCATCCACGTCTCCATCAGACTCGGATGAAGAATCTGATGCTTGTGGTGATGGTGTGGTTGAAGGTGTCGGTGATTGATATTGTTCTCTCAACAAATGATCGTTGGCAATATAGGATCCTGAACAATCGATTTTTATTTTTCCTGGATTAATAAGCTGTAAATCTAGTTCATCGTTGGAATTTGGTTTTGCTTGCGTTAATAACCCCATTAAAACTATTTTATTAACAATTCACTATCCAATTAAATGTGTGAGTTACTTTTTCTCTTCAAATTAATTTGGCTGTGTCACTATTGACTATACTCCTATACAGTTTTAGAGGTCAGAATATCCCTTCAATGAAAAAAATGTGCTATTTAGTTTTCTTTTTATAACATGAAGTTCGTATATAATAAACGAAAAAATTATTGTTGGGATTATGGTTTATGTACAGGGAACATAATTTTTCACAAAAAAAACCGTTGCCACTGGATAGTTATACAATTACCTGATACAGTGTTACAAAAGAGAGCAAATGTCAAGTAAAGAAGACAACGTTAGCGAGTTATCTAGAAAATTGGACGAGTCTCAAATTGACACGAGTTTAAAGCTTTTGTCGTTGAGAAATCAGTACATTCCTGAATTTTATGATTTACATTTGAACATTAACCATTTGAAGCCAAATTTCAATGGTACAGTTACAATTGACATTAAAAAAAACGAAAATTATCATGGGTCGTCCGATGAGTTTAGATTTACGTTACATGCCAATAAACTTATTATCACTAAAGCTATTTTAAATGATGGAGGAAAAACTACGGATTTAAAAGTGGACTATGACCGAGGTAGACATGAGGTTTCGCTTACGATTAATTCAAGCTACGAGTGGAAAAGTCCAGAAAAGGCGAAGATCACTTTGATGTATATGGGTCAGATCAACACCATAAAAACGTATAAGGATCAAACGAAGGGACTTTTCAAGACAAACTACTTGGATTCCATTTCGGGTAGATCAAATAATTATATCTTGGCTACCCATACACAACCTCATTCATGTAAATTGATTTTTCCGTTAGTAGACGAATTGAACTTCAAAGTTCCGATCAAGTTAACTATTGACACTTTGAGCTCGTTTAAGGTATTGTCTAATTCTTCCTTGATTGCCGAACCTTGCCCGGTACCAATGTCCGAAAATGCAACATTTGCATTCAAACCAACACCACCAATTGCTTCTTCTGTGTTTGGCTTCATTATTGGTGATTTGGAGTATTTGGAGAACAACGACGATGTAATTCCAGTTCGAATGTATGCACCAATTGGAACCTTATCCTCATGCTCATATCCATTGTATGTTATTTCTTCCTTGTTACCAATATTACAAGAATTGCTTAATATTAAATACCCATTGGATAAGTTGGATTTTGTTGCTTTACCATTCTTAAGTGACGGAGCAATGGAGAATTGGGGATTAGTAACTGTTTTATCTAGCCAATTACTAATTGACGAGAGCTCACACGAATCAGTCAAACTTCAATTACGTCAATTGATAGCTCACGAGCTAGTCCACCAATGGGTTGGAAATTTGATTTCTTTTGATGAATGGTCTAATTTATGGTTGAATGAATCTTTTGCAACATGGTTAGGAAATTATTTGCTCCATGTCGCCAGATTAGATAAAGCGGATTATGAGAACGATGCTTTCGAGATGAAATTATTACGGGATCAAGAATCCATAATGGATCAAGACTGTTTTTACAACGAAACTACAGGCTCCTCTTCGTTGCCTAGCATTCATCAAATAACTTCAGGTATGAATTCGTCCTTGTCAGAGTGTACCCAGGATTTATTTGATAAAACAACATACGAAAAAGGAATCATTTTGTTGTCTATGATTGGAAGTATATTGGAAAATGAAAATCTGTCTAGAGATGATTCCTCGAAAATAAAGTATTCAAATATGTTAAATGGTGTAGCGAAAGCTATAGAAAAATACAAATTTAAGAATATCAAACCATTCGATTTGTGGAATGTCTTGAATGAATTTACAAGTATTGATTTATTGAGTTTTGTTCATTCATGGGTCAGATATCCTGGCTATCCTATTGTCAATGTAAAAACCAAAGGTGATAAAATAGTTATTGAACAACATAGATATCTATTCAACAATAAAGCTCAAGATTTCGAATTGGAGGACACCCCATACCATTTACCATTATCCATTAAATGTATTGACGACAAGAAGAATATTAAGATTTTGAACATTATGTTGACTGATAGAAATCTAGAGGTTCCAATTCCTTTAGATCAATTTATCACATTGAATTCTAACAAATCGGGCTACTATAAAGTAGTTTACAGTCAAGAATTTATTCCCCATGTATGTACTAACATAATCAATAACAATTTCACTCCTCAAGAAATTATTTCTATTATTAATGATTATGGAAAATTATTGGGACAAGAGAACTCGACAAGCCATCATTTAGTAGCTATTTTTGCTGTGTTGAACTGCTTTACGGATTCCAAATGGGAAATCAACTACAATGTTTTGAAAGTCGGCTTGGATTATTTGGAAACTATTAGTAATATTTTGCTTCATTTCAGTAGTTATTCAGAGTATGAGAGATGGCTTGAAAATTATATTACAAAATTATTCAACAAGATTGGCAACTGGGAAATGTTATACCAATTAACTTCTGACTATTCGCTGATTGAAATGGAAGTTAGAAATCTTATATTACATATAGGCCTGGGTATCCTGAAATTTCAAGATATTAGTAGAAAGATGTTTAAGAATTTTATTAATCCTAATTCTAATAAACCTTTCACCCCAATGGAATTATTGCCATCGATTTTTAATCTAACTATGAGACAGGCTAACCAGAAGGAATACAAGCAGATCTTGCAGTTGGTGAAGAATTCAAATAACTCATCATTGAATAATTCTAATTCTTCTATCGAACAATTACAGACTGTTGCTGTTTCATCATTGTCATTTGCTGAAAACGAAGATCTACTTTCGAAATCGTTAAACTTTGTTATGACTAATATTAATTCCAAGTTGATTGAATTGGCTTTAATCGGATTCCAGTTCAAGCGCTCTAAACAAGATATCTTGAAATTATGGCACTGGTACAAATTGCATTATGACCAATGGACTTTGAAATCCTTAAGAAAAGGTTCAGACTGGTCAAAACAGTTGGCGATTACAATGAACAATATTTCAAAAATAGTACTTGGTGATTTAATGCAATATCATAGTGATTTGGTTTCCATGAAAGAAGAATTCATCAAAGAAAAGTTACAAAAATTACCTGAACATGGCCTAAAGGACTTAGTTCAAAATATAGATGTTGCAAATATAGAAAAACAAGCAATTGGTATGTTCTATAATGATTTGATTAACAATTTACCATAACTCCTGTAAATACAAGTAATTTTTATAAATTAATTAATAGATATAAAATGGTGAATGTTCATGTATATTACTAAAATTACTTAGGCTAATGATTCTCTAGGATGAATCTTGACCGATAATTCATTTTCCTCAGATGCGACTCCATCACCAAACTTGGGAGGATATTCACTTTCAACACCTGATTCCGAGATACAAGTACACCACAGGTCCTTTGGAACTAAGCTCATGGCATATGGGATGTGCAATCCACAACCAATCCATGTCTTTCCAGCTGAAGTTTCTGTTAGTAAATAAAACTCTCTGAAGTTAACTATTAAAAGGAGATTCTCTGATACCTGACAGACGAATTGATTGAATACTTACTGCAGCTAGAGCAGTCTATTGGCTTGCACATATTATCCACAGAGATGAATCAGGTTGATTGAGTCATATTTTTCAGTAAATTAAAAACTACTTTCGATCGCGAAAATATTTACGAGCTTCTATTCACATCTATACAGTTATTTACTCTTTTCCTTTTCTGCCTTCTATTTCTGTTCTTCAGTTTCCTTTGCATATTCATTCAATTCTTCATCGATATCCAAATTCTCTTGGATATTCCATAATTGAGAATACAATGAATTTGGATTCTGCAACAAGTTATGGTGGGTACCTTCTTCTTGCACTTGGCCCTTGTTCAAAACAATAATTTTATCAGCATCAGCAATAGTTCTTAACCTATGAGCAATAGCTATATGTGTATTTGCCTTCTTAGTCAAAACTTTTCTAATTGTTCTCAATAATGATTGTTCTGTATGAGTGTCCAAAGCGGAGGTAGCTTCATCAAATAAGGTAATGGGAGCTCTTTTCAAAAGTAACCTAGCAATAGCCAATCTTTGCTTCTCACCACCAGAAATCATCATACCTCTTTCACCAACTATAGTATTAACTCCATTTGGTGAATCCTCTATTAGCTTTGTCAATTGTACTTTATCGATCATTTCATGGATTTCTTTATCCGTAGCATCTAACCTTCCATACCGGATATTCTCAAGAATAGTGTCGTTAAACAAAGGAGTATCCTGTGGAACAATACCTATTGACCTTCTTAATGACTCGACAGTAACCTTTGAAATATCTTGACCATCAATAAAAATTTTACCGCTTTCAACATCATAAAATCTGAAAATTAATCTTAATATAGTTGATTTACCACTTCCTGAAGGTCCAACAATGGCAATTTTTTCCCCTGCGGGAATTGTGAATGATGCATTTTGTAAAATTGGTCTATCTGGATGGTACCCAAAAGTAACGTTTTCAAACTTAATTTCTCCTGGGACACCTGTGCTGTTTAATAATAATGGTTTTGCATTTGAGGCATCTTTAATTTTTATTTCATGATTTTGTAATTGGAACAAATTTTCCATGTCAAGTAGAGATTGCTTTAATTCTCTGTAAACTGAGCCCAAAAAACTCAAAGGAACAGATAATTGAAACACCAACTGGTTGATTAACACCAAGTCACCAACTGTTAACGATCCTGTAGCAACTCCATTGCATCCCATATACATCATTGCCGTTAAAGCCGACGTAAAAATGAAGTTTTGACCAGCATTCAAATATGCCAAAGATGTAGCTACTTTAACTGAAGCATTCTGGTAATTGGTTAAAGCCGTATTGTATTTTGATGCTTGAAATCCCTCATTATTAAAATACTTAACTGACTCATAATTAAGCAATGAGTCTAATGCAACTGTTGCAGCTTGATTGTCTGCATTATTAGCTTGTCTCCTGAAGCCTGTTCTCCATGCGGTAGTCTTTATAGTAAACACTGAATAACTCAACATAGTGGCCAATGTAACAGCAGCAAAGGATAATCCATAGTTATAAATTAAAATTCCACACACCATGGAAATTTCAAACGAAATAGGGATAATATGAAATACCATGGCATTCAAGACATATGAAATACCTTTCGTACCTCTGTCAATTGCCCTAGTTAACCCACCTGTCTGTCTTGATAAATGGAAGTTCAAATCCATGTTCAACAAATGTACAAATGTATTATGAGCAACTCTCTTAATGGCTGTTTGGGCTACTGAAGCAAATACCGCATTTCTTAATTCTCCAAATAAGACTGCTCCAAATCTTGCCCCACCATACGCAATAATCAAAGTACCAATTACAGTTCCCACGGTTCCTAATTGATCATTCCAATCTACATTCATCTCATCTATAATCTTCTTGAAGAAAAACGGAACTTCCACGTTCAATAACTTCGAAGCAATCAATAATGATAATGCAAATATGACCCGAAGCTTAAAGCTTGGTTTATTTTTGGGCCATATAGTCACTAGCAAAGATTTAAGCATCTTCAGTTCTGAGGTGGATATCTTTCTCCCAAATAAATAGGTGGACGAATCTTCCTTAGTATTAACTCCCAACTTATGGGAAGACAGAAAAAATCTTCTTCCATAGATCTTTGAGTACGGATTAACCGGGGCCAATTGGGGCCTTATGGTTGAAACTCGTTTGGAACGTACAAGTGAAGACTTGGAAATTATCAATGATCTCGTTTGTGACAATGGTACCATGGATCTGAAAGGCTTAACCGCCCCAAATAAACCCCATTTTATCATTCTTATCTGATAAGCGATGGTTTAGATAATACACACAGATACAAAAAATTTGTAGAAATCTAAATCAATAGTAATGGATGAAGCCAATACGTCTATATTATGGTCGATAACGTCTATAAATAATAGGTCTGGAATGCTAGTAAGATAAGCTAGGAAACCATTGCACGCTTGTTAGTAGAAAAATGTTCCACAGTTGATCGTCGTGTCACACGCAAAATAAACGTTTACATATTTTAACAATTACTATGAAGTATAAAATACAAGTCTATAAAGTATCCGGATTAAAGCTAGGTATCTGCATTCATTTTTGATATGAATTCCATCTGCTTTATTAAATTTATTGGTGCGTCCATTCTTGGTAGCATAACTTCTATCATTCTGATTTTCGAATTGATTGCAAATTCTTCATCGCAAAACAACTTTTCTAGTTCATCAGTAGTGGAAACCTGGATTGCATCGTAGTATTTTGCGTTGAATAAAGGTAGCAATGCAAGATTATTCCACGGCTGTATATCGTTATATGTTGCACTCATCCCGTGTATTAATCTGTCGATCGTGTAACCATCATTATTGAGAACGAATAAGTATGGTCTGGTCTCCCACTTAACCATGGTTGAAATTTCTTGCACCGTCAATTGAAGAGACCCATCCCCCACAAATAATATGACTCTTTTATTGGGGTCGATTTCCTCTGCGGCCATGACTGCTCCTAATGTAGCTCCCACTGTAAACCCAACGGAACCCCATAGCACCTGCGAAATACCAATGGTATTATTAGGAAATTTCGTTTGGACAATCCCAAATGCTGATGTACCAGTTTCGGTAATGATTATATCACCTTCTCTAAACCAAGCACTGACCTTACTCCATAACCACTCCTGGGTAAGTAACGCCGACAGCACGTCCGAGTTGGTGACAGAATTGGTCAAAAAAGTTGGAGAGGGAATGGCAATAGGATTATAATGCTTAACTGCTGGGTCTATTTTATCAATCAAAACATTGAGAACTTCTTTCATTTGTACCCCAGGATACGTCCCTTGTTTGATTTTGATGCAATCCGCATGAAACTCAATCACATTCTTGGTCTTGTAAGAGTAGGAGAAAGATCCTGTATTGAAGTCTGATAACAACGCTCCAACGGCCAAAATCAAGTCGGCTCCATCCACTAGGTTTTTAACTTCCACATGCGACATAGTGCCTACGTACACCCCAGCAAATCTGGGATGCGATTCGTTAAAACTAGATTTACCCATAGGGGTTGTCAATACCGGAAACTGGGTCTTATTAACCAATGCTTCCACTTCTCCGTTACAATTGTGTCTCGAAGTACATGCATCGACCAATATTACCGGATTAGAGGCTTCAGAGATTAACTGCAAGATATTGTCTATAACCTCTTCCTGTGCCTCAGGATCATTCTCACGAAGCGAAAGATCTATCGGAATATTTAATAACACTGCCGGAACGTTGATGTCCACTAGATTGGCTGGTAATCCAATGTATACTGGTCTTTGGAAAATATAGGCTTCTCGTATGCACCTGTCAATTTCCTTGGGTGCCGACTTGATATCAGATATAAATGCTGTTGTTTGTGAAATGTTGTTTGACATCCGATGAAATACTGTAAAGTCTCCATTGCCCAATGTGTGATGCAATAGAAGCTGCTTTGCTTGTGACGAGATCGACGGGACCCCAACTATATGCACCAATCCTACATGTTCTGCAAAAGCTCCTCCGATCCCATTAAGAGCACTCAACTCTCCAACCCCGAAAGTTGTAATCAAGCATGCAAGCCCTTTCACCCTACTATATCCATCTGCTGCATATGCTGCATTCAATTCATTGGCATTACCTGCCCATCGAAGCCCATCTACCTCGTAAATCTTATCTAAAAGTGACAAGTTAAAGTCCCCAGGGAGCCCAAATACCGTCTGAACCAGCAACTGCCTGAGTCGTTCAAATATATATCTTCCCAAACTGACTTCGGACATCTTATGCAATTGAATAGGATTAAAAACTAGAAAATGAATAATATACGGTTTTCAACTATAAACAGTAGATAATTATTATATTTACTAGTGCGATAAATGACCCTGGCTGTCTAAGCGCATGGACGGTTGGGTTTATGCGCTAACAGAATATATAGGATTTTAGAAATATGATTCAGTTCAATGAAGGTGGTATTTATTCCATGTCTATGAATATTGATTAGCTGTTTATAATGGTAGGTTTGATGAGTCGTTGAGAACTTCTCTTCGGAGAAAAAAATCAGGTATCATGGATATGATTACGTCGATTTGTCATGCATTGCCTGGAATTTGCAGTTATAATACGTGTAATGCAACAGAAATGACATATGTTGGTTGGACTTTAAATAATTTGCAATTCTAAGCCTGTGCCTTTCCATTTAGATATGCGGCATTTGTCAAATGAACGCAGGAAATACTACAAAATTATCCATATAGACTACACAGAGTGATTAATAGAAGGGATATATATTTTGGATCAAGATAATTATAAGGATCTACGTCTAACTAAGATGAAAATAAAACAATAGATTGGTTTACAATATTTTCTTTATAATAGAAATTAGCAATATTAATAATTTTATATATCATATTTAATAATCGACCTCACAATCCTCAAATGGAAGTTCTTTAATTTCCACCTTTTCATAGTCCCCGAGAACCTTTTCATTATCCATATCTAGAATTTTAAAGAAGCAGCCATACTTTTTAGCTGTCCATAATTGATCCTTATAAACTTCTTTATTACTATATTTGGCAGCAGTACTAAACAACTCCCATTCGGGAAGGAAATCATTGTGAAAATATATAACATCATATTTTAGCATTATTACGGCTTTGCCAACGCTGTATTTCAAAAAATCAAATCTTGATATTAAATCATCATACGTCCATACGCTGGCTGGAAACGTCCATATGTCAAACGGTTCATGTTTTAAAATCAATTTCTCATTAATTAAATTATTGAATATAAAAATAGAAACAGCGAATTTACATAATGAAGATTCCTTGTTATATACATACCAAGTTGTGAAGTCGAAGTCTTCAATCATGTATTTCTTGACGGACTCATCGTCATATTTGCAGAGACTTTCATAATAATCATCCATTACTAAGATATGTTTCCTTATGCTGTATTGAAGCGTGAACTATGATGTTCCAATATTATGGGCCAAAATACCAAAGCGCTCAAACGATTATTAGGAGATTTTACTACATTATATATATAAGAACCCATATGTCAGTACTGCAAATGTATGCAATACAATGTTGCTAATAATAGTGTTGTAAAAGAAAGTTGCTAAGTGTGTATCAATTCGATTATCCCTATGAATTTTTTTCTTTTTTGCAACAGCTTGAATCCATCATTTTATATTTCAATTAGACTACGTATTCTCTCTACACCAACATCTTCAAAAGACGGTACTTGCAATATTTTTAGTCTTCAATCTTTCTCATCTACTTAAATCACCCGTTTCTGTAGTGAATAGATGCGTTGCTGAAATAGAGTATAAGTGTACGATTGTTATATAACAGAATATGAGCGATGAATAATCCCAGGGTCTTGTAACACAAACCCCAGAATATATGAATGTCGCAATGTCGTGGTGTCCAATTATCGATGGTCACGCTGGTCGTGTCACCCTCCGCACGCCCCGTGAGAAAAATAAACATTACCCGGCATCAACTGGTTTAAATAAAAATCACCTGAAATCCATGTGAGAAAGCTCCTCGTGATAATTTATTTATTTTTCTCTTCCTTGTTATTGTTAGTACTAGGTAGTAAACAAAGTAATTGCACAGGCCAGATATGTCGAAAAGATCATCGGAAGACGGTAGCCACCAGACCGACAAAAAATTGAAGGGTGACGATAAGAAGGACGAGATTGCGATCGATTCCGAGCTTTTGGGACAGCAATCTTCGTACACTAACAACGGGCCTGACGACTCCAGGGTAGATAGTCACGGAGGGAATAACGACAACAATGTCAATGCCGCTGCTGCTGCTGCTGTAGCAGCAGCTGCTGCGTCAGAACCTGCCAATGCAGCGGCCGCAGCATTGAGCTCTCAACAACAGCACCACAGTCAGCAGTTGCAACAGCATTTGGCGTACCAAAATGCGTTCAGGCAACAACAGCAGGTGCAGCAGCAACAGGTTCAACAGCAACACCATCAGCACCACCAGCACGGTCACCACAACCAGCATCAATCGCACTCGCCGCAAAACAGTCTCTCGCATTTGCAGCCTACGACATTGCCGCAGACTTCGAGTACGTCGAAGCCGCAGCACGGGTCTGACGAGTGGCACAAGCAGAGAAGAGAAAACCACAAGGAGGTGGAAAGAAGAAGAAGAGAATCGATCAACCAGGGTATCAAGGAATTAGCTGCTTTAATCCCTACCAACGACACCAACAAGGCGCAAATCTTACAAAGGGCCGTGGAGTATATCAAGAGATTAAAGGAGAACGAAAACAACAATATTGAAAAATGGACACTAGAGAAGTTATTGACGGAACAGGCGGTCTCGGAGTTGAGTGCCTCGAACGACAAGTTGAAGCAAGAACTCGAAAGGGCTTATAGAGAGATTGAGCAATGGAAGAAATTAGTGAAGGACGAAAAGAATATGAAATAAGCCTCAAGAGCAGTGTATTTTTAGTTTGCTATTGTTTATTAGTTGTATTATATTAGTATTTGATATTATAAATGTTTTGTTAGACAAATGTCTACTTCTGTGTAAATGAACCGCAAAATGCTTGTAATCAACTGGGGGAATTAAAGTTGAGCGTAATATTGAGGGTACGGTGCATTTTGAGCCTCTAATGCCGATCAGATTATGATGAATATGCAGCATGCAAAGCAATATACTTGTCGACTTGTTCATCATAGTTATAATCGTTATTATGAATATAATAATCGAGAAAATTGGTAGTAAACGGCTTGAATGCCTTCTGTGATTTGAGCAACTTCTCGGTGGACTTGCCGAACAATAGTCTCATGATTTCTTCTTGATGAAAGAAAGTAAAGTCTCTAGTCAGACAATAATTAGTGAAAAGTTCTTCTTTGGATAGTAATTCAAGAAGCTGTTCAGGTTTAAAATTATAAATAGTTCGCAAATCCTTGTCGCTCAATTTGGTTGATTTTTCCAGAGTTTGACCTAATTTTTTCCTTGCTGCCGCTGCTTCTAATAATTTCGCTTTTTGGGATTCGGTCAATTCGAACCTAGCATTCTCCTTATCCAAGTCTTCTTGAGACTCGATGTTAGTATACTCTTCATTGTAGTTATGCAACTTCCACTTCTCCTTGTCATGTAAGAAATAATACAAATCTCCTTCCTTAACCCATAATCGCAATTGGGGTATAAACACATGTCCACTATATTGTTTGCTTAATAATCCCTTAGGATATTCAACAGACAAAATGTCGCTGTATCTTCTTGGAACGTAAGCCATTTCACCTTCAACAAATGTCTTTACTAAAGGTGATAATTCGTCTAATGTTGAAAAATGATTATTACGACAGTTATATGCATTCATTGCAGTATTTGCTTCCGTATAGTCTTCTGCATTTTCAACCCACTGATCAGGATAAAACTCCTTGTATCTATCTGGCGATTTTGTGTTCGACACCGCTAGTCCGGTAATATCAATATAGATACCAGTATCAATATCTATAAATCTGGCATCAATGTTATTATTACCATTTCCCTTGGCTCTTAATGTAATAAAAGATCCACAATCTAAAAAGTATCTTCCATAACCCTCTTCCATATCTTCAACAACTAAAGTTTGATTAAATTGTAATGACAATTTATGCAAATCCATAACCGGAACCTGCACATCAATATCATAGTCCCATGGAAAAGAAAACCCATTCCAGTACCACGATAATAATGATCCATGTGCAACCCAAGTGTTGATACCATTCTTACGGCTGAACGATAACCATGATCTAACCAATCTGTGCAATATCAAACTTCTTTGTGATGCTTCATACATAACACCATTGAAAAATCTCCAATCATAATGATCCCCAACCAAACTACCGATCAATCTTGCTTCTGCAAAATACTTTGGAGGATTACCATTTTTGACTTCGTTATCCGAATACTTTAAGGATTCTAAATAGCGATACTCATTAACTGTTATCCCACTGTCTTTTAGCTTAGATTCGTATTCGTTAATAAGATCTTCATGTTTAAGAATAAAGGAATCTTCAGTGAGGTTAATTTCATAATCATTAATACTTTGATGCGAATTAACTTTCACCTTTTTTTTCAATTTATTAAATTCGGTTAAGGGATCAATTGTCTTCTTTTTTTCCTGATTAATATAGCTATCTACCAAATCAGAATTCGTTAATTTTTCCCTTCCTTTAACGGTAAGATTATAAGATCCATCTTTTGTTAAGAAAACAATCATTGCAGGTGTTGGTGCATAGGTGTATAAGTATGATTTTCCAAGAAGAATAGCTTTGTCAGGAGTCGTTCTCATATCACTCTTAAAGACATTGAATCCCGGTCTTACTGTATTACCATCTTGGAAATCGCTTGGCAAATGAAAGTCATCGACACAATATTCTTTGGGGTCCACAGATTCTCCCCTCTTGACGTGTCTCTTCTCTTTCTTGTTCTTGTCATCGTTTTGCTCATTTTCTTCTTTCTTACCATCACCATTTCTATCTTCCTTATTTTCCGCCTTCTTATCTTTATTCTCTTCATTCTTATCACCCTTATTTTCCTCCTTCTTATCATCCTTATTCTCTCCATTCTTATCACCCTTATTCTCTTCATTCTGATCACCCTTATTATCTTCCTTATTCTCATCCGGTTTTTCTATGTTATCTTCAATCTTGTTCTCCTCAATTTTCTTCTGGGATTCTTCAACTTTTTTCTTGTCCTCTTCTTTAGTAATTTGATTTTGTTCAAATTCTTTCAATTTGGAATCTTTCTCTTTTTGCTTCTTGTCCTTCTCCTGGAAAACTTTAATTTCATCCATTCTAGCATCCAATAATGAACAAGTTGGCTTCTCGTTTGCTGGTGCTAATAAGTACTGATTCAATATCGATAAATCCACCCAGTCATACCAATGGAACGGAGCAGAAACAATCTTGTTCGGGTTCTTTTTAGATTGAGTCCTTATATGGTGGTAATACATTCCTAATGTGAATCTAATGTCGAACGGCAGAATGGGCGGCTTGTCCGACATATCATAATAATATGGAGGAATCTTGAGTGAGGAACCCTTGATCGTGGTGTCCATTGTCCATAAGTTGCTTTCATCATCCTCCAGGCTCTTCTTTTCTTTATAAATTGCATCAATATTCTTGTTAAAACGTGATTCTGGATCAAATGTGTCTCCCTTGTCCTTCCCTTCAAAGTATCCCGAGTATATCTGGCTGGTCAATCTATCAAGGTAATTAAGTCTAAGTTTTGAATTTATCTTTACCCTCGAGGTCTCATTTAAAACCGATAATAACGTCGCTATAACCGTAAGAAGCAATGTAATCACCACTACTAGTTGTATGTATTTTCTTCGAATCAGCATAAACATTTCGCCCCAAATCTCCTGATATCTCCCTCAAAAGAATGCCTATATAATTTATGATTATAAGTTTCTAAACAAATCCAGAAGGATACACGATTTGTACAATTTTATATGTATCTTGACGGATCAAATGTTGAAATATACAATTTTCGAATCTTAGATTATAGCTAGAAGTGTTTATCATGAAGATTTTTTAGATCGCGTGACAAGAACTTTTTTCATCCAGTCGATAATAGACCCCAGTATGCCCTTTGAATTAAAAACCGAAGATGAAGCTTATGCTGACAAGATATGTTTATCACTATTTTTCACCCGTGTTTGTATATTTCTACGATTCTCGTTACCAATTGGAATACTAATCAGCCTTGTTGCAAGAGAATTAAAATCAGTGTTCTGCGCATATTATGGAGGCGCCTATATTCGCTGGACCCAATTTAACTAACTAAGTAATAATCATATATATGAAGTTGTTGCCAAGATAATACTAGGATACTACTGTTGCAGTTTGTTCCGTACTTATACCATAGGTTCAGATCCGATTCACGAAATTTGTAGTAATGATCAGTTGATATGACCACTGTTCGTATATCTCCAGTCACACTAAATAAAGGCCGCATATAGTAATTACGTATGAACCACGGAAAATAATAAATTACAGCAAAGAATAAATCAGAGCAGAGGTATTTAATTTGCGTTAATAATGATGCTCAAAATGAGCAGAAGCGATCAGTTACCAAATCGGCGATAAAAAAAATGGTCAAGATGGTGAAATGGTCAAAAGAGTAAATGGTCAATCTTCTTCGAATGAAAACATGTGCATCAGGATTCTAATATATGTTCATACTGCAAAACAAGGATGAATGAGTCAAACATGCGGCATTGTGTGTACTTTTTTGGCGATATCAGATCTGAAATTTACTTATCTCTATAGGTCGGTCTTCTCCATAGATAAGTTATCTGACTGCATATAAACCGAGTAATGGCCAAATCTGCTATCAATAAAGGGAACTGCCGTTTATAATGAATATCCATTCGCTAGGATAAGATAAAGTATTCGCTTATTACAGATTTCCATTTTTCAGTGATTTGATGATAAACGAAAGGTAAGATCTTTTTTTAGATAAATTTGGACATATATCTGTGAAAAATTACATCTGGCGAAAAAGTATCACCATTTAAGACAGCAATAAAATGAACGTCCAAGACATAAAAAAAATTGGTAAAAGAGTGATACGCAAATGGACCACTAAGGATGGCTTCATAGGGGACTATGATTACAAGTATCTATTTGTACCTGAAATACCATTCAAAAAAACGGTGACCAAGAGACAGCCATTCTTTGGTCTAAATTCAGATATGCCACTTTTGTTAGGGTTTATTCTAGGGTTCCAACATGCTTTGGCGATGCTTGCCGGGGTGGTTACACCTCCTATTCTTATTGCTTCTGCTGCAAATCTTGATAGTGCTACACAAGAATATCTCGTTAGTGCTTCCTTGATTGTGTCAGGATTATTGTCATGTATTCAAATTACTAGATTCCATATTTACAAGACACCGTACTACTTGGGTACGGGGTTACTTTCAGTGGTGGGAACGTCGTTTGCAACCATATCGATAGTCACTAAAGCCCTACCAGTGATGTATCTGACAGGGGTATGTCCAGTCGTGGACGGTGTAAATCAGCCGTGCCCTGACGGATATGGAATGATTTTGGGAACAGGAATAGTTTGTTCGCTCTTGGAAATCCTCTTGTCATTCATGCCTGCTAAGCAGTTACAAAAGATATTCCCTCCTATTGTTACTGGTCCTGTCGTGTTATTGATCGGGGTACATTTGATTGAGACAGGTTTCCAAGATTGGGTTGGAGGTTCTGATTGTGTGGGTGAAATGTGCGGTTCCGCTCATCCATTAGAATGGGGTTCAGCTGAGTTCATAGGATTAGGTTTTCTCGTTTATGTTACAATCATTATCGCCGAAAGATTTGGCTCTCCTATTATGAAATCATGTGCTGTTATCGTTGGGTTATTAATAGGTTGTATTGTTGCAGCAGCCTGTGGGTACTTCAGTAAAACAAACATTGATTCTGCTCCAGCTGCAACATTCATATGGGTGCATACGTTTAAATTAAGAGTTTATGGGCCTGCGGTTTTGCCATTCCTAGCTGTATATATTGTATTAATGATGGAAGCGATCGGTGACATAACAGCTACTTCTGATGTTTCAAGATTGGAAGTTGAAGGAGAATTGTATGAATCAAGAGTCCAAGGAGGTATATTGGCAGATGGTTTCAATGGATTATTATCGGGTTTGATGACTGTGACGCCGATGTCTACTTTTGCCCAGAATAACGGGGTTATTTCTATCACTAAGTGTGCTAATAGAAAAGTTGGATATTGGTGTGCTTTCTTCATGATCATAATGGGTGTCTTTTCTAAGTTCGCTGCTTCGATTGTGGCGATACCAAAGGCAGTATTGGGTGGCATGACGTCTTTCTTGTTTACCTCGGTCGCTGTATCTGGTATTAGAATTATCTCTACAATTGAATTTACCAGAAGAGATAGGTTTGTGTTGACCGCATCCTTGTTGCCTGGTTTCGGTTCAATTTTAGTATCAAACTGGTTTGATAATGTATTCACCTATTCCGGTAATAATACTGCTTTGCTGGGCTTTTTCGATGCGATAGTCTTGGTTATGGAAACTGGCTTTGCCGTAACTGGTTTTATAGGGTTAATCTTGAACCTCATTTTGCCTGAAATGGATGACGACATAGAAGAGTTTGACGATGTGGTCATCGAATCATCTGAGTCAAATCAGCATAGCTCGGACGATAATTCTAAGCAAAACAAAATTGTGAAGGTAGAGAGTGTATAGTTTTTGTTCTTTAAAATATCACATATATGTATAACATTACAAGATAATATAGTCAATTTTTCTTGAAAGTTGCAAATTGCGTCAAAATTTATAAATATCTAAAATCAAAACATTATTGAAATATTCTTGTTTAGGAATTGTTATTACATTATATTCATTAAACTACAATCATAATAGTCATTAATAAATATTTGAATTATGTATTCTAACATTTACAATATGTAATGTATCAATCAATCACGATTCAGATAATTGTTGCAGCATTAGCGCATTTTTAAGAACACAAAATTGTTATCAGAAACCTCGGCTCAGAATACCAGAAAGAGGTTGATGGTAGAGTCTCTTGTTTTCGACTATATATTCACTTTTTAACTGGATTATAAATAGAGAAAGCTTAGTATTGTAAAGCTGGCAAATAGATATACTTAGAGAGAATTTAGAATGAGTATAGCATCGATAGCACCATTAAATGTTAATGGTAAAAGAGAAATGAAATTTCTTCTGATAAACATTTTGCTTAAGCTAAATGCAATCCTAAAAAAGTCTGTATTTAGCAGAAAGTTTTACCAAGAAATCAACGATAAAGTATTAAGTAAGTCATCCACAGTTGATGCTAATTTGTATTTCATTTGCTACTTCACATTATTGCTATCGAGCATTTTGAATAACAAACCAAAGATCAGACAGTACTTGTTGAAGCAAAAATACAATCTCGTAAAAGTTGTGAATTCATTCTGCAATAACACGTTGGGAAAAGCACCTAATGATTCGTCTAATAAGATTATTTCTAGATTTTTTCAGACTCAGGATCCATCAACAGGTTCGCCAGTTTCCAATGACAGCGACAGGCCGGTTTCCCAATTAGCTGTTCATTTGAAAACTATTTCTTCATACATCGCTGACGTGAGAATATTTAATAGATTAACTGAGTCAATCAAGTATATGCCGTGGATTATTGACGAGTTTCATGCTTTTATGAATCCTGTTAGTGCTGTTTCTAAGTTCGATAGATTTGTAAATTTGTTGCAATCATTGAATTGCTTATTATTAGAACTATTAGAACACGCTGGTTGGTTAACCGACCACAATTGGGTTGGAACCCCAGATAATAATCATTGGTCCCTTTTGACGTATGTCTGGTGTTCCAGAGTCTGGGGTGCGTACTTAATTATTGAGATTATTGAATTATTTAGAAGAGTTCCAATGAGTAAATGGGATAAGAATTGGAGACTCAGCTTGTTCAAACAAGCTGTTCAAGTTCCACTCGTGGTCCACTGGTCATTGTACGAGGGTTGTTTGAGTCCATTCTGGGTTGGTTTATGTGGTAGTGGTGCATCATGGTGGAACTTTAGAGATATATGGCTGTCTATTGACTTAAGTTAAGCTCGATATCATTGCACAGTTAGGGATGACTAGTTTTGTGAAGAACTCAATTTAATTATTTGCATTATTTAGTCTCTATACAGTTAATTACTAGATACCGATTGAGAAGTTTTGGAATCAAGCCTATCTAATTGTCTTGATCTGTCAAAATAAAGATTTGGATGATTAATATGCATTCCCTCTGTAGCCTTATTACTCTTGTCAAGTTGATTTTTGTGGGTCATCTCGAAAACTCTGGTACATGCAACAGTGTAGTCATTTCTGCTGACATCGTCGATGACACCATTAATATCTTGTTGATCATTAATACCCATTTCGTTCAAATTATTAACTAAAGCGTCTACACTCAAATCACGATACGGACACCCATGATATTCACCCTTACTAGGTTTTGGCTTCAGTAAAATCCTTGCACAATCCCAAGGTTTATAGTTAATTCTTGCACCTTCTAAACCATAATTGTGACGAATATTATATTTATACTCTTTATTAAACTTTTCTAAGTTAATTGCATTTGATGATTTGGTGAATTGGTAGGACCAGAACTTTAAGGCTTCATCAACATTTAAGCCTATACCCTTTAAGAAGAGGCCTAATTGTTGACGTCCTTGATATTTCATATGTGAGTTTAGTATCAAGTTCTTTTGTAAATGAGATGCACATAATGGGTAGTGCTTATTGATAGCCGGCGTGGTAATAGATTGGGCATTTATATCTGATATTAAGGAAGGATCGCTTCCAAATGCTGATTCGTATTGAATGTTCGAAAAATTATGGGATAAGTTGTTTAGCAATGGCAATAATCTGTCATCTTCTTCTAACCTTGGTAAGGTCTGAAATGTTCTCATCAAATTTCTGGTCAAAATATCTTGGAATTCGATGGACAATAAGTTTAGTTGCAAAGTGGATGGAATGTAAGCATAACCACTCTTCAACAAGACCAGCCTTGATGCCACCAAATTTGGAACCTTATCGAATGGTAATTTAATAAAATTCTCTTTCACTCTAATGTGCTGCTTTAATTGTTCATTCGTAATGGTGAAACTTGGATCTCCACTTTCCATAAATAACACATTTCTCACGGTGGCTCCAGTCGCCGCATATAAGTCCTCAAACATATCCACCTTTTCTTCGTTAGATATGTATTGCCACGGCAATTTGTCTTTATAACTAGCTATAAATTCTTGTTGTTCCTTCGGTTGCAACATATTGTATCTGACCTTGAAGAGTATAGTCTCGTTCTTGATGAACTTTTTTCTTAATTCTTCTGTACGACAGAAAACCAACCTCAATATATAATGCGAGTAATGATCTTTTCGACGTTCTTGGTACGTCATGGCCTCATTATTAGTCGATGATGGATTAAGTGGTAAATATTTCAAAAATAATGGCTTGATTGTTTGTTCGATATCCTTAATAGATTTCGATCTAGCGACACATGACTCAATCTCTATTAAGATCTTTAGCCTATCAATAGCCCATGTTTCAAATTCCTCTAGTGTTATTTCTTCTAACGGCGGTAAATCATAAAATGATAACCTTGAGTTGTATTGATTTGCTGAGCTTAATGATTGGTAGATGCTACCATTTTTTCCTTGTTCGAAATTCCTACGACCCGCCGTTCTTCTTTTAGTTTGCCTGAACATATTTAGCTACCCGTCTGCCGTAAGAACTGCTGTATTGTTGATTCAATAAAAAGATACTAATATATAGATACATCAACAACGCGTACTAACAGCGCGTTTTTGTGATGTCATTTTTGTGTAACGTTTTATTAGTAGTCAAAAATTCACATTGGCCATTATGAATAGACATTAAAGGCAAACGTCAAGAAAGCAAATAAGACAACTTGAAAAGGATAAGATAGAACATCCATCTAGTATGTCTGAAGTGAAGATCGATTCTAACTCTTTTCATAAGAGATTGTCGCTTATTCAGAAAAATTTGACATCTATCCAAGACAAGCAGTCATGTCTCTTGCTTTTGGTAGGGGCGTCAGACGATGAAAATACGTACAAGAAGACGACTGTTTTGCAAACATGGTTATTAGGGTATGAATTTGTTCATACTGGGATATATATTACGCAAGATAAATGTGTTTTTATTACATCTGAGGGTAAAGCCAAATACTTGACGAACTTGACATCGAAGCCGACAGAAAATTCAAGTAGTGTTGAGATCTGGCCAAGATACAAGGATGCGGAGAAGAACAAGGAAACATTCAAGAAATTGATCGAAGAATTGAAGAAAATGAGTTCGCGAGAGAAGCCTATTGGACATATTGCTAAGGATCAATACAGAGGCAAGTTTATTGATGAGTGGAACGAAGTATCTGCTGACGCAGGTTTATCATTCAGCGATTGTGCATTATTACTTTCGGAATCGATGGAAATTAAAGACCTGGAAGAATTTGCTAATACTAAGATCGCATCAAAATCGTCTACAGTATTAATGGATGCATTTGCCAACGAGATGATGGTGGTCGTTGACGAGGAAAAGAAAACTTCGAATTCGGACCTTTCTGAAAAAATCGAAGACAAAATCGACAGCAATAAATGGTATACTAAATCTGCTACCGGTAAGAAATTGCTTCAATCGATGAAGGAATTCGATCCCAGTTTAGTTGATTGGTGTTATTCGCCAATCATCCAAAGTGGTGGTGAATACGATTTAAAGCCAAGTGCACAATCGACAACAAAGGCTTTAGTTGGTGACGGGGTTATTTTGGCCTCATTAGGTTTGCGTTATAAGTCGTATTGTTCTAACGTAGCTAGAACTTTCTTCATTGATCCTACTCCAGCTATGGAAACCAACTATGACTTCTTGCTTAAACTACAAAACCATGTCACTTCCACCTTATTAAGAGATGGTACCGTTGCACTGCAAGTCTATCAAGGTGCTCTCGATTTTATTAAATCCGAGAAGCCAGATTTAGTTCAACACTTCACTAAAAACTGTGGTTGGTTAATGGGTATTGAGTTTAGAGACTCGACTTTTGTATTGAATTCTAAGAATGAAAGAAAATTGCAAAATGGTCAAATAATTTCTTTAACTCTTGGATTCAGCAATTTAACTAACGATAAGGCCCTGAATCCTAAATTAAAGCAATATTCATTAATATTAACTGATACTTTCAAAGTAAGTGAATCGGAACCTATATTATTAACCACTTATCCGAAGGCAAGATCAGAAACATCATTTTACTTCAAGGACGACGAACCCACTGCCGTTAAATCAGAAAATGGTGGGGACAAGAAATTGAAATCCGAAAAGAACATCAAAACCGAAAAGAATTTAGCAGCAAATGAAGCCAATTCAAAGATCTTAAAATCTAAATTGAGACACGAATCATCAGCCGCCGATGATTCTAATAATACCGAGAAGATACGTCAAGAAATTCAATCGAAATTGCACGAAAAAAGACAACATGAAGGATTAGCTAGATTTTCTAAGGCTGATGCAACTGACGCGCTGGATTTCAAACCAGTGTTCAAAAAGTACGAATCGTATGTACGAGAATCTCAAATCCCTAGTAATGTTAGGGATTTAAAAATTCATGTTGACTATAAAAATCAAACCATTATATTACCAATTTGCGGTAGACCAGTTCCATTTCATATCAATTCTTTTAAGAACGGGTCCCAGAATGAAGAAGGTGATTTCACTTATTTGAGATTGAACTTTAACTCTCCGGGAGCTGGTGGTAATGTTTCTAGAAGAGCCGAATTACCATATGAAGATTCGCCAGAAAACTCGTTCTTAAGATCGGTTACTTTAAGATCTCGTGACCATCAAAGAATGGTAGATGTTTATAAGGCTATTCAAGATTTAAAGAAAGATGCTGTTAAGAGGGAACAAGAAAAGAAACAGATGGCTGATGTTGTTAGTCAGGCCAATTTGGTCGAATTAAAGGGCTCGAGAGTTAAGAAATTGGATCAAGTCTTCATTAGACCACAACCAGATACTAAAAAGATTGGCGGTGTCTTGCAAATCCATGAAAATGGTTTGAGATATCAGTCATCGATTAGAATGGATCAAAAGGTGGATATTTTATTTTCCAATATTAAACACTTGTTTTTCCAATCATGCAAGGACGAATTAATTGTCATTATTCATTGTCACTTAAAGAATCCAATTATGATCGGTAAGAAGAAAACCCACGATGTTCAATTCTACCGTGAAGCTAGTGATATGGCATTCGACGAAACCGGAGGCCGTAAGAGGAGATACAGATATGGTGATGAAGATGAATTACAACAAGAACAAGAAGAAAGAAGAAGAAAGGCGTTGTTGGATAAGGAATTCAAAGCCTTTGCAGAATTGATCTCGGATTCTTCCTCAGGAATGGTTGACTTGGATATCCCATTTAGAGAATTGGGTTTCTCTGGGGTGCCATTCAGGTCTTCTGTTTTATGTATGCCAACTCGTGATTGTTTGATTCAATTAATTGACCCTCCCTACTTAGTTGTGACCTTGGAAGAAATAGAAATCGCCCACTTGGAAAGAGTTCAATTTGGTTTGAAGAACTTCGACTTAGTTTTTGTCTTCAAAGACTTCAACAAATCAGTCGTCCATATCAATACGATCCCAATGGAATTGTTAGAAGATGTCAAGTCTTGGTTGACTGATGTCGATATTCCTATCTCCGAAGGTCAAATGAATTTGAACTGGGCAACTATTATGAAGACTGTCCAATCCGACCCTTACCAATTCTTTGCTGACGGTGGTTGGAGTTTCTTGACAGGAGAAGGTGACTCTGAAGAAGAAGACGAAGAAGACGAAGAGTCTGAATTCGAAGTCAGTGATCCCGATCCTAGTGATGAGGATGTAGAAAGTGAAGCTGGATCTGAAGACGATTATTCGTCTGATGCTTCAGGTAGTGATGCTAGCGGAGGTGAAAGTGAAGAAGAAGAAGAAGGTGAAGACTGGGATGAAATGGAGAGAAAGGCTGCCAGAGAAGACAAACGTTTGGGTGCTTCGTAGTTCTAGTTTAGTATTATTAATCAATATATAGTGTATCATGTTATGAAATTTTAGCTTATACGTCAATACGGTCGTGTGTACTGTCATAAATTATGTTTTTGTTTGTGACAGATTGTTAGCAATAAAATCATAGAATTATATTGTCGTCTAAAGTGCTAATAAGACTTAATTAGAATCATATTATTCACTTGTGCAGTCATAGATCAAGGAATTTTAGCCTTAGTCGTCGTTGAGTTTTTAAGGATTATTTTATAAGAACTTGGGTGTGAGAAATTATTGAAAATAATTGGAATAATTAAGTATACGTATAAGAAACGAAATCTGGAAAGTTCAAATTTAATTAGTAATAATAAGATAAAATGTCGGATAACACAGATGATTACTCATATGATTATGAATATTTATATAAGATTGTTTTAATTGGGGATTCAGGAGTAGGTAAGTCTAATTTATTGTCTCGTTTTACCAGGGACGAGTTTAATTTAGAATCGCGTTCGACTATTGGGGTTGAGTTTGCTACAAGAACGTTGGAAATTGATGGTAAAAGAGTCAAGGCCCAAATTTGGGATACCGCAGGTCAAGAAAGATACCGTGCTATTACAAGTGCCTACTACAGAGGTGCAGTAGGAGCATTAATTGTGTACGATATTTCGAAGGCTGAATCATACGAATCAGTTTCAAGATGGTTGAAGGAGTTGAAGGAACATGCTGACGCCAACATTGTTATCGAGCTCGTTGGTAATAAATCGGATTTGGACCACTTGAGGGCTGTGCCAACCGACGAAGCCAAAAACTTTGCTAACGAAAATAACTTATTATTTACCGAAGCATCTGCCTTGTCTTCTGACAACGTTGATTTGTCGTTCCACCAATTATTGAAAAACATTTACGAAATGATCAGCAAGCACCAGTTAGATACTAATGAAGGTTCGAATGGTAACAAGCCATCAGGAGGACCAACTATTTCTTTGACTCCTGCTCCTCAAGAGAAGAAGAGTAAGAATAACTCGAACTGTTGTTAATGTGGCCATGATCATTTTGTCATTAACTATTATGTTACTGTTCGTTTCACGTAGTACCCCTACTTAACTAACGTTGTTTATCACATGGTAACTAGTCACAATATATATTATTTTACACGATTACCGATTATTATATTTTGCTATATTAACTATTACAGATTACGTAGTATAACTAATGTACAATCAACCCTAGTCTATTGACGTTTAAACCCAGGGCCAGCATTTTGCGGAGTTTTAACGGGTCCTTGTAACTTGGATTTAACACTCACCGGGGTCTTTAACGGCTTGGTGATTCCTTTACCTTTTTCTAATCCTATTCTCTTCTTGGTGTCGATTGGAGGTGGGCTCTCTATACTCAAACTAACAATCTGTTCTCCTCTTAAAATTATCAATCCCAACGATCTCTTCTCTTCCACTATTGAATTGGAGTTTTGTGTTTTCTTCAATTCCTGATATGATTTTTTGGTTATTCTAGACTCTTCTGTTTCGGATAACACGAGATTCAAGTGCTTGTCATACGCCAATAGTTGTCCTATAAAATTTCTATTATCAATTGTGGTGATTCTTAATCTGTAATGCACCAAATCTGACATTTTTGTCTTCTTGGAAACGGATAAATTCGTGGCCTGAACTATGTTAGTAATATATCCTAAATTATTACTTTCTACTCTTGTAACACATACCATTATTTTCTAGGATTCTCTATATTATTTGTATATTAGTCTTTGACGTATTTATCATAGAACCATCTTTTTCATTCTTGCAAGGTCCAAATGAGGACGTGTCGCAACCATATACAAAAAGTACCCGTTTAGCAAAGTACAGTGTAATGAGTTGATATAGTTATAGAACTACACCCTATTGTAAGATGTCAGATACAGAACAAGCCACACAACCATCAATTGAAAAGAAGGAACCAGAAGTTATCACTGAGAAGAGTGAGGCTGAAGAAGGTTCAAAGAAAAGAGCTCACGAAGAAGTTGCGAGTGAAACCAAAGATAACAGCTCCGTAGGTACTACAGATAAAAGTTCCAAGAAAAAGAAGCATAGAAGACGTCAATATGACGACGATTTGCCTAAGGAAACCAAATCTGAAGATGAGGAAGAAGAGGATGGAGAAGAAGAAGGTAATGAAGATAACCTTGGGCTTGAAGAAGGAGAGGAGGATGACTTATTGGAAATCGACCAGTCTAATATCATCACAGGTGGCCGTAGAACCAGAGGAAAAGTTATCGATTTTGCCAAGGCAGCAGAAAAGTTAAAGAGTGAACAAGGAGCTCAGGATGATGATGAAGATGACGAAGAGGATGATGGGGAGTTTAAAGAGGAAGCTAAAGAAGCCGAAGAAGCGGCCAAATGAGAATATCACTTAGTTAGAATTTAGTTGAATTGTAGACAAATAATACAACAGCGACTGAATATGTGTCTGTAATTGTAAGATTAATGGTACCGAAATACCTAATTTGGAGCGTTAATATCATTCCAATAATAGAGAGGGAATACTACAGGTATAACAATTCATCCATCTGATAACATGTATTAGTATAGACTAGAAAAAGCCAAAAAAAAAAAAAGTAAAACCAAAAATCAAGTGTTTTAAACAGTCAATAATCTCTTTATGAATAATCAACGAAGAATTAATTCATATAAATAAATACATAATAATTTTTTTAAGTTTTAAAAATTTTCTCTAATTTTTTTATCACATAACAAGTGAAATTAAACGAAACGAAACAATAAAAATAACGTTAGCAAGAAGCTGTATTGTAGTTGTAATATGGGTTAGTGTAGCCCACGAAATTGGATGCTCCGAAGTAGTTATTTGTTGGTTCAGCGAACACTGGACCGTGATTTGGAACATATTGGTAAGATGGAGTATATGTCCATATATTATTATTACTATTCTTGGCCGCTGGGTTAGAGCTCGACCATATAGATTCATGAGCATATTTTATAGGGGATGAAGTGATTGGGGAAGATGCATAGCCGTATGAATAAGAAGGTTCGTGGTAGACAGGCGATGATGGGATACTAGTGGGTTGGTAAGTAGCATGTGGAGTGTATGGAGAATAGTTTTGCGGTACAGCTGGGGAGTTGTACTTTGCGTTTCCACTGTACTTCTCCAACCAGGTCTTCCAACATTCCTCCAACGTTTTGATGTTGGTTTCGAAGTTGACCACATTTAATTGCCAGTTTACCTCCTTCAACCAATCTTTTTCTTCCTTGTTGACGACTTCGATTTGTAAGCCGGTAGCTCCGCACCACGATCTGTTAGTGAAAGTATTATCATCGTTGAACTTATTACCCAATACTAACGAAACAATCAACTTAGTGAATATTTCTTGCTCCAATAAATCACCGAAATTCTTATTCGAAAACCTTTGATTCATGTATTCAAGAGCAATGATAATTGTTGACTTTGGTAATCTGGTTGCGAATAATACGGAAACAATCAAATTTTCAAATTCTTTGGTAGGGGTTTTGTCCTGCTTCAACATCCCATAAGTACACCAACTCAAGAAGGTGGCCATGTTGTTGAGGTCGTACTCCAACACGGAGTTGATGCCTCCATTACTAGGCTGCTCTTGGTACATTGGTGGCGCCTGTACAGGAGGTGGAGGAGGTGCCATATACTGTGGTTGCGAAGCCTGTGGAGGCCCCGATGGATGATACGTCGAGTAGAACGATCTTGTATGTCTATGATGTGACTGGGATGGGTCGTAGTAATTGCCCGGAGTGTACTGCGGCATGTAGTTGTATGACGAAGTAGCTCTATGTCCGGCTGTCCCTAAACTTTGAAAATAATTTTGTGCTTGATACATCGTAGATGTTATCCAAATAATATTATAATCTAATGAAAACGATGACTTATTGAAAAGCTCGTTTCGAAATGAATTGTTTGAGTCTTTTTTCTGTTGAAATAACCCTGACGGCGTCTATTAACAATAACTTAATATCTCAATAACCACCAGATTTTCAACGATTAGATTAATCCGATTAATTCAGAAGTAACTATTCCGTCTCTTCTGTTTTTGATTCGATAATACAACGGTATTATCCTAAGAATCAATATATTAATAAATTAATCTGTGTGAAAAAAAACCAGAAATAAACGTGTTTTTTTTTAATTTATAAGAAATAAATAGAACCTAATTATAAGTTAATATAACCAGTAGTTTGTTGTATATTTATTTCAAAATAAAAGGAGTAAAGGATAGATTAATGAAAAAAGGGAACCGTAGAAGAATTAATTACTTTCTGTTCATTTTGTATTCTGAGTTGACGGTGTCTACCGCACAACGACGAAAATTTTTTGCTGATGCGCAAAGTTACACAAAAACCGACAGGCCTTATTTCTTTTGCCCAATGGCTGCTGTCACCTACGGAGTAATATGAAAAAAAAAATATCGAGTTACGTAGGGAATACGGTACTCATATGATACTTGTGAGTGTGCTAGTCCAACTGGATATAGCAAATACGATTATAAAATAGTACAGAAGGGTGTAATTTTGTAGGAAACAGTGTAGTGGGATCTCAGACCTTTGATTTGGCATCACAATAATAGGACCTTACGGACTGTTGATGACTAGATAGGCACTTAGCATAGGTCCAGAGCATCCGTCGGGGGGTAATTTGCGAAGGTATCCTAATGATACTACGGATGAGATGGCTAATGCGATAATTGCGAACTGCTATCAGTGAGTCCTACGGATACGGTATGCAGCCTTGAGTTGCTAGCACCCGTGTATATGAATCATGCAACTCACGGGACGAATATCAGGTAGAGACAGATGAAATCGCAGAAACTTCCTTTCTTGGGTTAATGGGTACTTTGTCGGAATCGTACAAATCGTGCTTGTCCAGTCCGTGTGTGACTCACGTATTCCTGCCCACCAGTACGAGTAGGTCTAGATTACATGTATGGCGAAGCGATCATGTAGAGTGGCCAAAATGTAGGAGATGATCAGTTTGTAATACGAGAGGTGCTTACCTCATGCGATCCGATCGTGTTTGGGATTGTTGATGATGCTGGCTTACGCTGATCATGATGTTTTCACAGCCAGGATAGGTTATATCCACATTTTGAGCCCTGAGTCACCTGACGCACTTGGACGCGACATGGTAAGGGAATGAGACAATGTCGCGAATGAAAAATTGTTGTATTGAATGTCGTTGGATTAATGTCGTGCCCAGTAGGAGCCTCTCGGTGGGGGCATATTTTTTGGTGGGGTACACTCTTGCATTGAAGCATAAGAATGATATTATTAAACGACGACTAGCATATACCGAAACACCGACATGCCGTGAATCAGGATAGCAGGGTCTCTTTGCGCAATCAGATGTGGGACAGACTCATTGGAGTAGTTCACTGGCATCACTGGTACAAAAGAACGATCTTAATATAAAACGAAGTAAATTAATCTATATATATATCCTAAATAAATATACCGGGAGGTTCATTTATGCAATTTAGCGAAATCAAACACCGACCTGATTGGAGGTAATTGAGTTCCTGTGGTCGCAATGTTTTCTTTGCTAGAAGTAGACGACGTACTGTTCTCATGTTGTTGTAAGTTTTGGGCTGCTGCGTTGAGTAAATTAAGCGAGTTCATCGATTTATCCATTGGCGTCTGTTGTGGACCAAAATGTGGAGATTGCGAAGGTGTTTGTAGCGGTGTTTCATTAGGCGATATAATGAACGCTGGGTTAGTTGGGGCATGCAGCATGATATGTGAAACATCGGTATGAGAATAACTTTGGGGCTGGAGCAAGGTTGAGCTTGAATGGGAGGTTGGTAATTGTACTGGGGAATTTGGTCTTGATTTCTTAGCCGAAGGCATATAGAATTCAAGATTCAACGAGGTAGATGAGTCTTGCTTAGGAACATTTGAAGAGTATTGTGGAACTGGTGTATTGATATGCGTGTTATTATTGCTTCTGGTATTTGAATTTAAGGGCTTGATAGGCGTTAATCTCTGCAACGATAAATTATTCAATGATGCCAAATTTGTAGCAGATGATGACTTCATTTTCCCTGACATGGAAGATAATGAGTTCGAGCTGGCATTGAATATTTTATTATTAGGTTTCAAATGGTTCTGATGGAAATAATCCTTTAAATTTGATAACGATTGGTTATTTATACTGGAGCCATTGCTATAATTATCAGGAGTGGTGCTTAACGAATGAGGGGCAGAATTTCCACTTGACATGCTGCTGGCTTGGCTGAATATATGGTTACCGGATGCTATGGATGTAGCTGATCCTGAATTTGATATTGGGTGTCCTCTAGAAGTAGGTGATTTAGGATTTATTGAATTTATTGAAGGTAATTTGATAGTCTCCGAAGACAACGCTTTGCGGAGCGAATTTGTTTGCTGAGATGGTTGCTGAGATGATTGCTGAGATGGCTGCTGCGATGGCTGTTGTTGGTGGCCCATCTGGTTGACAAACAGAAAGTTCGTAGGCGACGACGGCAAGGAAAATACTGCTGACTGTTGTTGTTGGTAAGGCCGTGGGTTAATTGAAATAGGTGGTGTTTGACTTTGATAGGTATTTCCTTGTTGTTGTTGCTGCTGCTGCTGCTGCTGCTGCTGCTGTTGTTGTTGTGGAGGTGACTGAATCGGCAGCTGGCTGTTTTGTTGTGTTTGTGGAATAAAATATACAGGGTAAGGCTGGTGGTAGATATGATTTCCATTTCTATCAATAGTGACTGGTATAGCCGCAGTAGGCATTTGGTTATAAACCAGCAGCGACTGCTGTTGGTTCATTTGTTTGTTTGATTCATTGTCAGAATCCATCGTGAAATTACCGGCAATTCTATTCTTCTTCCTTGAGCTAGGATTATTATGTATCCTTAAATGTCTAGTTAATTCGTCAGACCTGGAAAACTTCTTAGCACATCCGGGAAACGTACATGGATGTGGTTTTTCTCCAGTATGTGTCCTAATATGCCTGGTCAAATGTTCCAACCTATGAAAGGCTTTATCACACATTGTACATTTATATGGCCTATCGTCCTTATTCTTCTTTTCCTTGGGTGGCATATTGTTAGCTCTGTTATTTATGTGAAATAGTTAACCGAAAATATTAAAGCTTCTTATTGATGTTAACGGGAGGGGGTATTATCGTAAATTGTAAATTAATTATATTCTATCGAGGTCTATGTTTGTTCGATAAGTATTTCAAAGTTTTCACACGTTATGTTGTATTAATAGATAGCGTGGAAACAAATGAAATAGCTAAAAAGTGGGAGAAAATTTATTTAGATTAGCTATCACCTAATCGATTGTTGTGTGAAGTTTCGATGATGGTTTGTTACCTATGAAAAGTTTTTCCGGCGCTATCTGCATATAAAATTTTTCCGGGTTATTGGGGAAAGTTATTGGGGTTGGAAAGGAATTTTTTTCCAGTCCGTACAGTCTTACAGCTCATGCGCATGTAATCCCGACTATATTTAGATAGTATTGACAGATTAGGGTCAATATTACGCGAATACCGCCTCGAATCTAATCTGTTCCGATTACGATAAACTTATATAGACTTCTGCATTTATTACACCCTAATATACTATTAACTTATTGACTAGGATAAAGACACCATTCCTACAATACATCTTACATTTTCTCAGCGTTTACTTCAGTGAAAGGCGGGTTTCTGTTTCTGTATAACAATAGTAAGTGTAGAATAATGCGGGAATTAATTATACCGAAAAATTTATAATTCTTGAGCTCTTGGGGTTAGTGGGGCAATAGGTATGGGGCATGCACGCCGGTTTTACAGATGGATTCATAAAAAAAATTAATTAAATATCATAATTATAATCTAACCATTGATCGAACCAATGCAAGTTACCAAGTTGTGAATCGATAGCATTTTCAACATAATTAAGGGGATTGTCTAAATTAGAAGCAATATCAGACTCATTCGCCAAAATTGGTTCTTGCTGATGCTTGGCAGGCAAATTTTCTCTGTCTACTATTGAATTCAGTCTCTTTGTTTTATTGTCCGATTGTTGCCACGAATTTTCCTCAGGTACAACACCTTGCTTGTTAACTCCAAATTGATCGAACGTTTGCTTGTTCACTTCAGCAGACCCATGGTCAATTCCATAGCTAGTGATGTCCTTCATATCCTCCTCTAACCTCAATGATAATATATGGTTCGCCATCTTGATTGCCCATAAGCATTCCTTCGCCATAGTATATCTGCTCCCAATAACAGCCTCTCCTGCTTTAATTTTTACCGGCGCTTCACTCAAAACTGTTATTAGCCTTATCGAATTTTGTAGGACTCGTTTACACCGCAGATTATAGATTCCCGCATTGATCAAGGTGATTGCATTTATACCGCTATCAAATAATAATGTTAAGAATAGATACCATGGTGTGTATAACAAATTTGCGTTGTTTATTTGATCTAGTATGTCAATAATGCTTTCACAAGAATCAAGAATCATGTGAATCTTCAAACCTTGGTTTGATATTTTGGTTCCAATGTAATTGAACAAAAGTTTACCATGAATACAATTAATCAAATCGTAGTAATGTAACCTCACTTGTGCTTTGACTAATGGCAGAAATTGTCTCGTATCGTCAAATAATGATTGGTTGTCAAATCCATTCTCGTTGAGCCAAGAATTCAAACGGTCCAATTCACTATTAATTTGCTGCAATTTAACTAAGCCAAACTCATCTGATACAGAGGTATGGATAAAGTTCGAAATTCTTGCTACATGTAACAATGCATATGCTGGCATGGTTAACCAGGAATCTCTTTCCACTTCGAAGTCAAAGCTTTGACTGGGTGTCATATTATCAGTATCATTTAGACTACCATATTTTCCTGACAGTAATCCGAATAATCGATCTATAGTGTATACACACCAGAATATCCTTTTAGCCTTCAAACGTATGTAAGGTCTTGCCGTCAATAGTTTTGGATTATTCTTTCCTAACCCCATCGATCGAGTCATTGTTGTTGCACGCCCCAAAGCCATGTATGATGAAGTCTGCCTATGAGAAATCCGTAAGTATAATGTTATAAGCAACCAAGACTGTATCAATTCAAATGATTCCCATTCGAAACTCAAGATAGAAATTACTTTATAACTGTACTTGAATAATTGTTCTTCTAATTGTAGGGTTTCTATACTGGGTCCATCCTCCTTTTGAAACTCTTGAAATCTTATCGCTAATGCATAGACAAGATATAATATGGCCAGAAATAATCTTGTTTGGTTTGTTTTAGCATCTCTTTCACTGGCATCCAAATGTATTTGATTTCTAAACAATTCTTCATAATCCCTTGCTTGATCTCTAAATAAGTTTTCATGTAAAATTGCAAATACAGAGTTAATTTCACGGAAAAAGAATTCAAAATACACTTCTGATTTAGAAGGTAATTGGAAATCAGGTAGGTCGGGCAATTTTTCATTGGAAACATAGTGACATCCTGACATATTCCAACCAAAATACTGGCTCCTCGGTAATACAACTTTTTTTTTATTTTCTTCCGATAAGTTATTATACATAGTCAGACATAGTTTAGTAGAAAGTAATACTTGATGACGACGCAGATACCTCCACTTACTACTTGACATAATCAATTTCTTCTTCATATTTTCATTATTCTCTTGAACGTCTCTATTGTCAACTGGTTTAAATGTTGTAGTACAATTTTCCAGAAGTATAGATTCCAAATATTGAACCCTATTTTCCAAATGACTTATGTATTTCTTTTCGTCGTTGGTGTGCTTACTTTCGCTAGCATCTTGGGATACAGTATTGTTATTGTATATGGAGTAATTACCTTCTGCAGCTGGTGATTCTATTTTTGCTCTCTTGGTAGGAGCATTTTCGTAGTTGGCCATGTTATTATTCGGCACACTATTCTGTGTTGAATAAGTACATTCCTTTTTATGTTTTACACAAGTATTACATGGCATTGTTCCAGAGCACTTAATTTTCTGATTCCTACACCTATCGCATGCTTTGCTTACTCTCATTCTAACCTTCTGTGCTGGTAGATCTTGCAAATGAGGTTGACTAAACGATTGGTGACGTTGTGGAGAAGATGTATAAGTCGAATCTATACCTAATTGCAGCGTAGGAACTTGTGGAGGAAGTGTATAGCCCTGGTTACCTTGATAATTAGTATAAGGTAAATATTGATGACTCGAAGCTTCCACTGGTCGAGTGATTCCTCTTAAATTCGATTCAATTGGGTTGGGCTGTCCAGCTTGGATTATTGGTGCTCTTTCATAGTTATTGGGTTTGAATAATTGGCCCAATGAATTTGTAGAATTCTGATTATTTTCACTTGGGTTTTTATCCATATTCGCTTGCAGTATTCTATTTGGAGATAACTATAAACTATATTGTAAGGAAATGGTTTCCGTGAGCGGTCCGATTAATTTTTTATCACAACCTACGCGCATTCGAATTCGTGCGTGATAATGTCAGTAAATCATTACTACAAGTACAGTGAAGGCCACTCGTATCTATGCGTAATAAAATCTACATACTTTTGTTGTAATAAGTTCTTAGGATGCACCACATCGAATCCCATAGTCTGAGATATAGACCGAATTACTCTACTACAAAATTTATCATTAACTTGGTTATGTATTCATAAAACCTGGTTGACACCTCGAGCTATCGAGAAAGATATTAAAACAACATGAAAAATAAATATGATTGGAATAGGCACTATTACTCCTTAAAATATAAAGTTTATACTTGATTGTAGTTTCTATAGTTATTAGCGCCGTCTAATTCGTTGTATGGAACCTGGACTAAAGTAGAAGGAGGTCCGTTTGATAAAACGTCCTGATTAGTATGATTTGGAGCTTCTGGGTTATTTGGGTCAAAGTTTGCGTATGTAGGAGCTCCATACGTCAGAATTGTTCTTGCGTCATCCTTTTCGTTACCATCATAAGGCTTGAAGCTGTTGTCAAATTCTTCTGGATGTCTGACCCTATAATGCTTGACAGCAGATGGAAACAAGTCAATACCCCACATGATCAATAAGACACCGTACCAGAACGAAATGGTCCATTCGAAAATGGCAGACGAATCATCGTTACCCTTTTGCATATATATACCAAACAATAAGGCAAATGCAGCAGCAGCCATCATCCAGAAAATCTTCAAGAAGAAAGATATCATGTATACATTAGACCATCTGTGTCTACCAAAAATGACCTTTTCATGATCTGGACTCAATCTGTGAGGATAATTTCCAAAAATGAATGAGTTGAAGAAGTTGAAGAAACAAGCAAAGAAACAACCTGCGATGAAAACACCCACCATACTTAAGTGAACCTTATGATGACTATTGGTATCAAAAATAGAAACAAATAATATACCTAATTGGCCGATAGCTGCAAATATAATACTTGCAATAGCAAACTTAGGTTGTTTTGTAGAAACATATGGCTGCAACTTTCTAGCAGTACGAAGATAGTACTCCATGATTAAGGTTCCCACAAAGAAAATAGCTTGGAAACCAGCGCATGAAATGAAAAGTGGCTTCAAGTTGGTTGCCCCAATATCAGAAATATAGACTGGACTCTGGTCGGTATATCCCATGAAAGCATACACTGGGTGGCCTTGGAGAGACCAACATGACAACATTGCAATCAACATCCCCCACCATACTACCAATGCAATGAATGGGATGATGTAATAATGAATAATTTTAAACCTTAGAAGCGGGTGTCTGGCCTTATGCTGCATTCTCTTTCGTTTCCTTGTTATTCAGATTCAACCTTACTTAAAAAAAGGGCTAGTTTTAACTCAAATTTGATAGGTGATGAGCTTTCTTTGTGCAATATTATAGTATTTATACTTGGTAACTCGCTGCGCTGTCTTACACCGTTCTACAATAAGATAAACCGAAATAAATAAAAATTGTCATCATTAGCAATATCATGGAACGTACAGCAGCAATGCCCCAGTGAAAAAATCACCGGATAGAGTATCGTGTGCGCGTACACGACTCATTCTTCTCTGCTTTTATCAGCCTTGGTCGTCTTATACGTTTTTGGTCAATACTGATCTCATTAATTAGAAACAACCGGTAATCGGAATAGGAGTTGTGCTTAACATACTATAGCTTGCGGTAGTGCTATCAATTTGCAATAGTTGGTCGTGAAATCCTTTTGGCGCGATGACCAAGCTAAATAATGAGCGCCATGACGTCAGATCCAGCCAGCCAGTCAAAAAAGCCAAAAAGTCGCACAACTAACGACGTTAGCGACATTAATAATATTATCTCAAATCGGCGCATGAATTGGACTGGTCGATGTTCATCTGCATATGCACCGGTGCACGCTATACTCACGACAATTCATTTTGTATTTTTAGTATATGCCGGATGTCACTTACCAAAATGACCTGGTAGTTTCCCTGAGTAACAGGCCAGTGTACTTAGGGGAAAGCGTAACAAATTACAGATATATGGCCTAGCCCTCGCGTACGCCCTGACAAACGCTTAAAACTAATAATAGCCCCAAAATGTACGTGACCCAATACCCTTACCCCTATAGAATGCAGCAACCAATTGTGTAACTAGGGGGGCAAGCATAGGTGAGGTAGTATGGAACAATGCGTAATACAAGGCCCGAGCGACTAGTCATTTCATGATCGATTTAAGGTTGTACGCGTTGATATATGCAATTTATTAATTGTGCGTGGACAATGCGTGCACTTTGAAACAATGGCACTACCACAATTTGCATTACATATATTGGTGCACAGATTATAATTTCGGTTTACGCAGCTTGGGTTCGTACGCTAGAAGGTTCGCGCCTGCGGCAAGAATAACTGGCTTCACTTGTCCTTAGGTAATACATGCTTTGTAATTGCGATAAATGAATAATGGCCTTGTTGTTTACTGTACGCTTGTGAAATCAAGTGGCGCACAAAAAAATATGAGGGCGCTTATTTGCCTGTTACATTTAAGCAGAAAATTTTTTTGTTACAGATGCCAGATAGTCTTTAACTCCAGATGGTTAGTTCGGATATGTTATTGTAACGGTGAAACTGAAGTTGCGACGTGACTTATTCATAATATGCCGGAAAAATTTATGTACCAGGCTACAGGAACACTTGGATACGTTTTAACTTCTTAATATATATATATATATATTTCTGGCATCGAATTTTGCGATTGCAAATTATCCCAAATCTAATAATCACTCCTAATGATAATATGAAATGTTTGAGGACCAATATCTAGATATTTTCATGAAAATATCGTACCATATACTCACCAGAGATAATAGTTCCAAGAAACCGTACAAACAATTTTGTCTTCAATATTGCAACCAGTTGAAACGGATCATACGCTCGTCTCAGCTTTCAACTATAAATCTGATAATAAGCTGGTACTACTTATACAAGTATGCCAGTAATACAGTATGTTCGATTGATCTGGAGGAAGGCATGTCGATGATCAGCCATCTTATTTTCACGTCTTTCATATTGGCCAATAAATCCTTCGATGACCAATGCTACTCGTGCAAAACTTGGTCAAACATTGCGAATAGCAGTGATACCAATTACACCTACGATTTAAAAGTCATCAAGCAGCTCGAATCCCACTTTTTGTCCGTGGTTGACTACAAGCTTTCGTTTACAGCAATCGATAATGATGACTTCTGGACCTTTTTGCAAGTCATGTTCAACGATACAAATCTGTCAAGTCATGTTCTCCACCACCTCAAGTCCAAAATTATTCCTACAACCGACGCGCTGCTATCCATTCCTGTTACGCCCATACTATATGACAACTTCACTTCTCCTGCAACTGTTTCACTCAAATCACCTATGACTCCATTAACTCCATTTTCTCTTGATAGAAAACGCACATACAGCAATATGGATTATGGAAGCATGGAAAAGTTGTGCAACAGCATTAATCTAGACGAGTTTACCAATTTCGAATTTGGTTTTACGGCTCAGTAACAACATCAATAAGCATAATAGCATATAGCGTTTCTTTTAGCGCACGGTTTTATTTTTGTATATATGGCATTTTGTATAATAGAATCTCATCATTTTTGTTTGCAGTAGTTCGGCTTCATCTGAATTGTACATCCTCCCCTATTGTGTGATCGGTAAATCCTCAGACCATAAATTTCAAATTTTATATTTGAGCTATGATTACGAGCTTCCTATTGTTTCGGGCATGCGCATGAAGTCTTGCTTTCTTAAACGCAACATCCTGGATTGCTGAAATTTCCTATTTCTAGATCTGGTCTCCGCCGTATTATAACTGCTTAATGCGGTAGTAACCACCGTTTCATGAGTACGTGTGAACTGAAAGTAGACTTCCGAATATGGTAACATATTCATGTGGAACCTTGTATATGCTTGCGGCATCGCAACTACAAACCTCATCGTAAAACTTTCCTATAACAGTTGATCTATTCATTAAAGATAGTCCAAAAACAATGGCTATATGTGGAATTTGCAATGTTAATGAATCAAAATACAAATGTCCTAAATGTAATGTGAATTACTGTTCTATTGGTTGCTTCAAAGACCCTGTTCATATTCATGAACGTATAGACGAAACGGATAAGGCAGACGAAGAAAATAAGGAAGTATTACTGACGGATGAATCGGCAAGTAAGTTTGACAAGTTAATAAACGATTCGCAGATTCAGTCGATGCTCAAGTTCAAGTCGCTTCAATTTCATTTGTCGGTTATTTTAAAGATTATTAATGATGCTTCGATTACTGGTGAGTCTGTTCTAGAGAACAGGAAGGAAATTGCTAACCTCAAGTTGACAAACTTGAGAAGCGGTGGATTGGAGCAAAACGAGTTGGTAGAGGATTTTGTAGAAAGGGTATTATTTTTGTTGAATGAGGGCTGAACCGGGTGAAAGCATTGCATAGAAATGAGCTTTCAAATGCATATACAACAGTATCAGATCACCAGTCATTTCAAGGTCCTCAGAATGCATTCTTCTGTCTGATTGCAGGCGATCAGAATCTTATAGATGGTCTTCAACAAGTGCAGATATACAAATATCGCATTATGGCTTCGGACTTGAAGACTTCTGTAGTACATTTAATAGATTAATAGCACGTATGATGGTCATATTTAGTTTATTATATATTAGGTAGCACCGATCTATGTATTCAACTTCACAATTTACCGCCCCAGATATGCTTTACATGGACATCATGCGGTTTGTTCAAGTGATATCTAAAAAGAAATCCGCCCAAGTCGCCCGTCTTATCGTTGGGGTCAATTGAAGTTGTCGGGTGACTTAAATGAGGGTGACCAGTAGTAATGTACAATTCATCGTTCAACTTTCCTCCTATAGTTACACTAGTTATTTTCTCTGCTGGTAATTTATATGCCTCCACATACTTGCCGTGTTCGTCAAAATGCAACACTCTGCTAGTCGAAAATGTAGCCGAAAATATTTCGCCAGACCTAGTCATCACCAACCCATCGGGCTCGGGACTGTTGAATTGCTTCACAGCATCCACTTCTTTCACGGAAATGTGCTCGCGCTTGTTCGATAACGTATTAGAAATGTAGTCGTAGTCATACTTCCAAATCGTATAGGTCAACGAGTCGGTCCAGTAAAAATGTTTCCGGTCCTGTGAGAACGCCAACCCATTTGGTATATAGCAGTTATCCACCATCGTCTCAATGGTCAAATCATGGCAATTAATTCTGTACAACTTCCCTTCCGGCGAAATCTTTCCTTCTTGCTCAGAAATATCAAAGTCGGTCATAACCCCAATCCACAAGTGTCCCCACGGATCAATGATCCCATCGTTTGACCTCAACCTCTTCTTCTGTGTCTCGTCATGGTTATATTTCAAAAAATATTCGATCTGGCCTGTCTTGAACGAACCCTTGCCGATCCCCTGTTTGCCACATATCACAATCACATTATCGTCATTCGTCAACCCTATGGCCCCTATCGACTCCTTTGGATCCTCAAATTTCAATCTTTCGTGGCTTTCACTAAACTTTCCCTCAAGTAATGATGCACGGTGGACTTCTCCTTGTAAAATATCAACCCAAATTAACGTATTGTTCGACGGATTGTATGTCACTCCTTCAGTTAACCGGCCTCTATAATCTGGAAATAATATATCATCTCTTTCAACTGTAAACTCACTCATGTTAGCAGTTTTTTTTATTCATCTACTGTTTGATTAAGGATCAATTTATTACTTATTGTTATTTAACTTGGTATTGAATCTGGAACTCGATTAAGGTCCAATTCAGATTTGCGAACTTCTGCAGAATGCGTCCATAACATTCTCAAGCCTCGCCTAAATACAATTCTATACACAAACAGGACTCTAGTGTCATAGTGTCATACACCAGCCATATACAGTTGTTAGCGACGTCTGGCACCTCAGGGGCATGATGGACGTTAGGATATACGTGCCTATTTACCCTTCTCTTGTAGATCTTGCCATTTCTTGGCCAACTCTATCATGGTGTCGGTGTTAACAGAAGCATCGATTACATCGATGGGTACTTGGTTCTCACTGTGTTCCTTCTTGGAAAAACGGCCAAGATTGGTCTCGGATATAAGTCTGAGTTCATATTGGTATACTTCTTTGGGGTTGATCTGGAGCAATTCGTGCCAAGTGAAGAGCAACGAGTCTGTTTTCCTAGAAAACGGGTTGAAGTCCACGATCCACACCTTGTCGAACGGACGGGGAATGTACAAGTCGACAATCACGTTGTCGTGGTCGAGACTTGGTTTGATCACTTCAGTGAACATTTCGTCTATCTTCTGTCTGAATGTCGGCACCAACTTGTCCAAGTAGTCGTAGTAGTTCAAATCTCGTTGGGACACCCCCACTACGATGCGGTTCTTGATGAAAACCCTGAACTCCAACGCCGGATTCATGTCCACCCACTGGCGCAACACCAACTCGTAGGGAATACGTGTGTGGCAGTCTGGCTCCCCACACTCGTTGAATGCATCGTCGATGTCGTGTGCTATGTGGTCCGACGCATTCAAGAGTAAATACACGTCCGACACATCCTCACACTTGGTCGTATTGTTGGCCATGATCCATTTGGCATCCTTGGGTGCCGACCAATTCAACTTGGGACTCACTTTACTACCCAAATGGCGTATGCCATTCTTGATCTCTTCGTGCAACCCGGAAAACCTCTCCGTAGGGTTGGTCTGCGCATCTTCTTCGTCGTCCGACCAGTCACTGTACTCGTTATCGCTATCTGCAACCACTTCGTCTTTGTTTTCCTGCGGTAACCGTATACTTTCTGATGACAAATACTCGATGAACTCATCTGGCAATGGCTTTATCACGATCGATTTGGCCACATATGGCCTGAATTTCCGGTACCAGTTTGAATACGAACACGCAATAACTTGCTCCTTGCTGACCTTTAGATCCTCGAACACAGAATAGTCTTGACCGGTCATTATAATTCTGTTTTAAGGGCCATCTAAGCGTCTTCCTAGTCAACTGCTAAAGATTTATATCCTAGTCACATGAGCATCGGCCAAAATGTTCGCGTCGCTTTTGTGTCATTTATTTTTTTCGAACATCTTTCCATTAAATACACCAACGAAATGATTATAGCGAAACAAAAGAAGGCGTATTCTCCATTATTTCACATTTCTAATCAAATCAATTAGCTGACATTGAAGGATTGTTGTATAAGAGTCCAGATAAGGCGCTAGAGGAAAAAAGTACATACAATCAGTAGAAATATGGCACAATCACAAGTAGGTAAAGGATCACCATCCAACGCCACTTTCAGAGATAAAGAAAAGCCACAAGAGGTTCGTAAGAGTAATATCTTAGCGGCTAGAGCTGTATCAGATGCAATTAGAACGTCATTGGGACCAAAAGGTATGGACAAGATGATCAAGACCAAAAACGGCGAAATCATCATTTCCAACGATGGGGCCACGATCTTGAAACATATGGCAGTATTGCACCCGGCAGCACGTATGTTGGTTGATGTGAGTGCGGCACAGGACGTTGAAGCAGGAGATGGGACCACGTCTGTTGCTATATTAACGGGATCATTGTTGGGAGCAGCAGAAAAGTTGTTGAATAAGGGCATCCACCCTACGTTGATTTCGGAATCATTCCAGAGGGCTGCCACCAGATCTGCAGAAGTTTTATTGGAAATGTCGCACAAGATTAGCTTGGACGACAAGGAGGCATTGATCAGAGCGGCATCAACGTCGTTGTCGTCGAAGATTGTTTCACAACACTCGTCGTTGTTGTCACCATTGGCCGTCAATTCGGTATTGAAGGTTATGAATGAAGAGCATACTAATGTCGACTTGAATGATATCAGATTAATCAAGAAGGTGGGTGGTACTATCGACGAAACTGAGTTGGTCAATGGGGTGGTATTGACGCAAAATGTTGTTAAAACTGCTGGCGGTCCTGTTAGAGTTGATAAGGCGAAGATCGCTTTGATCCAATTCCAGTTATCCCCTCCAAAGCCAGACATGGAAAACAATGTCGTGGTTAATGATTATAGACAGATGGATAAGATTTTAAAGGAAGAAAGGGCTTACTTGTTAAACATTTGTAAGAAGATCAAAAAATCAAAGTGTAACGTGTTATTAATTCAGAAGTCAATCTTGAGAGATGCCGTCAATGATTTAGCTTTACATTTCTTATCCAAGTTAAATATCATGGTCATCAAGGACATTGAAAGAGATGAGATCGAATTCTTATCGAAGGCAACCGGATGTAAGCCAATTGCTGACATTGACAACTTCACTGAAGATAGATTAGGTTCAGCTGATGTAGTTGAAGAAATCGAATCTTCTGGCTCAAGAATTGTCAAGATTGATGGTGTCTCTGCAAAGAATGTCAAACCAACTGTTTCTATAGTCTGTCGTGGTGCCAATCAACTTGTCTTGGATGAAACTGAAAGATCTATTCATGATGCTCTTTGTGTCGTCAGATGTTTGGTCAAAGAAAAGGCTTTAATCGCTGGTGGTGGTGCTCCAGAAATCGAAGTTTCTAGAGTCTTGATGAGTGAAGCTAACAAGTTATCTGGTGTTGAACAATTCGTATATCAAGAATTTGCCCAAGCATTGGAAGTTATTCCAACAACTTTAGCTGAAAACGCTGGGTTGAACTCAATCAATGTTGTCACTGATTTAAGAAACAGACATGCTAATGGTGAGAAGAATGCCGGTATTTCAGTAAGAAGATCTGGTGCTTCTAATACATATGACGAACATGTTTTGCAACCAGTTTTAGTCAGTTCTAGTGCTATCACTTTAGCATCTGAATGTGTCAAGTCAATCTTGCGTATTGATGATATTGCATTCAGTCGTTAGACCTGATTAATTTCTTAATACCTGTATAAAACACATCAAGAAAAGACTGATATGAATATATTTAATTACACTTATTAATATATATATATATATACTTGAATATATTCAATTAGGTAAACTATAGGATCAGCTTGAAGCTGGAACTGGGGTAGCATCATTGCCCGTAGTCAATTTACTGAGCTTCTTCTTCAACAATCTACTAGGGTTTAATGCGAAGAAACACTTCTTGTCGACTTTCGCACTTTCCTCCCGAGAAGTTTGTGGTATTTGTTTAGCTATTTTAATGCATTTCCTTATCGTTCTAACCAAAGTTTCATATTGTTCTCTTTGCATTTTATGTATATCACTCTTAGAATTATCTTCTGTTTTAGCCTCTAGATTTTCTTTGTCCTGATGTATTTCCATCGGTGTCATATCTGTCTCTTTGTCATTATCTTTAACGGTGTTATCCACTGCCGAATTATCAGCCTTCAGTTCTGGATCTTCTTTAATCGTATCGAGTTTTACCTGAGTATTTTCTTCGTCATAATGGTGTTCCGATAAGAATTTTTTTTTTAAATATCTATCCGTTATTCTCTTATCAATATCATACATAGCAGCGAGGGCAATTTGTGGTGGTGAGAAAAGAAATGCAACGTCGCTTAACAATGCATAATCACTTAACCACTTTTTGGCTTTATCATACATTCCACCAATTGTATCGATATTGACATCGTACATTAAGGGGGAAGGATGTAATAATACTGCTTGGAAATCAAGGAAAAACCCATATAATGGTCTGAATGGATGGTGGACTAACAACGTGAATTTCAAAGATTGTAGGACTATAAATTCTAAATCGAGAACATCCTTTGGTTCTGTCTTCGGGAGTGCCTTACAAAATGATTCTATGGACATGAAGTAATTTTCAGACTTAGCTGCTAGGAAAACACAGGTGTATAATATGTTCTTAGGATGATATTCCATTACTGAGTTAACCAAATAAAATTTCTTGAAAAACGATACTGCCGTTGCTTTCACTTGTGTTGGCATTCTGAATGAATTAACCACTTTGATAATATTTTCACAGTAAAAGTTTAGGTATTTTAATTCTTCTTCTAGTGTAAGTAGATCTAGTAATTTCTCCGAAGTTAATTCGGCTTGATATTTATCAACATTCTCCTTAGATCCTGACTTGAGTTTCAAGAGAGCCTTATTAAATTCCTCGATTGCGTGCTGTCTGCCCTTTTCATTTATCTTCTGTTTAGCTTCTTGTAATGATTCTGAAGTGAAAGACCAAAGCTGATACTGTGTCGATCGTCTATATAAATCATCGACCGTTACCTGAGGCTTCTTTCGTATTGGGTATGATGTTCCATCTTCCTCTATATTCTTACTTGGTTCTGCCGATCCTTTATCTGCCATTGAAGTTAACTATATGCTATCTAGACCCAATCCTCTTAGCCTTCTACTGATACTCTGATGCTTTAAAGCAAAATTTCAGTCACGTGAATGCTACAGATGTTCAAATATGCAATAGACATAGATTACTATACAAGTTAATACATACAATATTAGACCAATTTAACAGATCTGGACAAACCTTTCTTAATACCAGTCTTTTCACCTTGGTAAGGACCTCTATTGCTTGAGTCATAGACTTGTCTGACAGATTTAAGTTTCTTTTGAGCCTTTTCATACTTCTTTCTCTTCTTAACTCTTGAGTTTCTGTTGTCCTTCTTTCTATGAGGAGTAAGACCCTTGTTCTTAAGAATTTGGAAATTAACGGCTCTCTTTCCGTCATCACCCAATCCATCTTGTAACTCGTCCAATTTGCCTTCCTTGGCTGCTTGCACAGCATCTTCATGGGCCTTACGACGAGACTCTTGTTTCTGAATCTTGCTTTGCTTCATGCTTTCGTAATAATCATCACCACTGTCCTTGATATCATTGATTTCGTTTGCAAGTTGCTCGTCACCAGATCCAACTTCTTCGTTATCCAAGTCGTCACCGAGTTGGGCTTTGTCTTCACCCAAACCTCTCTTTCTTGCTTCTTCAATAAGTCTTTGTTGTCTCTCGAATAATCTTTCCTTATATGGTAAATCCAAGTCACCGGTCAAACGTTCACGGTTATTCTTTGCTGCAGCTTGATCAATCTTAGAAGTGTAGAAACGTAAGGTACGCTTACGGCGTTGCTTCTCTTCCATATCAACTTCTTCTGGTGTGGCAACTTCAGTGAAGTCATTAACTACAGCCTTCTTCTTAGATGGTAATTTAAGGTTACGCTTTGAATTGATATCAATATCAAATTCTCGATCTTCATCTTCTTCACTTTCCTCGTCGGATTCTTCGTCAGATTCTTCACTTTCATCTTGTAATTCTTTATTATCACCCATGGCATCCACAAAGTTTTCTTCCTCGTCATCGGATATTTCATCTTCTTCGATGGAATCGAAAGCCTCGTTTGTATCATCAAGTGTCTTTTCGTCAGCAGGCATATCAGGTAATTCGTTGGCTTGTCTCCAAACTTCCCTCGATTGTAAAATGCTCTCCATTACAGGACTATCTTTCATTGTAGCAAATGTTTCTCCGCTCTTCAAGTTATCCACAAATATAGCAAAGTATGACGTTATGGCACTCAAATATGCGGACAAGGCAACGATTTTAAGTTCTATTAAGTGGTTACGTTCCCGTTCTTGGTATTGGGTTAATCTGGGCTTCAACGCATTTAATTCTTTCAACAATGGAACAAATTCCGGGAACGACGTGTTCAAAAGCTTCAACTTCTCCTTATCATCTAGGTTATCCAACGCATCAGAATCACCCTCGTTGATTACCAACTGCAATTTGTTATCATCTTTCTTTTCAAAGTCCTCTGTAACCTTTTGCCAGTCATTCATCATCTCATCATCAACATAATCATCCATCGCTAACTCACTTAAATGCTTCTTTTGTTGTTTTATAGCCTCTTCAGTCATTTGTCTCCCATCCTCGTCATCACTAGCATCATCACCTCCATAATAATTTTGTCTGCCACCCCATCCTTTTTCTTCCTCTTCTTTTTCTTCTTCTTCTTCTTCTTCATCCTGCGAGTCATCTCCGTTAGCCTCCTCGGGATCTTCTGAATCAGATCCTTCGCTTTCTTCACCTAATTCCATAACTTCTTCATCCGATGATTCGTCCTCATGTCCACCGTTTCTTGGCCTGTAATTCCCGGCTTCATTTAACAATATCTTCTCTTTATTTGCATCAAATGCATCTACTTCATCTAAATCCACATCTTCGTGAACCTTGGATTTTCTCGACCTAGCCATCACGAATTATATGCTATGTATTGAAGGAATAGTTCTTTTGATATACTCATCGCTAAAATACCTAACCAAAAAATTATGCGGCTTGAATTTTTTTTGCTACTAAATTTTGTGTAACGTCAAAGAAGTGAAAAGTTTATGCAATAGTACCGTTGAAAAGATCTATTAACTACTCTAGATAAGGATACCACGCCGGAATGTCTAATAGATTGGAGTCATTGAATTCCAAAAAACCATCCTCTAGTCCCAAGCCTTCCTTAAGGTTTAAGCCAAAGGTTGTGGCTAGAAAAACTAAAGAAGAGAGAGCAAAGGAAGCACCTCAAATCAAACAAGAAAATGGAGATTATAAGCCTTCAGGAAGAGATCATACGTCAAGTAGAGGAGGTCACAGTAAGCGTGGAGGCCGTGGAAATTATAGTGGAACACATTTGGTGTCTGCAGGACCTTTGGCTTCGGGATCAGTATCTATAGGTAATGTCAATGGATCTAAGTTAGGTTTGACCAGAGATAAATCGTATAATTCGGTATCACCTACGCCCGAATTTTTGCAAAGTTTGAAGTTAAAAGACCTGAAACCGAAATCAAAGTCGCCTACCCCTTCCAGGGATTATTATGAGTCGGATGAGGAAGATCCTACAAAGATTGACATGAACAAAGAATACAGATTTGCGGATGAGGAGACGATTTTATTTCCAGTTAGGCCAGAGAGAGATGAATACATAGCTGATACCGTAATTACACCTTTACAGTCGAAGGATGCATCTATAGAACCCGAATCTAATGAAGAATTCGAGACAGAGCCTTCGCCAGTCAAGGATGAACCAATTGAGGCTAAATTAGAGCAAGTAAAAGAACATAAGGCCCACCTTGAAACAAAAATCACGGAAACAGTTGATGTATTAAATAAGGAAGAAAAAACTAAGATAGTAAGCGACCATCAAGCTATTTTGGACTTGGTGACAGACAAACTCGATGGGTTAAGTACCGATTCTAATGATAACAAGACGGGAAACAACAACTATACTTTATTCCACTTACCAACCGTTTTACCCGAATATTACAATCAGGAATCTACCACTGAACAGCATACTGTGGAGGATGAAGGCAAAGTGACTAACTTTGCATCCAATGTTACACCATTGCGTGGTCAGATTGGGCATTTAAACATTCATAAATCCGGTAAAATCTCAATCAATTTGGGTAATAATAATAACCTTGCAGTTTCTCAAGGTTCTGCTGCCCATTTCTTGCAAGAAGTTATAATGCTTGAAATGAACGAAACCGATAATACGGAAGACGTTGAAATGATGAATGAAGATGGTGAGAAAATCAAAGGGAAATTGTACCGTTTCGGTCAAGCAGATGGTAAAATTATTGGAACACCAGCGATCCATTGAGCATTTAATTAAATACATTGTATATTATTTTTCATTATAAATATTTCAAAAAATCATTTTAAATCGGTATCATGCCAGTGTGTAGATGTTAAGGTTTTCTTCTATAAGCTTGATCACAAAATAAAAATATGCTACTACTTTGTTACGTGGTTATTAATTTTCTTATTAATGCTATACATGTTATATACATAAATTAATGCTCTAATAATTTCGAAGTCAATGCTTCCAAATCTTCTAATGTTTGTGGCTCATCATATTCAACAACTCCATCGTCTTCATCCTTATTGACATTCTTATCATTGTCAAACCATTTTGGTTTCTTAGGTTCTGGAACGTCTTCATCTGCACTAGAATGTTCCAAATCGCGATCTAAATCAATATCATCACCGCCAATAGAAACTACAGTTTGAATATTCTCATCTTCATCGTCACTTTCTTGTCTCATATTCTTTTCCATTTCCTTTCTCTTTCTCTTCTTTTCTTGCCTCTTCTCTTTAGCAGTCAATTTATCTTCAATATCTGCATTGTTCATCAACTCAGTTTCCTTGTTCAAAAATGTATCTTTTTGGACCCTAGCATCACCTTGCTTCTTGAAATCTTCTTCATCTTCTAATTCGTAAATTGCATGCGCTACTCCATCGTCATCAAACTTCAATTTATTAGCATTTCCTTTACCTGCAACAGAAGCCTTTTTAGAGAGCGCTTTCTTGGCCAGTCTTTTTGAAACTGGGATAGATAAATCAGGTAACTCATCATCTCTCAACTCGTGATCTTGACGTTTGACAGCCATAAAATCCTCGTCGTCGTCGTCACTCTTTTCTGCAGTATCAGCCTTACTACCAGTCAAATTCAAATAATGGTCAGACAAGATGGTTTGATTCTTTCTTTCAAACATACGATCATACTTGGTTCTAACCTTTTTATCTTCTTCTGGGACTACATCTCCCTCGTTATTAGACTTTGATAACGCAGCTAATTGTCTTGACATGTTTTTCTTTTCTTTATTGTCTGATCCACCTTTAAACTTGATTTTTGGGGCACCTGGCAACCCTAACGATCTAGCAAATTTATCGGAAGGCAACTCGTCAATTTTGAAAATATCCTTATCTTTTTGTACATAGACAGATCTGAAGTATGAAATGAAAGCTCTTTGACCTAAATTCTTAATCATAGGATCTTGAAAACACAATGATTGCAATTGTGGTCGAATAGTCTTTTTGTTCTTTTGCTTGATATTCATAAATTTGAGCTCAATTTTATTATTGTTCAATCTTTTCAACATACCATTCTCTTCCGATGGTAATAACATCATAAGTGACTTACCAGCACGTCCAAAACGAGCTGCACGTCCAACTCTATGAACATATGTTGCCGCATCTTCAGGGCAATCAATTTGAACAACCCAGTCAATAGCAGGAAAATCCAATCCTCTTGCAACAATATCAGTTGCAAAAAGACATGCATGTTGTGCCTGCGAGAATTTCATCGTTGTTTCCATACGTGAAGTTTGTTTATGACGGCCATATAATTTTAATAACGATATACCTGGTTGTAAGGTACGGAACGTTTCGTACGCATATTGAACTTGTTTCAGCGAAGAAAAAAATACAAGTATTTTACTCTTTAAATGTGACTTTATAAAAGACCATAAGACATCAAGCTTTTCATCCAATGGAATCTTGATGTAATATTGTTCCAAACTTTCTGGTGTAGCAGACAATTCTTGGTCAGATGAAATACCAACTCTTTTTGGATTAGCTAAAGATAATCTTGCCAAGTCTTTAACACTATCTGATTGTGTCGCAGAAAATAACAAGGTTTGTCTAGTTGGAGGTAAATGACCCAAAATATTATCAATTTGTTTCTTAAATCCCATATCCAAACATCTATCGGCCTCATCCAAGACTAATACCTGTAAATTAGATGTCTCCATCCCTACTGATTCGTTCAAATGCTGAGATATTCTACCTGGTGTACCAACCAATATATTCATTTTGGAAACTCTTTCTTTTTCATACTTAACATCCTTCCCACCTGTAACAAGACCAGCAGAAAAATTGTTATGTTTTCCTATTTTAACCAAAACTTCGAAAATCTGCACTGCTAACTCCCTAGTTGGTGAGATGATCAACGCAGCAAGTCCATCGTATTCAGTAATCTTATTTCTTATCAAAGACTCAATAGTTGGAATTAAAAACGCAAGAGTCTTACCTGACCCGGTTTTTGCAGTACCCATAACATCCTCTCCTTTTAACGAAATTGGAATTGTTTTCTTCTGAATATCTGTTAATGATGCAAAGCTTGCTTCTTTCAAACCTCTAGCTGTCTCCTCTGAAATTGGAAGGTCACTAAACTGTGAAATCAGCTTTTCATCCACTACTGGGTCATAAGCATCAATTCTTTCTTGTAATTTGGCTAATGTTTCTTCTTCCTTCTCACGATGCGATTTACGTTGTGACTTCACAACTTTACGGTTATTCTGCTTCTTACCCATTATTTCTATACCTTATCTTCTACTAATTTGAACTAGTATCAATCCATAATATTAATACCATCTCATCTCTCTTGTGCGTATAGAACCAAAAAATTTTTGGATGTAATATATATGCAGGATGATTTGTATGTATATACGTATTTGCATCTATAGAAGATAAGCTAGCACTAGAGTCCTGGAGGTATTTGCTACTCTCGAGTATAGTCACAGCAATCTTTTGTTCATTAAATATGTTTCGAATCTATAATAATGAGTTGGTTTAAATAAAACGCATCTCTGTGGCCTATGCACTGCTATTGAAACCTTGGGGTGTTCAGCCTTGCTCAAAGAGGTTCCTGAAACAAGTTGCTATTCTGGCTTCTAGACATTTATTTATACATCCAGACAGTGGAAATTCATGTCAATTGGCTAAAAATTGAGTATTTCTGAATACTGCAAGCACAAGTCACCGTATTTGTCTAATAATTTTGAATCTAAAACATTGCAACTCATTTTACCGCGAGGGATATTGTATTTCGAAAGAACACGTTCAAACGGCTCCAGTAAGGAGCTGGTTTCATGCTCGCTGGACTCGTTTTCAACTTCGATTTGAATTAACAACCCCTTGAATATACCATGGAGAAATACATTCGAGGTTCTTATGATTAAACTTCCATTCTCTAGCTCGTATATTTGGCCACCGTCTCCTTTGATGTTCTGCTTCTGTGTCCATAAACTCTGCATTTTTTGATTCACAAAAAAGTCAAACGTGTCGTTCAACCCCGTAGTGGCCCCTTGATGCAAGTGGCTATCCGGAATAGAAAATTCGGATCCATTCAGAATTTCGGCCGATTCTTCTTCTATAACGTTACTGAATACACAAGCAGAATTCTTATTAATCAACGAAATACAAGACCCCACTAGGTATGATGGTGCTAGTGTATACAAAAATTTGGATTCCGACGATGTCACACTTGTCTCTGCTAACTCAGGAGCAATAGAATATGGATTATTCCTAAATATCTTAAAACTGAAGCTCCATTTACCTTTAAGCGTCGGTAACTCGTTAGACAATTGATCGTGAAATTGAACGATCGTTTCTGGGGTAGCCTTCTGTATCAAAATGAGCCTATTTCTTTAGTTAGTACTATCATTTTTATAACTAAAAACTCTATGTATCTTCAATCCTAACATACGCTGATACCATTATTGTATTCTAAGCGGGTAATCTCTCCTAGTGTCTTTATATCAATCCTTAAACCAATTTGTTTCGACCTGGTTATTTTGTTCATAAATCTTGGTTATGTGGCCCGAGCCCGAGATTTTTTTTTCATACTTGAGAAGAGCATCCACAACTAGCACTGGCCAGATGGTATTATAATCGTTTAAAGCGTCTAAGAGAGGATATGACGTCAGGAGACTGTGTTAAACAAGAAGCTATATTCGCTGGGGTAAACAAACAATCGTTTGTTGCCGACTATTGCGCAAAGGAACAATTAGTAGCATACGGAGCATCAAATAATGTTGCATTATGGAATCCATTATCCAAAGATAACAAAGGGACATACAGTACGTTGAAAAAGCACACAAAGGAAATCACAGGCATAAGGTTTATTCCAAATAGTCCATATTTAGTATCAGCTGCTGAGGACTTTGAAGTGAATGTTTGGAAAAGACAAGGAAATGAATATGGTCACCATAGCAGTTTAGAGTTCCACCACCATTCTATTACTTGTTTATCAGTAATCAACGAATTTATATTTGCCACAGGGAGTGCTGACGGGTATATTGCATTATGGGGAATAAATAACGAGACAGAGGAATGGGGTTTGATACACAGCTTTCAAGTGAAGTCCAATTTCTATCCGATGACATTAGCATTACAAGATGTGGATGCGAATGGTGGTTATGTTTTAGCGGTGGGAGGTACGACCCCAATGGTCTACATTTATTCTTTTACATTGTTATCAGATCACCATAGTCTTTCACATTTTGATCAATCGGCCGTATTAACGGGACATGAGGATTGGATCAAGTGTCTTAATTTTGTAACGGAAGAAAAATACAAAAACTACATATTAGCCAGTGGGGCGCAAGACAGATACATCAGATTATGGAGATTGAAGTTGAATGATCAAATCGACGATTCGGATGAAGATGAACTGAAATTGATTCTTTTATTCAACAAGCAGTACAAATTTAACGTAGGAACTTCTACCAGGGCTGCCATCAGTTTTGATGCCTTAATTATGGGTCACGATGACTGGGTTACAGGTCTTCAATGGCACCCATCGTACCAACAGGAATCTGGTGAAAAGAGATTGCAATTATTATCCTCGAGTGCAGATACTGCGTTGATGGTATGGGAAATGGATACTGATTCAGGTATCTGGTGTTGTGTTAATAGATTAGGTGAAATGTCTATCAAGGGTGCTTCCACCGCTACTGGTGCATCAGGGGGATTCTGGTCATGTTTATGGTTCAGCGATGATCAACATCAATATATCTTGGCTAATGGTAAGACTGGTTCCTTTAGAGTATACAAAACCGTCGACAAAGAGGCTAGGACATGGGAAGCTGTTTTGGGTGTAACTGGTCCTACCAGAGAAGTTACCGACTTAGTCTGGTCTTTAAATGGTGAGTATTTCAGTACGACTTCGTTAGATCAGACTACAAGGTTATTTGCTCCATGGGTAAAAAACAGGGATTTCAAGACGTGGCATGAATTCGCCAGACCTCAAATCCATGGTTATGATATGATTTGCTTGGATAACATCAGTGCAACCAAATATGTATCTGGTGGTGATGAAAAGCTTTTAAGGGTTTTCGAAATGACGCATTCTATTAGCAGATTATTACACAACTTCTGCGGTATTGATATCGTTTCTAGTGAATCCCAAGAGGAATTACCAGAGTCTGCCTCGTTGCCTGTATTAGGTTTGTCTAATAAGGCTGCTAATGAACAACTTGAGGCAGGTGATATGTCTCAACAACAGCAAGACATGGAAGAAAATGCCGAAGCAAACACACCGAAAGAGGATATTCTAGAATCCTTAACATCTCCTCCATTAGAGGATCATTTACAGAGATACACTTTGTTCCCAGAAATAGAAAAATTATATGGTCATGGATACGAAATAACCTGTTGTGCTACATCTCCGTCTGGTTCATTGATTGCATCAGCCTGTAAATCTAATAATGCAAGACATTCAGTCATTCGTGTTTTCAATGTTGCAGAAGAATACCAGCAATGTGCACAAGTATTAGAAGGCCATAACTTAACAGTCACAAGTTTAGAGTTTTCTCCTGATGGCCAGTTCTTAATGTCTGTTTCGCGTGATAGACAATTCTCGTTATGGAAAATAGTTAACGAGAAGGCAGGTAAGTTCGAGCTTCTTGAACTTAATGCAAAGGCACACAGCAGAATCATTTGGGATTGTTCTTGGGCCCCTTCTAACCCGTACGGCAATTTCGTCGTTACCGCTTCCCGTGACAAACAAATTAAATTATGGCAAGTAAAGGATAAAGTAGAAGCCATCTCGGCTATCAAGTTGCAGGATGCCGTTACATCTGTTTCCTGCTACAGATCTGGCTTGCTCGATACTAAGATACTGCTTGCAGTTGGTTTTGAGAATGGTGATATTTCTTTGTTTAGTGTGGATCTCAATGAACCAGAGAAACATTTCAAATTAAACTTGAAGTTTGATTCTACATTAACACCCGCCAGTAGAGTTGCTAAGTTAAGCTTTAGTAACAAATTGCATGACAACAACAAGAATTTGATGCTTGGTGTCGCAAGTAACGACACATCCGTGCGTATTTATAGTATAAACAAGGAAATTTTTGTATAGTTCTTTCCTCCAAGGTTAAAATAACATATTAGCCCTCTGAATATAGAAGAATAATACAATTAACATCAATGTAACCAAGTTTAGGTAAATGATATCGAAGTATATATGATTGAGCATTTTTGTGTCATATAGATTTTGTGTCAATTTTTGGTTGATCAAATCAACCCCCAAAGTCGAAAGTTAACGACACGAAATAACATCAAGTAAATAATCATCAATTATAAGTATAAATTATTGAAATCTCATAGCAATGGCCGACAAATTTCCAGCTTTGGATTCTATAGATAACGAAGTACCAACAAACGATTCCACCGAGGACGTTGGAGAAAGTGATTTCTTATCTCGTGAAAAGGAACTTCTTGGTGATGAATTCAAGACTGAGGACGATAAAGATGCTTTGGAAGGAAGTGACGATGAAATAAATGATTTCAAAGAACAATTTCCAGATGTCGAAGATACTAAGGCTGATGAAGAAGAAGAAAGTGAAACAGAAGATAAAGGATTCGAAGACGATAACAATACCGGATTTTCCAGCGACGCAAGTAAATCTATCGAAGATTCCAAGCCTATAAAAGAATGGAAAGAGCGCCGTGATTTGGAAATTTCTGAAAGAGAAGATGCTAATTCGAAGAAGAAGGAAGGAATTATTTCCAAGGCTCAAGAAACAATTGATGACTTTTACGAAAACTATAACAACAAAAAAGAGAAACATTCGAAAGACATTTTGAAGGAACAAGAAGAATTCTTAGAGAAGAGAGATGGCTTTTTGAAGAATGGCACCTTATGGGATAGAGTCAATGAGTTAGTTGAAGAAGTCGGTGAATTGCCAGATGATGGTAATAGAGATAAGACCAGATTCAAGAAGTTATTAGGTAAATTAAAGGGAAAGGAAAATGCTCCAGGTGCTGGTGGCTATTAGTATTAGAGTTTTCTGTGTAGATTTCTGTGTCTTTGGCACAAAATAGTTTCTTGATTTACTTGTAATTATTAGTCTTCATATTAAAATATATATTGAGTACGAACAAATAAAATGAGTAAATAATGTCTCCCGTTACTACATGACTTTATTGATCAATCTAGGTAAAGTCTCTTGCTGCAACTTTTCATATTTCTTTCTCTGTTCGCCATGCACATTTCTCGCTAAAAAGTCATTCAAATTCATCAACTTGAAGACTCCAATGCACATCAATGCTGCTTCAAGTTTATTCCAACTCTTCAATTTTAATAATCTGAATTGAGGGTGGTTTTCCTTAACTACCCTCCACTTGGACAATAAAATAAGACGGAACAAATACGAACTCAAATTGTTGATAAAACCTTTGGAAATATGGCGAATATTGGTGGATTCTGTTGTATCATCAGAGACTTCTAATTTATATCCATAGTCAGGTATAAAGTTTGCGGAATTAATATAAAGAGTGACGATTCCTGCCACAAACCCTATCACTTTCGTATAACTTTTAAAGAACAATTTAACATGTGAGAAATACCATCTGTTAGTAGCAGGATGAGACGGGTTCCGTAAATATACTAGCAATGGAGATGTTAAAGAGATTAGCAACATGGATATTAAGTTCGGTAAATAAATAAAGTTAATCAATGAATTAGCTCTATGGCCGGCATAGGTTAAATAATTCTTAACAATCCCAGATATTGTTGTTCCTGCTTCGCCATTGAGGAAAATGCCATGTTTTAATTCATAAAAGTGGTCCAAAAACCTACTTTTAAACGACATTAATCCAAAGAACAAGTACGCCATTACATTATGTTGCACGTATGTCATGATTAAGCCTAGCCAGTTTATCCTGTGCGATTTAACACCAAGTGAAAAGTTAATCCAAATCGGATTCAAGATCATGGTCTTCAAATAACCTGACAAGTATCTTTGGTTCAACTTGTATCTTGTCGGTGTCAAGTAATTAGATAATATTTGACCGAAGATCATTGGATAGATTACATACTCTTTATTCGAATATAATGTCCTTAACGTCTTCGAATATGTATCTATCTTCGTAAACCGTGAAAATCTGGATAAACTTATGTTCTCGGCTGAAGGAGGGTTTAAATTAACAATATAGTTGAGCAATATATAGATCGATAAGTAATCTTTAGGTATTTTAGCATTATCAGCAACAGCAAAGTACAAAAAGCAACAAGTTGCAATATTAGAAACCTTAGCGATATGCTTCTTAGCATTTTCAGACTGCGTTTTCTTTGCAATCAGTTCATAGTTCATAGTGACTATCCGACGTATAAGCGGATTCAATGATAAGAAACTTGACCATTGTAAAGGTTTAGGAATTCTTGCAAGCAACAAGATTATAACCCATTTGGCCCATTTCTGAATTGATGGATCTAGCCTGTTCATTGATACTTTGACAAATACACACCAATAATGCTGATTTATTTTATGGCTTTAATCTTTTTAGAAATAGATACGCGATATTCACATTCAAAAATCATCAACACGGAAAGGGATCAGGATATTTATTTACTAAATACTTAAATATGAATGGATCAACATCATCTGACGCGGTTGATCCAGGTTTATGCGTTACAACTCCTTCTCCAGTCAAGCAGACATTAACGCTAGGTTCTGACACATTCAATAAAGATGATAAACAAATAACACCATCCATTAGACGGTCCAATTCTACAAGATCCAAGGGGATAAATTTTAACGTTGCTATATCTCCTTTAGCTACGGGCCAAACTCCTCCTTCTCTGAAGGGTGGACATAGGAAAACGGCATCATATGATGCAAAAAATTTACATTTACCTCAGCTTGCCGAATCATCGCCTAGTTCTACCATCCCGGATTCACCAATTCCAACAGCTTCAGAAGAATTAAAGTATGACCTTCCATTACCACTGACAGAACAACTCATGGGATTGGACATAGACGATCAGTTAAGGTTACTTGCGTTAAAGGAAATGAGCATAGTAGAAATAAAAGATAGTATAGGAAACCTAACTTCCAAATTGCAGAGAAACGAAAACGAGTTGCATAGTTTACGAGAAGTCATACAGAGGTCATTATACAAAGAATTGAATTCGTCGAGCTCAAAACTGAAAAAAGAGACACTGTCGAATGGATTTGTCACAAGACCACAAAGACAGAATAGTAATCCTCGAGAAGAAGCGATAGCAAGTACCAAAAACAGAAGTAGAAGAAGAACTTTATCTTCGTCATCAAGCGGTGTACCTCCAGTCCTACTGTCCCAGCAATTATCGCAAAATACAGATAAACAATCCAGAAGAGACTCTACGTTATGGAGCAATCTATCGAAACCGTTGAATCTAATACAGCAATTTGACTCAATGCTACAACATGAATTCGAGAAATCTATGATTCCACAGAAAAATCAAGAGGGTTCAGATAAAACTATGGATTCACATAAATCAAGACATTCAGAGGATTCAACGTCCAGCTTGGGCTCGATATCTTCTCCTTTAAATTCAAAATCGAAATCAGTTACTGGGAAACAATCTAATGATGAATTAGATCGATATTTTGCCCAGCAATCTACTTCGGGCGCATCAAAAGATAAGCCTGATGGTGTAGTCCCAACGGAGAGTCATATGAATTCAGATGACATGATTCAAGCAGTCTCATCTTCGATCTGGTCATTTGTTAACGATGTCAAGACTAATGTACTATCATCACTAGCGGACGAAGATGTACCTGAATCCAGAAGCCATGTAACTAAGGGACCACTGGGCTTCTCAAACAGTAACGACCAAAAAGAAATTAACGATCTCACAGTATATAATTTGGATACCGGATCTACAGTAAGCCTCGATAAAAATGAGGATTCAGATCTAGATTATACATTTGTTCATAATACGGCCAATGAAGACAGAGCGGCCGTAGACCACGATAAAAGCAAAAATGACTAATGAAGACACGAAATGCTAACGGAATCAACTGTTCTATTCGATTCTCTATAGAACTATTTATTTATTTAAATTATGAAACTATTCACGAGCCGATAAGAAAATTTTATACCAATATATGCATAACACAAATCGTGCTACACTATAAGCTTTGTAACCCCTTAACTAATTCTGATTGTCTCTTGTCATCTGATTCTTTGCCACTAAGATCGCCAACTGATCTTAAATCCTTCATTACGATATCCCTCAACTTGTCGAAATACACATCTTGCAATAAGTTTCTCAAATTATACTCCGACTTCTCGATCAAGGTACCCAAATTTATTAAATGGGCTGTCTCTACATTTAAAGCTGAGTCTAAGCTTAAGGATTGTGTCAATTCCAACTGTCTTGTTAAACTACCTGCAAGGGACAATGATGACAGCTTTTTGTTTTGCAAGTCAAGTATAACCGACGATGTTACCTTGTATGTTGCATTGCTTGATGCTTCTGGGATAACTTCGATCACATGAATTGAGTCCCATTTACCTGATCCATCTTCTGTTTCCTTCTTGAACAAGACAACACCCGCAAACCCGTTGTCTAAAGTTTCTTGCTCGTCATCTTCTTCATTTGTGTCCCAGAAATACACTGACGAAGTACCCGCTCCCTCATAATACAAGTCACGGTAAATATCAAAGCTGTCGTTGGCCTTGACTTCTAATTCTCTTAAAATGTTCGATGGAAATGGAGGTGGTAATTCATCCGAATCTTGTGCCACTACTGGGAAATATTTATTCGACCATGGAGATCTGTACGAGTCACCGTCTCTATTGTAATCACAGCACAAGTATTCTTTGCCTGTTTCATCACACTTTTGTGTGCGTAATGGAACATCTACCGACGATAACAAATCCTGGGTCAATTCTTCACTAGTTTCAGAACCATCGTTTTGAATAAGCGTACATATATCGTTCAAATTCTTGGTTATATTCTTTGGATCCAACCGTCTCATCAAATCCAACGAGGCGTCTAATTTATCATCATACGAAGTCATAGTGTAGTCAATTGATTAAGTTAGTGCTCTACCTGTTGATCCGTCTTAACAAGGGATTTGTACAAACAATATTTCGATTTTGTGTCATGTTGATCCATAGAAGCCATTTTTTTGCAATTTCATGATTACGACACCCTCTGGAATATATCAACAGAACTACTACTTGGGATCCTCGTCTCTGATAATATTATCTGTATTCCAGTTGCTTCCCTGTCAATAGCGAGAGAACTGGTGGTACGAAGAGCATTTTATCAACCAATCCGAAACTATACACAACCCCATACAAACAATGCAAATTTTACTTGAAATGATTCATCTTGTAGTGATGTTTATGTATTTATATATCATCCGTGTTATTTATGGATGATTTTGGTGTATATTTCAGTATTTGTCATAAATTTGACAGTTCTTAAAAAAAATGCTGCATGTTCAATTCACCACACAATGTCTAGAAAAGCCGAGCTGTTACTTCTAATAACAGACCTGTTCGTTCAGAACTTACGGTACAAAACAATTCCCGATTCCTTTTGATAAATCGTTCTTATGGCTTAGCAAGATAAATTATTTTGCATTGGGATGAGTGAGGTTATTACTAAAATCCGACATTAGCAACTTTAAAGTAGATAACCATTTACGAATATATCTAAGTAAATCATAAGCTGTATAACTATAGGTTTCTTTATTGTACAAATCAATTAATATGTAACAAGCTTTATCTTCGAAATGGTATTTTTTTTTTTCAGTATAACTATATTCATCTACCGTCCCTCGACTTACTCTATTACAGACATATCCTTTCGGAAATCGTTGTACTAAACAATTGACCATATTAATTGATGCAAAATTTCCAAGGTATCATTATACGGCTTTCGGATCTGGAACGAATACCTAAACGATACATTATCCTGTATAGACTACTACCCGGTTTCTCCATAGGACCCGTTTCAACAGGGTTTTCCTTCCTTCCTTTCTTTATTCTTTCCAGCTTGTCATAAAATTGTAATGTTACCTGATGAAAATACGAGACTCCTAGAAAGAAGCTCCAGTTTGCAAATTCCTACTTCAAGAGGTGGCTCTCCGGGACCAAGTAGTTCCAGCAGACTCAAACGGCCACCATTGATTTCAATCCCCACATCACAATCGGTACGAAGCTTACGAAGCATCAATAATGTTAATGATCCGTTAGTTAACTCATACATTTCAAATAGGAGTAAAAATGGTTATTCCAGAGGTAATAGTGCTACAGATGAGCTTGATGAGTCGATCTTCAAATCTAGGTTTTGGAACAAATTTAATCGGATCGAGGCAGACGATTCGTTTGATTTTTACTCGTACGTTTCATATTATTGCCCAATTTTGAAATGGTTGCCCAATTATGATGCTAAGAATAACTTTTTGGGAGATTGTGTGGCTGGTTTATCGCTAGCGAGTTTTCAAATTCCGTTGGTCATGTCGTTTAGTTTGTCTCTTGCTCATCTTTCACCAGTTTCGGGTCTATATGGAATTATCATTGGAGCATGTGTTTATTCCATCTTGGGATGTGTTCCTGTCTTGATCGTGGGGCCTCTGCCGTCTACGGCTTTGATCTATGGAGAAGCCATTGAAGCTATAAGACAACTTCCAAATTTTGCAGAACTTTCTAAATTGCAAATCTCGTCTGCAATTTCCGCAGCCATGAGTGGCTTATTACTCGGAGCTGGTATATTTCGTATGGGGTTCTTGGATAACGTTCTATCGAGGGCTTTATTGAAAGGTTTTATTGCAGCAATAGGTTTCATTATGATCATCAACGAATTATCAACCGAGTTAGGTATTGGTGATTTGATATTAGACAATCCATATCTGACGACTTTCGACAAACTCATGTTTGTTTGTAAGTATGCCCGTCAATCTCACATATTCACCTTGCTAGTATCATGTATCACGTTGGGCCTAGTTCTAAGCATTAGAAAACTCAAGAACACATTAGTAAATAAGTATCACATGAGACATGCGGTTCTCATTCCTGAGCTTTTCTTAATGGTCCTGGTTGCAACTTACCTCAGTTGGAGGTTTCAATGGCATTCAGAATATGGGGTTGAGATAATCGGTAACATCCAGTCTTCTACTCCTGACTCGAAATCTATGGTTGAATTCATCAATCCTTTTAAGCCATCTTTAATTCCATTATATAAAAAAGCATTTTCAGCTTCATTTTTATGTACTATATTGGGCTACTTCGATTCCACTACAGCTACAAAGGCACTCGGAGCAAAATACAACTATAACGTTTCATCGAATAGAGAATTAATTGCATTAGGAGCTACTAATTTTGTGGTAAGTTTGGTAGGAGGAATACCAGCATTTGGTACTTTTGGCAGATCAAAGATTAATATTTTGTCGGGTGCTAATACTCAAATGGCTAGTATAATGATGTCCATAGCAACCGTCTTGGTAATCATATATCTATTGCCCTTACTCTATAATTTACCCAAATGTGTTTTAGCATTGAGTACTACAATCATCGGTATAACGGTATTGGAAGAAGCTCCCTCTGATTTAAAATTCTTCTGGAACATCGGCGGATATGATGAAATACTCACATTTTTATTTATTTTCTGCACCACAATTCTATGGAATGCTGAAGCTGGTGTTTTATCTGGTGCTGCATTTGCAATCATTAGAATTATTAAGCATAGTACCAGATCCCGAATTCAAATATTGGGTAGAGTTCCAAACACCACAGTGTTCCGTAATGCAGACGAATTAATAGAAGAAAGCTTTGTAACATATGCTAATGGTTCCGACCCGGTGAACCAAGAAGAAACAAGTAGCGACATAGAGGACTCTACTGACAAATTGATGAACTTGATAGCCGAAATCGAGGAAATCGAAGGGGTTCTTGTGATCAAAATTCCCGAACCACTTAATTTTGCAAACGTGGGAGACTTGAAAAACAGGCTAAATAGAATAGAAAAATACGGTTCTCTTTTGATTCATCCTTCGCAACCCACAAGGCGAGACTTCAACAATACGACTATCAAGTTCATTATTTTTGATTGCAAAGGTATGAATGCAATCGACTCGTCTGCTACCCAAATTCTATACGAAATCATTAGAAAATACATCGAGGTTAACGAAATCTCCGTATGTTTTTCAAGAGTAGCAATGAGTAAGGATATTCGTCATAAGTTTAAAAAGCTGGGGATAATTGATCTAGTTAATAATAGTTATAAAACCTACGAAAATTCAAATAACGTACGCAGCAAATCTGCTGGATCTGAAAACGGAAGTTCTACTAATTTATATTCGTATGGAACATCTTCTGGTATGGAAGACGGTTTCTTCCTTAGCATAGACGAGGCCATAAAGGCATTCGGCTCACAAAATGTTTAGTTATGTAATATTACGTATTTTTTATTATCACCAGTCACGAGAGACTTATTTATAATTCTGCGACTGAATTTACTGAGAGAACGTCTCGGCCAATACTTGCTGTATACTATAGTATAATAGAGTTACTGTATTCAATTTTATACTGAGCAGGTTGTGTAACCATCGTTATTCATTATATGAAGTTTCATATTTTTAGCTAAATGTTTTCCAGGGTACAAATAATTAATACCGCAATTTTTTCAAGGGCTTTTAGTTCAAACGTTCCGAAAAGCAACAAGTCTTTTGCATTTTATGACTTGGTATGTCGTACTCCAACACATCCAAGAGAGCCTATAGAGGCGTTGCTTATGACTAATCGAGATTTGAAAAAGTTGAAAAAAAATACAAGGACGACATTTGAAGGTAATTATGCGATTGACGTCTCAAAATCGCCAGAGGAGAGAATAGCCAAGGTTTTTGGAGGAAGAATAAAAGGGGAATCGCCGCAACCTTCTAGTAGAGTTAGTGTGGGAGAACCTAAGGTGATTGCCGGTGTTACAGTGCCCGACAAGCCAACCGAACCAGATAATTGCTGCATGAGTGGGTGCATTAATTGTGTGTGGGAATTGTTCAATGACGATTTAAAGCATTGGAATGATAAACGTAAGGAGGCAGCACTGAAATTGAAACAAAAGGGTGGAAGATGGCCCGAAGATTTCCATGCTCCGGTGAAATATTTGGATCGTGGCAACTTGCCCAAGTCATTGGCTAATGCCGACGTTTCAGAGGAGAACGAGAAGCCAGACCTGGATGTATGGGGAGATGTGCCTGTTAGTATCAAGGTATTTGTAGAAACAGAAAAGAAAATGAAGGCCAGAAGGGAAAGAAGAGCTGCTGCGTCAAGTTCATCAGCTCCAGCATCTTAAAATTTTAGATATCTATTGCATTTATATAACTGTATCTAATCTTATAGTATCACTAATATCATTATTCATATATTTATACGTATACGCATAAGAAATAGCCTATTGCCATACAACATATTTATGGTATTTATTGATCTAAATCGATTCCTTTTTGTTTGTAAAATGACTTAGCTTCGTCAATTTGATTTAATAATTCTTTATATTTATCTTCTTTATCCTTGAATGTCAAGACACCCCAGCCTAAAGTACCTAATGAATAGGCACCAAATGTAACTAATGTCCACCAAGGCAAGAAAGGTAAAATTTCATCATGAACCTTTTCACTTGTTGGAATCACTCCCGAATATAACGCAAAGTAAACTGCTGATAACGCAAAGAATGCTAATAATGTCTCAGTAATCTTAGTCATTTTTATTATTTCAATTAAGTTCAACTATGGTCTAACTCTACGATATTCATTACGTGTTTTGCTTTGAAGTAACAACAATTTATTTGATCCTGCATATATATATATAGTACTACTACTATCCTCTATCATTGAATTATATCATTACCTATTTACTCTTTCAGAAGAGAGTCTTGTTTGATAAAGCCAAGTAAGCCCTCTAGTTTATTTGCGGATGCGTCGTCTATTGCATTTAATCTTGATAATACATTTTCCTCTGTTACCGAAGGATCCAAAGCAGATTCCATGTCGTCATTTTCTTCCTCTTCGTCTTCTTCTTCAACATCATCGTCACCTTGCGGTTTTATCTCGTCATCCTCCAGAACGTCGACCTCCATAGCATCTGCGTTTTCAGTGAAATCGGTATTTATGATTTTGTCAACCTTCGCCGGCTCAATTGGCTCTTCCTTTACTATTTTGCTTAATTTGTACCGAATTATTCTTCGAACGGTTTCCATGGTTTGCCTATTGACCCATCCATCCTGGAAATCGGGAGTTTCTCTATAGAAGTCATCGCCCAATTTTTCTTGGGCAGATTGAATTAGCGATGTAATGTCCGTATCCAAAATGTCCCCAACCTGGTATGTGACGGTGCGAGGGAGCTTCAGACCATTAAATAACAAGTGTTCCGATACTGCAAGAGCTCTGTTTGCGCTTACATTTTCTATGGAGTTTGGCAATATTCTTTGCGGGTTCGATTTGGACGTCACATTGAAATGTAAGCCGGGTATTCTGAAATATTCACTTTGGTGCTTCCAAAACGATCGGTTGTCCTTCGGATTTACCCCAAACTTCACATTGCAGAATCTCCACGGTCCACTTTTGTAAATATATGATACGTATGGTAATGCTTGCTTGATAACTCTTCTCATTTCTTGAGGCACTATGTCTTCCAATTGTTTACGAAGCCAGATAGGCTTAATGTCGAAAATTGATTTCAACCATTTAATGCACTCCAAGAGATTATAGTCCAAGCTGTTCACTGCCAAATTTGTGGTTGATAACGTCTCATAATTCTTGAGCAATTCTGGGGCTGCTTGATTAGGTATGACTTCAGTGTAAAAGTCAATAATAATAGTGTACAATTTTTGAGTATTTTTCTTCGATACAACTCGCACCTCACCACTGTTTGCATCCTTAACTATGGTTGTTAATGGGTTCTTTTGGTACTTATAGTCGAATGGGAAACGAATCGGGCTAAACACTGGAGGTGGAGGCAATTGGTGGTCATTATTGAGATAATTTTCTGGCGATTTGTAGTCCAGTATTCCTGAGAATTGTTCGTGCTTATCAAAGTATTGCTTCAAGCCCTGGTAGTTCTGTACGTCTAACACAGACTCGTTAAATTCCTGGACTACCGCATTAGTCTTCGTGGAAACCTGAAAATCTGCCATTGCCTTGAACAGAAATGTCTTATTTATGATGGCCACCGGTTGAACCTTATGTCCTGAGCTCTTTTTCTCTTCATTAATTTCCAACAATTGTTTTACTGTGTACTTTGAAGGATTCTTGTAGTAATCTTTGGGTATGCTCTTCTTAGGTATGGATACCTTCAACAACACCTTCTCATTTGTATTCATCAGCGATTGCACCGGGTGATGGAACGGATCATTTCTTAACCGGAGTTCAAGTACATTATCGTTGGTACTATGTCCCGATGTATTGATGGGCTTATCCAATGCGTTCACCACCTTGGAAATCTTCTCTTTACCACCGATCATTGCAATGGCCCTGTCCTCATTTTTAACTATCAAGGGTAATTCTACTGCCGTTACATGCGGAATATCCATCGAATGCTTCTCAGCTAAACGCTTGTCCGTCATATTGTGCTTGTATGATACAAAAAAGTACGGTTGAGTAGGTTTCAACTGTAAACAAATGAGATAAACTTAATCAGATGCGGGAGGAAAAAATAAAAAAATGCCTTCAGCCAGATTCGAACTGACGATCTCCTCATTACTAGTGAGGTGCCTTACCAACTTGGCCATAAAGGCGTAATATATTTTCACTATGAGATCGCAAGTATATATATCTTGCGTATACTTGTTACATGAACACCAGATTCACTACAACAAGCATTTAGAGCACACTTAGAAATATACAAATCTCCAGGTGCTAAAGGACTATCTCAAATTAGGAACTAGTTCTAAGTAGCTAAAGACTTACCCACGAATAACAAGCACAAAAAAAGCTCAGCAAGGTTCTACAAGGTCTATCGATCGAACATATATGTACGATAAGCAAGAAGGAATTACAATATCGGTTGCCAGTCTCCTAACAAGTTCTTCAAGAGTATCACACATGACACAAGTCATACCCAGAATGTTGCAAAATCTTAGTATTGTACGGCACTATTGCAACACCATAGATAAGATGAAATATCCTTGTGAATTTAAATAGAGAGTAATTAGTTATTTGTCGACCTAGTAGTTGAAATTAATTCAAAATAGTAGATCTCAATAGTATATTAAGTGTCAGTTATAAGAATTATCTTGTTGAACAAAGTTTTCTCTGAACTTTCACTACTCAAATACATCTCTATCTAAAATGTTAGTTTTGCGAAAAATAGACAATATTCCCCTTATGCTCTAAAATATGCAAATACCTCAGAACACTACACTACTCCAATATCCGTTTCATCCGCCTGAATCACGATTCGTCCACACGAAAGACGAATCTGCTCCTAACCCTACAACCTAGTCAAATCTGCTTAAGCGCTCAGATCGGTGTTAAATGCTTGCATCCCAATTGCAGCCGGTCGGTGCGACTGGGTTCGCACCAACAGAAAACATATTGGCTGCTAAAACACTCAACACAGCTGCAGAAATATCCAATGAATAACAGCTTTTTGCTACCGCATCGCACGTCGTCAGTCTCCGCAACATACCCCATGAACGTTAGACCAAAGAACCCAATAGCCACCTTGAGAGTAATCGATTTATGTGTTCCCCCTGTATATAGCTGGATAGTTCGGCTACTCTCGGTAAATACTATCACGAAATTTTATTGGTCAATTTCGCGAAAACCGTGGACATTTGTCTTTCCGACGAAACCTGGAGATTGCCAGGGTGAAAATTCATATTTAAGTCCTAATATTCTATTATGTTTTTTTTTTTCCCACTTACTTTTAATTGTCAATTGAAATTATATTAATATATTAAGATGTTTACTAAAGTTGCTGCCAGATCATTCTCCTCTTCTGCCTCTTCTGCCTACAAGGTTGCTGTTTTAGGTGCTAACGGTGGTATTGGTCAACCATTATCTTTATTATTAAAGTTAAACCACAAAGTTACCGACTTAGCTTTATACGATTTAAAGGGTGCTCCAGGTGTCGCTGCTGATGTTTCGCACATTCCAACTAACTCCACTGTCAGTGGATACGACCCAGAAGGCTTAGAACAAGCTTTAACCGGATCAGACATAATTGTTATCCCAGCTGGTGTTCCAAGAAAGCCAGGTATGACCAGAGATGATTTATTCAACACCAATGCTTCTATTGTTAGAGACTTAGCCAAGGCTGCTGCTGACTACGCTCCAGATGCTGCTGTTTGTGTTATTTCTAACCCAGTCAACTCCACTGTTCCAATTGTGGCCGAAGTTTTGAAGTCTAAGGGTACCTACAACCCAAAGAAGTTGTTCGGTGTCACCACCTTAGATGTCTTAAGAGCTTCCAGATTTGTTTCTGAAGTTGCTGGTTCCAACCCAGTTCACGAAAAGGTCACCGTTGTTGGTGGTCACTCCGGTATCACCATTGTTCCATTATTGTCCCAAACTGAACACAAATCTTTGGACCAAGAAACCAGAGATGCTTTGATCCACAGAATCCAATTCGGTGGTGACGAAGTTGTCCAAGCCAAGAACGGTGCTGGTTCCGCCACCTTATCCATGGCCCAAGCTGGTGCTAGATTCACTGGTGCTGTCTTAGACGGTTTAGCCGGTGAAAGAGATATTGTTGAACCATCTTTCGTCGACTCTCCATTATTCAAGAGCGAAGGTGTTGAATTCTTCTCCTCTAAGGTCACCTTAGGCCAAGATGGTGTCAGTACTGTTCACCCATTAGGTGGATTATCTGACCACGAAGAAAGCTTAGTCAAGGAAGCCAAGGACACCTTGATCAAGAACATCCAAAAGGGTGTTGACTTCGTTAAGCAAAACCCATAATTTTTATGTAATCGATTGAATTATTTATAAACGTATATAATGGTGAATGAAAGTTTTTTATAGCTAGTGCTACAAAGTCGTAGATTTTGGGTTGTCATTCCAAAGGGCAATTGTAAACTAGCAACTAGTTACTATTACCTCAACACTCTCGAGAGACAGCCCCGATGATGTAATTTGGAGCTCTAAGTAGCCCTAATAATGTGTAATAGGATCTATAATGTCGGTCCTTTTAATAATAATGTCACCTTTCCCAAGAATGTCGTTCTTCGTTAAAGGGCACGCGACAGCTATTCTACGGTTGCGAAACCATACGGAACATAACCCCATCATATATTCTTACTCTAGCTGGTATGTTACGGTATTTTACACGCCATGTCATCTGATTGCATCAGATTCTCACACAGAATGATTCCATAATTGAAATAGACTCTTTTCATGCTACATCCGAATCACCGAGGGGTGCAATGTCATGTGAAATCATGCTCCCATATTGGTAATTTGCTCTGCTCCCATTAAATTTACTTTTCTACCAATTTGAATTCCGCTTCAACTTGGTGTTCACAGCGATGCAAAAATTTGACATTCCACCTTATTTACAGCAATAGATCTATTCAATCGTACTAGTTCTAGGATACGGACCTCGGATAAATATATGCAGATCTAACTACCTAAACTGTGATTTACCGGACATATTTAAGACAAACAATACGTTTATTTCTGCTGGTTTCCCCAGTTAATTGTAATTGCTTTGAAACTGGTTTAGTTGTTCATGAAATAGAATATGTAGTTGTATTCTTCCACAGATTCTACAATATTACATCTGCCCAGAATGCGCCGAAACGCGCGTAAACCCTCGGAAGTGCCTATAGTATAAATGCAGCATTTTGAAATTCTTCTGTAGAATACCATACTTCCCTTCCCCTAGTTTTCTTCACTGATCATTATACATGAGTCCTGCAGTCGATGAATAACCCTGTTAGTGAAGATATGTGATTGCCGGTTATGCCATGTAATCTAGTTGATTCTTATAGGTAGTAGCTCAGTCCTATATACGAGCGGTGCACAAAAGTATCTGTGGGTTGGTGCAAGAGACTTCATAGTACGCCTTGTGATGACGATTCGGGCAAAAATTAAGTCTATCCATAATCTATATATAATTATGTCTCGAGAGTGATATTAATATCAACACCGCAATATTCTTTGATGACATGAGTAGCCCAGGCCCTGCTATATTTAGCGCTATACATATACTGACCTATTATGTGCGCTTATTCGCCTTGTAAACATCAATGTTGTAGAGTTGACCCGTTGCCTTATTAGTTATCGCCGATCCGGCTCGTTCATGGCGAAGTTCCTGATATCTTTTTTTGCTTGACGCGTTAATTTAGGATGCGAGGTCGGAAGATGATTCTAAAAACCTCGGCGGTCCGGGGAAACATGTTGACCGGAAATGTACTTCCCCGTTCAAAATTGACAATTGACACTATTTGCCCGCATTACATTTGGCTCGTAAGTACGGCACTGGCCTCGGAAATGAGAGTGAAAAATGTCGTTTATTCATCTTTGCTAACAAGATTGGATGTCGTTAGTAGAATTAATCATTTTTCATCGATACTAGGGTAGGTAATTTCTACATTAGACTTCGAAGCTTACCTACAAATTACCTTTAAGTACAACAAACTTGCACTTAAGCGGAATACATTTGTTGGCTGCACATTTTTTTTGTTGATTTGTTCTTAGGTAGGTTTTTTTGCTAAATTTGTGAAGGTTACGTTTCGTTTAGGAATCGGAGCAGAAGGTAAAAACCAGAAACAATCGCTAAACAAGAAGAAAAATATCCGTACGGTTGACAAATTAGGTAGAGTAGCGGATTTGGCATATTACGGGATAAGCATTATTCGAATACACCTACTTATTTGTTCTTAGCAATCGAAAGTGTGGACAAATAGGCAAAATAATGGATAAATTCTTGGTAAGTTCACCAACACAGCTTTCACAGGGATTCGACATTGGAAATGACACTGGTTTGTTAGATTTGGATCGTGGGGAGTTGTTCAATGACGACCAAAACAATACCATTTCTCGAGAGTCTAACATGGACCACGATGACATCACTTTGCACGGCGACAACGTCGAGTTCTACGGACTTGACTACCCAAGCCAGGAATCATTGCATGATATAGTACCCATATCCAACAACTCGGGAACGGGTAATTCTAATGGGTATTTTAGCAACAACCATCGATTTCAGCATTCCAAGAATATTTCACTTGACGGAGGAAACATGTACAGTTCCAAGATTTCTCATCAGTCGAATTTGTCTACTTCATCTATGGTATCTTTATCACAAGATGCACCTAGTCAGTACGACCCCAATCATATGAATCAGTCGGGATCTAATAATACATTGTATTCTGGGGATTCTATACCGCAGCTATCGTCCTCCCTCTCATATCAGTCTTTCCTGGACTCTCCATCTTCCATAAAGCATAATGCACATCAAAAACTGCAGCTGCAGAACGTTCCACCTCAGAATACACCAAGAAGAATCGGTCGCAATAAGTCTATGTCCGTTTCTTCTTGTAATAATTATAATGCGTTTGCTACTCCATCAAGAGGTCCAAATAATCTCAGCTTGTCTCCCGTGAACCTTGTATCTACAGCTAGCAATAAGGTTGGGAAAACTCCGCATTCGCTAAAAACAAAGGGTCATAGCAGATCGAGATCTAGACTATCAATTGATGCTACGAACAACTCATTGTTAGTAAACAACCCATCTTCAAATGGACAAAAAATAACAACACCTGCTCAGAATTCATCAAATTATCCAGGGCTTAATCCTTTCTACACACCATCATATGTTTCACCTCGTCTCGATAAGCTAGGGGACTTTGATGATTTTGGAACACCGTTACTTACGCCAAGTTCAAATAATCAAGCAAACCCACAATGGAGCAATCAGGGAAGTGGATCATACCAACAATTCAATTATTTGAGTCCTGTGGCGAATAATACGAACTATCCTTCTAGTAGCGGTACTAGTAGTAATAAAACCAATACTGCTTTTACAACACCTATGTTATTGAAAAGAAACGATACATTAGATTCTATAAAAATTGAAGATCAGGATGATGATGCCTTTAAACAATTAGGAAAGGCGAAATCTTATACAAATTTTGTAAATTCTAAATTTATGTTTAATGAAACGAAGAAACTGGGATTTATGGAGGATGATAATAATTATAGGATGTTAGAACAATCATTAATGGACAAACCAGAGATTGGTGATCTAAAGAAAGATGATGATATGTTTTTGAATGCAGCCGATTTGTCTTTAAAGCTTGCCTCTCAGTTAGTTTCAAATCCAAACAGCGAAGTTCCTGATACTATAGTATCCTCAAACTCAACTCCCGGAGTCATACATTCACATAATTCACCAACACGTTCATACAGTGTGTTGTCAAATAATGTGCCTCCCGCAACTTCCTTTTCGGTTCCTTCTACTGCGGGTGCTTCAACGACTGACTTTGAATTGAAATATAAAAATCAAAATTCTCATCAACCCAAGCCGCCAGGTATCGATTTATTACTGCCTCAATTTAATTCTAATCATTTAACTGATGAAAAATTGATTAAAAATAACCATAGAACAAATCATTCACATAATAGTTCTTTTACAAAATCATATCCAGCGTCAATTGACTTGGCTTCCATAGCCACCTCTCCAATGAATTCAAATAGTGTGCAAAACATCTCCACTATAAATTCTGCATCTCCTAATAATCCAAACGGTTTACCTACAATGGCTACATTTTCAATTTCCTCAGGCCAATCAACGCACGCAACACCTGAAACATTCATACCATCTCCACAAGACTTAAAGCTTCCTATTAAGGTGTCAGATAAGACAGATGTCATTGATCCTAAGAAGAAGCATTCGTGCCCACTTTGTCAAGCTAGGTTTCAGAGACCAGAACACGTCAAAAGGCATTTGAAAAGTCATTCGTCTGAGAAGCCGTATGAGTGTGATGAACCAAACTGTGGAAAGAGATTTAATAGAAAAGATAATTTAAAAGCTCATCTAAAGAAAATTCATCACCGAAAATTATAATAATTCGTGTTTGCAAGTGGAAGTTGGCATGTGGTTCAATTGTTGATAAATTTCTTTATTCGTTGGTAACTTATAACAATCTTAGTGTAAGTACTGATATAGTTGCATAGTTAGATTTTTACATTCTTCATTATTTACTTTAAATACCAAACCTTTAACTAGACTAAATTAACCAATAGAATCTCTGACAACCTTGTCAATGGCGCCAACAAATTTATCAACACTACTTTCATTTAACCCGGCAATATTAACTCTGCCAATTGAAGTTGAATAAATATGATGGTCTTCTATAAGCTTATCGTTTTGTTCGGGTGATAATCCAGAATACCAAAACAACCCTTGCTGCTTTACTACATGATCCCACTTACCAGGAGTACCTAATTCGAGAAATTTATCCAAAATCTGCTTTCTAATATTCTTCAATCTTGTGGTCACATCGGAAACTTCTTGGCCCCACTGATTTTCTAATCCAGGCTCGTTGATGATAATACTGGCAATTCTTGCACCATATGCTGGAGCAAAAGAGCACTCCGATCTAAAGAGTGCCACAAGTTGACTTTGCACGTTTGGAACGTAATCCGTATCTTGTACCACAGCATGAAGACATCCTGCTCTTTCACTGTATAATCCCATGTTCTTGGAGAATGATTGGCAAACTAAAAATTCTAAATTTTGCTCGTAGAAATACCTCACAGGCCAGGCATCAACATCCTTATCGCCGCTTGAAAATCCTTGGTATGCAATATCAAAAACAGGGAAGATATCTCTGGACTTAACAATTGAAGCAATTTGCTTCCACTGATCTTTGGAAAAATCCGCTCCTGTAGGGTTATGACAACACGCTTGAAATAAGAATACAGATTTTGATGGTGCATTCTGAAGTGCCTCAAGAACAGCATCAAAATCAATCCCACGGAGACTTTCGTCATAGTGAGTGTATGTGGAGTATTTTGAGCCAACATGCGTAATCATTGGCCCATAGTTCGACCAACATGGTGTACCAACATAGAAGTTAGTGAGCCCCGCTTCACGAAGAAGAAGAAATGCCATATGGCAAGCCCCTGTCCCTGAAATAGTCTGTAACGATGCAATCTTTCCTTCGGTACCATATTTTTCTCCAAACACAACCTTACGTGCTCCGCTCGTATATTCTGGAATACCTGCCATATTGGTATAGCTATGTCCCGGATCATTTTCAAATAAGTGCTTCTTAGCCTTAGACACCGCAGGAAAAACATATGACTCTCCCTTCTCTCCTTTGTATACACCTATCGATACATCAATCTTATCTGGAGAAGTATCTTGTGCATACATGGTCATGGTTTCCACGATTGGATCTGGTGCTTCTCTCGTTAAATTAGAAAAATTACTTTTGATTGTCATTTTCAACTATTTATTAATAACTCTTACGTCAATGGTATTGCCTTAAAGGATAGCTCTTAGAAATGCTTTATATATACTTCATTATTATCTGAAACCACAAAGGTTTAGGAAATAGTTGTCTATTTATACGGCTCTCGGTTATAGACGGGGTTTATATGTGGTCCATCAAAACACGTGATATGCGATCCTACGCTGCCGTATGGTTTACCGTATGATAGATTGGCAAATTGATTGAATGGCGTCAACCTCTTCATTTGTTTCATGCGGAAGGTTACAGTAAGCGATTGTAGTGGCACATACGAACTTGGAGTTATTTTGGATAACACTAAACTGATTTGGGTTATTTGCGTTATTTAAATTACCTTGTTCATCGAGGATTTGTTGTAGTTTCTCTAAGAATGTATGGTATGGGGTAATGAAGTGCAGATGGTATTTATCTGAATCAGAGTCATACAAAACCTTCGTAATTACGTCGCCGCTTATACCGTGGGTTGCAATTGTCTTGAAGAAAATACCTAGGGTCTTCAACTTTTCCAGTAGGAATGTAGATGGTACATCGGCGGTTAGCCCTTTTGCGCTTACTAGGTTCTCGACCAAAGAGGTAACAAATGGGACATTTTTGTGTTCAAGACTTCCTGTTTCGAGTAGTTTCGTTGCTATGAATGCTTGAGTTAAAATGAGATAAATCTCTTCAAATGCGGTACCTGGATGGTCCACAGGATAAAATTGGGTCCAAAGTTCCTTGAATTGAAACAAACTTAAATGAGAGCCCTTTTCTTCGATAAATGCAAACAGTATTAACTTTTTCATAAACTTAGCATAAATTCCGAAAACCTCCTTATAGTATTGGCCATTATCTACCACAACCTTGGAGGATTTCAATAGACTTTCGTAGCTGTCGAAAGAGTGAATGGCAATATCAGTCGACATTAAGTTATTGAATAAATGGAACGCTTGGTATTGAATTACATCGTTGAACTTGATTTTGTAAAAGTTCGCTATGAAAACTTGCAAACCAATTTCACTGTCAATTTTCACTCGTAACCATTCAGACTTTTCTACACTAGTGATATAATTACCAAGATCTATGGCACAAGCAGATAAAATATAAGGATCCGTTTCGGGGTTACGAAAATATTCTAAAGCCATTGAAACATCCACAGAGTTATCATAATTTGTCATTGACGCAATGTTACCACTAGACGAAAATAGCCTTCTCTTATTCAAAGTGAAGTTTTGTATTTTTGTAGGAAGTTGAGGAATTAGCTTCAATATATTTGAGTGCATTTCTGTTGACGACAAATGGGGTATATCTTCACATAATGTGACATTGTAGACGATATTAGATAGGTTTGAGAGTACATCGTTAACTGTATCCATTTCGTCTTCATCATCTTCATCTACGTTTAATCTAATAGCAAAATTAAACACCCTTAAAATAGTATCAAGATACTCGTTGCAATCATTTGCAAATACCATATCTGTCGAAGTGGAATCAGACATTTCACTCATGAATTCTGAATATATTTCTGTGGGAATCACTAGCTCATCAAAACCAGTCTCAGCAGCAAGCGATGAATCTATTCGAAATCTCAAATATCCTATTAAACATTTCTCAATACCTATTTCACTAAAAAATATAAGGAAGTCCTTTAGTAAATTTGTATTGTGTATAAATTGGGACAACATTAGTAGAATTCTCTCGTAAATAGTATTTATATTAGTGTTTAGGGTATCCATGCTAAACAATTTGCATATTAAAGACCAAAAAGTTGCTTTGTAGTTCAAATCAGTAGATGCTAAAAACTGTCTATTGTCATCATTATTGGCTAGAAAATTGATTAAAACCCTAAGAGTCTCAAGAATCAAAGAATCATTATGAGTACCATCCTGTGCCTCGACTATTTGAGATAACTCGGCATTAGCTATCCTTATGACTGCTGGAATAGAGTCTTTTGCTTCAGGACTTGACCTCACTGAATCTTCTCTTAGAAAGTCCCCTAATTTTTTTAGTAATTCATTAGTTGAACCATCTGGGATATCAATCCTATTGATTTGTTCCAATAGAAGTGTCAATTCCATATTGTTCTTACCTTCCGGGGCCTTTTTATCGGCTTTTGAGGTTTATAGTTCGCCAAAAATGCTAAAATTATGTCCACCCTGTATATAGTTTTGATGAAGATATAGAAAAAATATACTTATTGAACTATTGCTTGACAGATATGAACTAGTCGATACGATTCAGAGTAGTTGATATGTACCAATTATATATAATATATGAAACTTTTATTAATTTTAAAACTTTTTAAAAAATCTACCACGAACTAATGAACTAAAATCCTAAGGTCTATAATTTATTTTTCGAATACCTTTTCACCACTTCTTAAAGCTAAAATGAATCTGACATCAATGCACAAACTTAAACTATGTAACATAGGTAATAAGTTTAGCAAATCACGATCGTTCTGGTCATTTATCCACCCCTCGATCATTACAGCATTGTCCTCATGTAAAGCATAACTTATTGGAGAATTATCTAAGATAATCACATTTTTCAAATCGTCATCACGGGGGAAAAACTTAGACAAATCCTTAATGTAGCCAACCCCAGGTCTATATGAACAGTCGGTACGATAGTATCGCTTTGTGAAAACCTGCCGACTAATGCCTTGTTGGCGATCGTGATTGCTCGTCAAATATGGTGAAATATCGCTTTCTAACCAATCTATTATGGGATCAGCGTATTCTTTAACACTTGCCGTGAAAATTTGTAAATCAAACCATTTCGCAACTTCCTTTAAGAAAAAATCGCAATACGGTCTTTTGTGAACGTAGTATAGAGAGGAGACATTATTGATTTTGATTTCGATTGTATGAGTGGAGCCACCTCTAAATGAACGAGGAGAACCACGCGATAATGAATGAATTAATGTTTCATCCAAGTCTAATATCAATGTTTTTCTGCGCTTCTTTCCGGGATTCCGTGAAAGAGGATATAATCTCTGTGGTGGAGGTATAATGTATTTTGATGAAGATGTAGGCGATTTAATATTATTCGCCAATATATTCTCCTGTTTGAGTAATTCTGTCTTCTCGTTAATGGCTGACGGCATGTCAGACACCCTGTCATTAGAAATGGATAGATTATTCTCGTTTCTCCCTGAACCAATCAATTCGCTTGATACCGATCGTTGTTTAAACAAATGGGTAAATGGGTAAGTAATCAACAACCAGATAAAGATCAATGGCTTCACAAGCAAATAATTGGGCAAGAAGAAAATCACCTGGATAATCAACGCCAAGTATGTAGATTTTGGACTCAGGTTTTGGTCTGCAGCCTTCTCCCCTTCATGCCCTATCTCTCCTCCTTCCTCGATCTCGTTATTCGTTACTTCATTCTGGTATTCGGCCCCAAGCTTGTACTCATTCTTACTGGGGTAGAGTTCATCCAATGAATTTACCAACACCTTGAGGGAATTCATGTCTGATTATGCTTTTATATTTAGTTTGCCTTCTATTTATGCATGCTTCTTTAAACTCACCAATCAATGGTGCATAAACTTTGTCAATTTCAAATTGCTTCAGCTAGAGTGCCTTGGAAAAGCTTCTCAATGTACTATACCGACTTCCCAACCTATATATGTGGCACTTTAAATGATCTCCGATCAATTCCTTTATGTTTCCTATGTAATAATTACAAGACTGTTCCTATGTCTCGATATGCTAACGGTGTCACTATATAAATCAAAATATATTTCTAATATTAGATCATCAAATGATATTTAGAAAAATTATAAGTGTATCAAAATGTCGCAACTAATTCCATGGCCATAAACGTTGAGCCCGACAAAATACATCAACAAAGATTTTGTAGCCCCAATCAAAATGGCGTTTTACGGCGATACTATGCCTATTATCAAGCCTATGTATCGTTCTACTCCTTATTCTACTACATTTCTACTGGTTCAAAAGCTAAACATGGCACACATGGCTCCTGGAGAACCATGTGGCTCTTCCAGTTCTGCAAGTGAATGACTAGTAGTTAAAAATTATGAATTGAGTATTATGTAAAATATACAATGTAGTATTTGCAATCTTGTTTTTATACGGGGTAATCAAGTCCCATTCATGGCAATTTCGGATATGGTCATTTATGCTGTGAGAAAAACGTTGATCTTATCTGTGTGAGACTAACGACATTTGGTTATAAGGCTATTTTATGTAACAATACTAGCACGTTGCTAGCACGTTGTTAGTACATTATTAAATATGATATGGTTGTTTCTGTTTCAACGAACGTAACAGTCTATGTTAATTGAGTACGGAGGGTACAAGATGCCGCAAGGCTGGTGAGATGAACTAGCATAAGGGTCATTTGAAAGAGCAAAATGTCGCATATACAACTGTTGGGAAAATGCAGCAATTTTTGGTGACGAACCGGACCGGACCAAACAATTGAAGCTATAGAATTTTGGCAATTTTTTTTTTTCATTTTTGGGATGATGGGTTTTGGAGAGACCTTCCGTGCATCGTTTAAACGTTAATTATGAGTCCTCGTATATACCGGAATATTAAGCTATTCACTATCGTATAGAATACGGTCGTTTCATATACGATTAGTTGGTGTAAGATTTGCATGTTTATAAGGCTAATGGGAGCCACTATTTTCGATATCAATATTGTCGATATTTGCACTGCTGGTTTCATTATTGGTGACATCGGGTTCGTCCATGGTTGCATCGGAATCTGTATTGGATTTCGAGATATAATTATCTTTAGTAGCGTTATTCACAAAGCCTTGTAGAATAGATGTGATGTACGAGACTTGAGGCTGGCTACTGATTGTAGATGTATTGGAACCGGAACCCGAGGGGGATAAGTTACTAACGATCGAGTTGGTGAGCTTTCTGACTTTGGCAAACATCTCATGATCGCTTTCGCGGTCCAGATCATCACTATTTTTATTATTATCTCCGTCGTAATCTTCTTCTGTTGGGGTATTACTGGCATTTTCACCGATAAGAAAATTGCTCTGGAGGTTAGTCTGTATCAAACGCATGGGGTTCAAGCGGTTACTCGTTTGGTCGTCATCCTCCTCTTCTTGGTTGTCTTCTTCCTCTTCTTCTTCCTCTGGTTTGATCAACTTCTGTTGGTTGGTATTATAACTTTTGCAATATTTACATTTCAATCCAACAACATGGTATGGAACATTAGATTTACCTTTGCAGTCATTACAACTGATGATACATCTCCATAGGTTATATGGCAGTGGTAATGGCAGTTGTCGAATTTCCTGATCCAATATTCTAAATTGAGTTTCTACATTCACAACCGTCTTTTTGCATACAGGGCATTTGTATGAATGTTTACTAAGTTCATCGTAACATGCTTGATGTATCAGATGTCCACATTTCATGAATACGACCTTATTAACAGAAGTAAATAAATATTCATTGCAAATCGGACAATTACAATGCGTCGTATTCGTTAAACACTTGTGTCTTTCTCGCAAATCTATTGATAAGCATATGTTACACTCGTCACAATGATAGAAATCTTTTCCCAAACCCAATCCTAGCCGACAAATTCCACATTTGTCGCAGTGATAAATATCCTTAGTTGGATCATTGTCATATAGCTTACACTTAAGACAAAAGTAGTTCGCCAATTCAGCTTCACAAGAAATACAATAGTTGCTTTCGGGTATTTGCGGAGTATTACACTTCATACAAAGGATATGCTTAACGTCTTGTCTACTCAATTTATGTGATGTTATTTCGCTATCGTGGCAAAATCTGCATGGATACCATTTAAAGCAAGTAGGGCATTCAACTTTGCAGTTTCTTTGGTAATGGGTGCATCCCATTATTGTATTAAATGGTGCATCATAGTAGGATGGTTCTTGGTCTTTTTCTGTGAGTATCACTGCATCATCGTCGTCCTCTGATACTGTTTCAACCTCTGATTCAGTTCGTCCCTCTTGGGATGTAGATTGATGTTCATCGGTACGTTCGCTATCCTCCATTATAACCTCAGAGATACTCCTGCCTGGAGTCAGTGACCTGTCTTCGTTCAAAACTAATTGCTGTTTTTTAAGATTAGGTGATAAGGACATATTATTCTTAGCCAAGTTCTCATTGACGTATTTATAATAATTACCCATCATTAGTCTCGTAACTAATTTGTTCTTCAGCGTTTGACTTAAGTTATCCAATCCCTGGATTTTCTGAATCTTTCTTCTGAGAAGACTTTCTTGATAGAAATCGTCTAGTGACGATAAATCTGTCAAAGCTTTTACTTCGTCAATAGATAATCCTTCCACATTATCCAAGTCACTTCCTGTCGCCGTAGCACTGTCTTCATCAGAAAAGCACTTCGCTCCATGAAGATGTCGTTTTCTCCTCTGTTTGTAATTGCTACTATGACTGCCCTCATTGTCTGGCTTCACTATATCACTCACAAACGGCTGATGACGATTAACAATAGCATCAACACCGACAGGTTCTGTAGAATTCTGATTCAAGTGGTTCTCCAGCTCTCTTTCTCCATCTATATCATAATCATCTTCAAAATCACTTGTGTCCTCCGCCGGTAAAAATATTGTTTCATGGATAATATTAGTCAATGGTTGCAATCTGTCAATAGCAGTTGCCAAAGACAAGCCTAAGTCCAAATCATTCAAGAAATTATGCATCTGGATTCTGGTGGAAATCGCAGTCTTCATCGAATTAATCGTCGTTTGTTGCACTTCGGCCGGTGCTTCTATATCTGATGAATTACTCTTGTATGTGGATATGTACCTTGATATTTCATTGGAAAATTCTTGAACCTTGGGCAAATTCCGTAAATTCCTTATATCAAACGCTGGCAAGTTTGGAATGTTATTAATATACGATGACAACGATAAATTCAAGTTCAATGGCATACTCAAGTTAAGTCTACCAATCTGATCCAAGTCCTCGGTCAATGAATCTACATCCGATTCTGAATCCTGTCCTTCTGATTGCATATCATTTTTAATATTTCCATGCTTAGTTGACATGTTATGTTGCAACCTTTTCTATAGTGTATAATTAAAGTTCGTGAAAAGATCAACTATTATTACCATCTATCGGTAATATTATCAAATTATTTATCACTGATTTTGTGTCAAATACATTTATCATAACTTTTTTATAAGTCTGAATGCAACATTGAATAATAGTTGATATTAACTAGAAGTATAACATAAATAACATGGCAGACAAGATCATACCTAGCAGTATCAAGATACCTCCTGCTGAGGTGAAAGAGACGATAGATAAAACTGTTGGTTACGTATTAAAGAATGGCTCATCGTTCGAGGACAGATTAAAAAATAATGAAGGATCAAATGAAAAATTCACCTTCTTGAAGAAGAATGATGCTTACAACGATTACTATCAATGGAAATTGGGCAATGTTAATGATTCTCATGTGCAAGATGGAGATGTTAAAGTAGTTAATGCTGAGAATGAGACGGTGAAAGCACCTCTGGAACTTCATTTTATCTCCTCGAATCCTCCTATATCATCGTTAGACTTGGACATTATAAAGTTAACCGCTCTTTTTGTAGCTCGAAACGGTAGCAAGTATGTGGAACATTTAATTACGCACCAGACACAACAGTCGAATAAAGCTCAATTTGAGTTTCTTCACGAAAAGCATTCATTACATCTGATATTCCAAAAATATGTTAAACAGTACGAAATGGTCCTAAGTTTGTATACTGACTCTGACGATGAAAAATCACAGGAAATCATTAAAAGGCTTTCACACCCCGATGATATATTTGAATCTGCCTATCGCAGAGCACATTATAATAAGCAACATAAAGCTGAATTACAGAACGAGAAAAAGGTGGAGGAACAGAAAAAATTAGCATATACGTCTATTGATTGGCAGGACTTCGCCATTGTTGGGCAAATAGAATTTGATGCTGTGGACGAGGTTCGGGAGTTGGCGATTCCTTTAAGAAGAGAAGATTTGATTTATAGATCATTGGAATCGAAACAGAAGGAATTAGATTTAGCAAAAGCAAAAGCACAACCTAAATACGAGTCCCAAGATACCACACCAGAAAGAAGCGAAACTGAAGTGGCAAAGCATCCAAAGCCTAAGGGTATGAAGATCAGGGCTGCTGGAGAATCGAGATTGAAAAATAAGTCCAAGCCAAACAACTCAGCTGCAAGTGATATGGCAGGCCATATAAAATGTCCTATTACCGGAAAGTTTATACCAGAACTGCAATTCGATAATCACCTAAAAGTGCTATTGAGAGATCCTCGTTACAAAGAACAACAAGACAACTTTGTCCGTAAGAACTTCACATACTCATCAAATTTAACAACGGACGAGGTTTACGATAATATAAAACGGTTAGCAAGAAAAAGAGAGGGAACGCAAGATGGAGAAGAGCCCATTTCCAAGAAACCAAATCAAATTGGCCCGCATTAAAATCCAATAACTGTTATGTACTACTATGTTTATAGATATAATACAAATGCATACATTAGTCAGGATTTTATCTTTAGATAACCGATATATTTTATTAAGTACACAAAATAAACAAAAATTAGATGTAAACGTATAAAATCAAAAAGAAAATTAAATTACAATTATGTACTAATTTAAGCCTTTAAGGAAGAAGCTCTTCTCTTCTTGATTTCAGCTCTTTCAGCCTTACGTTCGTGTAAACGTTGAGCTAATAATTGAGCGTATTCAGCAGCAGCATCTCTTTGTTGTTGAGCGTTCTTGACCTTTTGAGCCTTTAATGCTCTCTTTCTTTGTAAAGTTTGTGGAGTAACTAAACGTTGAATCTTTGGGGCCTTGGTGTATTTCTTATCGCCCTTGACGACTTCACGTCTGACAACGAATTGTCTGACATCATCTTCCTTGGTTAAACCAAAGAACTTTCTAATGTTGTTAGCTCTCTTTGGACCTAATCTCTTTGGGGTGGTAGTGTCGGTTAAACCTTCAATGTCAGAGTCACCTTGCTTGACAACAGATAAAGCTAAGACAGCTAAATCTTGAGCAACGATACAACCTCTAACGGACTTTCTCTTACGTTCACCAGTTCTTCTTGGTCTGTAACAAGAGTGACCCTTGGCTAATAATAACTTAACTCTGGTTGGGTGCATGACACCTTGTTTCATTGGGAAACCTTGCTTGTCGTTACCACCAGTGATTCTGAAAATGTAACCTTTGAATTCATCACCGACGGTGTCACCTTCGACTTCTTGGCCCATACGCTTTTCGTAGAAAACACGTAATTTGTGTTCGTCTTCAATATCGATACACTTTTGAGTACCGTTGGCTGGATAAGAAATATTTAACTACTGTTGTTAGTATCTTGCTTCTGCATTCATCCAATCTTCCTAATTATTCTATAATACACTCCTGTCGATTCCACCCTTCATCGTTTTTCAATCTCGTTGTATCTAGTGGTCCCTGATCATCTCATTCAATGAAAATGCGCTGAAAAAAATTTTCCCTAAGTGCGTTTGGCCATATTGTCCCACTATTAATGTCCTGGCTAACGATATCCCAATCGCCATCATTGCCATCCACATATCATGTCTACTACTATTGGGATTGATATTTATTCTCCATTCAACACATAATCATATTTTTCACTCCAATACCGATTTTTCATTGTTCATGCCATAATTCCTTCTACTCGGTTTAATGTAATATATAAATGGGGACTGATTATTCTGATTACTTTCGACGGTGTATTATAGTATAATATGTGATGATATCATGTAACATACCTTCATCTTGTACTGGTCTACCTATGCCTTCTGAATTAAGAGCTAAAATCTCTGAAAAGTTTTATAAGTCAAAGAAATTGATGATTTTTTCACCTGGTTAGTACTCAGTCGCACAATACTGTATGGTGCCGGCAGAAATCATAGTTAACGTGAAAAATTCGAGTGCGAAATGAGCCAGAAAAGATGCGTGCGACGTTCATATTGTGACTGGTTTCTGATCATTTGGAATCTCGGGCTGGAACCCTAATAATGGCTGCAATGGGACTTGTACTGACAAGTTGGATGCAGATGACAGAGAGCGACATGACTGGCAGAGAGTGGCAGAGAGTGATAGGTTGTAGTTATCTTAAGAAGTATGATTCAAGATGTTAATTGAATCTGTAGAGAATTCTGAGGGAAAAAACCAATGCTTGTAGGTGGAAGAGATGAAGATAATATCGTAGCTTGTGGGATATTGGGAAGTACTTGGTCATCAGAGAGATGACCGGTCTGTGAGCTAATGGATGGTTGGACAGGGTTTCAGATACAAACTATAAACCACCCAAGACATCATATCTCGCGAAATCAAATACTCATACATTAGAAATTGTTATACTATTATACACTTGGTACTATACAATTAGCTAAGTTTCAATAGCTTTATAGATTTTTGCTGCCAGGTCACTTAGTCTTTTTGTCAGAGTTAGGGCCGTTGCTGGGGGTGTTACTGTAAGGGTTGGTTGTGGTGCTGGGGGTGCTGAACGGACCCATGAACTGAAGGGGAGACGTGAGGTTTTCCGTTTTCATCTGCCCCTGTGACAGGGCCTGGAACTGCGCTCGGGCATTCGGCTGGCCGCCGCTTGAAGGAATCATGTTCATGAAATACTGGGGCATCGATGTGTTTATGGGTGTCATCCCCGTGCCGGAGTTGGACCAATCCTGCGGCACATAGAAGTTAGAAGGCGACGGGAATAGTTCGTTGACGTAGCGCGAAGGTAGGCCTGATACAGGCGATTGTTCACCCCCCTGGTTGGGGTGGTACTGTGTGCCAGATAAGAGCAGTCGCTGCTTTACGTTAGGGTTATTGGTCGACGGCGCCAACAGGTTTTGGTTCTCGTTGTTAGGACCGCCGTGGCTATTCTGTTGATATTGATGCGAGTGTTGGCCCTGGTTCTGATGCAGCCCATATTGTGGATTGATCACCTGGTTAAGTATGGGGGTCGGTAGTATCGAATTATTCGGATATTGGATCGAGGGTGATGGCTGGGGAAGCGACCCAAAAAATGAAGTCATCCCACTCATCGGTAACGATGGTGCTGTGGCACTCGATGGCGATGAGGTTTGCGACTTGTTCTGTATCGGTAATGGTAAGGTGGTTATTGGTTTGTGGTTATCGGGCGATTTAAACGAGCTGAAGCTCGGATACTTATTGATGTTTGGTGCCATCGCATGGCTACCAGTGTTGTGGCCCTTGTTTGTATTAATACTGTTTGTCTTATTATTGGGGTCAATCGACAGGTTGTTCTGAAGGTTGGTGTCGATGGCTGTGATGGTCTTTGCGCTGTCGTTATTGTCGCTGTTCTTGGCGTCAATTGGAATCTGAACCCTCAAAACGGGTCTTTGGTTCACCGAAACGTTCGATGCGGTAGAGTTGTCTCGTGTATGCGACGTAGTTCCCTTGTGAATGGTTTCACGATCGTCGATATCGTCATTGCCTTGTGTATTGCCGGGCGTCTGTCTGTATGCCATGCCCGCTGTCGATCCCCCTGAGAGAGAAAGATGCGATGGCGGCGTGGGTCTACGCGAGCTGTATCGCCTCTCACTCTTCCCTCTCTTCCATTTGTCATCGCCATCGTCCTTCTTCTGGCGCTTGGGCTCAGGGGTCTCGCTGTCGTATTCAGACTCATTTTCGTCCTCAATCGACATCTCATCGTCAATTGGAAAATGTGCTTGGTTCAAATGTCTCTTCTTCTTGTAATTTCCGTAGTTTGCCGGCGATTTCGATTCATGGGGCTTGATTCCCTGGTACATATCGATCAATTCCTTCGTATCAACAGAGCTGAACTCATACACCTTGTTGTTGTTCCCCACGATGATCACCGCCAAATCCACCTGGCACAACACCGCCAATTCGTGGGCCTTCTTGAAAAGACCCGCTTTCCGCTTGACAAACGTTACCGTCCTATTTCTATCGTCCGTGAGCGGCTGAATCTCAATCTTTCTTCTACCCATCGTATATCAATGTTTATCTGTCAATCAAGTCTCGAATCCTAGTCGACGGTCTCTATTCTTATCCGTCTCAAGCTTAATCAATTGTTTGCGTCAATTCTTATAAAATTTCTCAAGAAATCAACCGGTTGTGTCGTTTTTTTCAATCGACTAATATCCGTCTGTATTACTTATTAATAACTCCAAAAAGCGTCACCTAAATATATTTTTTTTCTTATTAGCCCACTTAAAAGTAATCAATCTTTGACTTTTCACTAGATGATGTGAAGGATACTCCTATTTGATTATATAATACTATATTTAATAGAGTATTGACATAAACTGCTCAAGCTGCAATGGAAGAGCTATTTTTAGTATTTATTATGGATTTTTCCATCACCATTATTCAAGTGCGCGAGTATTTTGTACCGAAGGACGTGTGCATCGTAATGAGCATAGAAGTTATATGGTGCCAAGCAGCTGTTAGTGATATGAGAGAGTCGTACACGTGCCATAGATACGGATGAAGTATATATTTGTTAGTGTGGGTGGTTTCCAGGTGGTGGTGGAGAAGTAAGGTGGCTTTCTTGGGGAAACGCTTTACTGGCTCGTTTATTTGTACTAGCGAGATAATGCGAAGTAGAGATGAGGTGCAGCGGGGTGTGATTGAGATGACGATACATGGTCAATGTAGAATAGAAACAGATAGTAGAGGGTCGGGATGTAGTGTGTAAGATGGATGGTTTTATTGGTGAGTATAGTGATGGGCACAGACGAACGGATAAGCGGTGCATGCGATGCGAGCCGTGCGGGGCGGGGTGTCTACACATATACGTAAATGGCACCAGGTAGGGGAATAATAGACGTTTGGTGTATGGGGCTGTTTTGATTGTTTGGTTGCTTGATTGGTTGGTTGTTTTGGCTGTTTTGGTTGTCGTATTGCTGTATAGCCGTCGGTATCGGTATTGGCTATTGTACTAGTATGTTTAGGTCCAAAGATGCAGCGAAGGATGCAAAAGGTGCACAATTGCAAAATTATAAAGTATGGACATGAGTTTTAGCTTCGAGGCTTCAAGATAACCATTGTCATCTGACCTATATGTGTACTTTCAAAGGTTAGAAATAGGTCCAATGTTCATATTGTTCATGTTCCATATAGCTGATAACCACCTTTGTTCGAACTCCTTACTCATAGGAATCATACTACCGGAACCAAACATTCCGTACAATACATGACTTGGCATGACATAGTGTGATATAGCATGTATAACTGTATAGCTTATGGTTTATAGTCCGAGTTGATACTTATTTAACTATTTAGCACCGGCCAATTTCAACTTTATAAGATTTTTGCAATTCGACACAATTATATTCACTCTTTTCAGTAACTTTTTTTCACTACATTTATATCATATATCCATCCAACAACGATGTAATAACTATGCAACAACCGTCTGACAAACCTCCAACAACCATATACCTATCCAACCATCTCCTCCATAGCTGCAAATGGCCTAGTGTGGGGGACCAGAAATGGGTTGCATCACGTGTCCGAAAAAGATGGTCCTGGCGGATCGTCGCAGCGTCCATAATAACACGATACAAGCAAGTATTAGATCATCCCAGCGCTAATACGTATTAATTGGATAATTGATATATATGGTGGTAAGTGTATCTGGTCATCATTGAAGAATCACCGAAACTATCTATATATAGCAATAATGGCACGTAAACAAAATAAAAAGTCCCATTCGACGAACAATTCAGGCCCCGCTGAGAAAGCTCCTACATCAACGAATGCCAATGATTCGTCTGGACCACATATTGAAATGGAAAATTTCCCCGATAAACACCGTCGAACTAGTGTATTGATCACTGGCGGCACCGAGGCTCTTCCACACAATAAACTGGTCGATGACGCTATATCATCCATGGCCAAAATGTCAGCCAGTTTTACGGACGACAAGATATTGAGAAAGAGCCTGGTGGTGGAAGGAGGAGAAATTTCAGAGGAATTGAAGATTCTTGAAAAAGAGCCCGAACACGAGCCATCGGAAGTTGTGATTGGAAACGATGACGATGTGAAAGACGACGTGAAAGACGACGTGAAAGACGACGTGAAAGACGATGTGAAAGACGATGTGAAAGACGATTTGAAAGACGATGTAGAAGACGATACAATTGCACCTAATCAATTCGAGGAGGCTATTAAGAAGAATAAATTAGATCCTCAAGATCAAACGGCTGCTGGCGACAGCGGGCGTAGCCAACCAGATCTCTCACCTAGAACGACAACCGGGGTAGTTAAGCCATCGAGCTTTGAAACGAAAGATACAGACGGTCACGATTCTGCTGAAGTTGTCAGTGGATCAGCAACCCAAGACGATGATAACAGAAATATGGATCACGATCCGATCACGTTGGTTGGAGACAAACGTAAAAGCGAATTGCAGGAGTATATTCCCCAGACAGAAGCGGACAAAGAAGAAACGAAGGATTTCGATCCGGCTCAGGAAGACTTGACTTCGGCAGACAAAGCGGGAAAAGACCAGACACCAAAAGTGTCGGATGCATCAGAGGCAAAAATTGATAGTTTACCATGGGGACCTGAAACACTGACCGACGCTAAGTTACCATGGGAGACGGAAGATACGAATTCCGACAATAAAACTGCAGATCCAATTCCCTGGGAACAAGGGTCTTCTGATGAAGCTTCGAAAAATGATGATAATCTTCCATGGGAATCTAATAAAAATGATGCGCCCTCATCTCAAGCAGACAATGATAAGCTTCCATGGGAATCTGATATAAATGATGCTCCCTCATCTCAAGCTGGCGATGATAATCTTCCATGGGACTCTAATACAAATGATGCTCCCTCATCTCAAGCAGGCGATGGTAATCTTCCATGGGACTCTAATACAAATGATGCTCCCTCATCTCAAGCAGAAGATGATAAGCTTCCATGGGAATCTGATATAAACAATGACGTCCCCGCATCGCAAGAAGACCCTGAAAATAAGGAGTCGAATGATTCCACCAACGTAGATGACTTGTTTGGTGGCAGTCACAATATTGACTTCCTAAAGGAGATACAAAAGCAGGAAGAATCAAAGGACACAGACGAGGTTCTACTCGATTCATCAGAGAATACTCCATCAGCACAACCATCGTCTCAAGACCAGGATACTTCTCAGGATATGAGAAACTATTCCACTACACAAACCGACATTTCTCATTCTGAAGAAAATAAACTTGCATTGCAATCTAAAAATGTCCCTAAGGGAGAAAATGAAAAAACCACTGAAAACCTGGATATACATAGACCACAAGATACAGATCATTTTGATGATTTGTTCCAAAATGATGACCATGATTTCCTTCAAGAAGTAGGATCATCTGACAACAAAAGTGACCCATTCAAATTTCCTCCAGATAATAGTGCACCGGAAAATAAGGACAGTGATAAATTCGAGACTCAAAACAAATCTCTTGATTTTTTGGAGATGGATGATGACCTTCTAGATGACGAGTTCTTGGAAGATGATACCACAAGTCAAACTCAGACTTTAAAGTCAAAGTCAAATAAACAAACATATTTACCTTCGACAACGAATCCATCAACCACCCCAGTTGTACCAACACAGGAGAAACCTAAGGGGTCGGCCATGAACAAAAAAAAGAATGATGCCTACGATTTCCCAGATAGCTTGATAGCTCATAAATTTAAACCTGCTGCAAGATCTACGAATAAGTATGCACCTGGTTCTTCAAATCATAACTCCCCACCAGTTGCCAGTATGCCTCCTAAGTTACACTCTCCGTCCATGAATGCTGTAGGCAGTGTACCTGTCCCCAATGAAAAGCAAGCTACAATGTCTCAACCATTGTCGGCTGCTGTGTCAACCCAAGGACTACAAAAGAAATCATTTTTTGAGGATCTACCAATCCCAGTTCAGAAACAACCGGTTAAACCAGCAAGAGCCGCTTTACCCAGGTCGCAAATGAGTCAGAGCATTTCCCCTACAGTGAATCCTGCTCAACCACAATTACAAAAGCCTGTGGTTAATCCATATGCTAAACCAGCTATGAACACAGTTGTTTCTCCCCCAATGAATTATGCTCAGCCGCCAGGCATGCCCCAAGTTACAAACAATAGAGGGGGTTCACATTTACCAGCTGGCATGGTTGCACCACCTCCACCATCACAGATCACAGGTAATAATAATGTATTGCCTCATGCTCAACCACAACCATTCCCTAATATGCAAAATCAAAATTTAGGGCAGAATACAAATTCGTATGCTCCATCGCGTAAAATTTCTAACCCATCACCAAACCTCATTAATACAGCTTTACCTAAAGTCCAAGGAGCCCAAAGTGCTACTAGTCCTTACGTTCCAAACGCTGGGCCTTATGCGCCAAGCAGCCATAAGAGGACACTGTCCCGCGCAAGCTCTTTAATAGGAGCTAAGAGCAAAGAGGTGAACCCATACGCACCGGCATCTATCAATGTTCCCAACGCTCAGCAAGGTATATCGCATGGCATCATGATGCCGAACACGGCTAGTCCTACTGCCCCTCCTGCCGTTATGAACAATTCTATTCATGGAAGAAGGCGTGGAGTTTCTAATGTTAAATCAAATTTTTACCACAAAGAACAAACTGCGCCAAAGGTAGAAAACCCTAATGCTTTACTTCAACGTCAATTTCCAATATTTAATTGGAGTAGTTCTAAGAACATAGCTTATTTGATACCATCAGCAGTTACGAACACATACAATCGTACTTCGGAATCTGTAAATGTAACTGATATAAAGTATGTTTTGAAGGATAGCCATTATTTATCAACTTTTCCAGGTCCATTTAATAAGTTAAAAACCAAGAAGAAGGATGTGGAAAAATGGTTGGAATCATACAATGAATTTTTAATTCAAAACAATACAGGCATGAAGCAAGATGAAGTTCTTGTTTCTCAAATTTTATTAGCACTTGTTAGATTCAATGGTGACTGTAAATCTGATGATTTTACAAAGGCCGCATGTGCTGTTCTCAACCCAAGTGTAGATTATGCTAATGATAATACTCATATGGATATGAATCCAATATCTACCTTAGCCAATGCATATAGGTTAGATAACACAGGCATTAATATCATTTGGAGTTTATTACAAATAGGTAATACAGAAAAAGCCTTGGAATTCTGTTTATCGAAAGGAGACTGGGCTCTTGGATTAATGATAGCTCGCTTTGAGGGCCCTGAAAAGTTTGGAAAAGTTGCCTCGGATTATGCAAGGACAACTTTCCCGTTCCAGAAATCTCAAAGTAAGGTTCATCATTTAATGCCAATTATGTTAAAACTATTTGCTGGGAACTTCAAGAGTGCAATTGATGATATAACCAATGTACAAGCAGAGGGAGAATGGTTTATTCAAAACTGGAGAGAACTCGTGTCGTTGGTAGTTATCAACAAACCTCAACATGGGCATGAATTTTTATGTGAATTTAGTAAGCTTCTAGCATTATCAGGACAAATAATTGCTAGCCAAATTTGTCTTATTTTGGCGGGACTTCCTTTATCTAGTATTCCATCCCAAGCTAATGGTATCTTATTCTCAGTTATTGGTTTTGGAAGCCACTCGTTTGCATATTCAGAAACATATGAGTATGCAATGCAATTAAGTACAACTAATATTCCTCCAACAGGGTTCGCTCATTTACTTCCGCTTAAATTGAAGCATGCACAAGTGTTGGCTGATTACGGTTTGTTCACAGAGTCTCAAAAATACTGTGACGCAATAAGTAGTATTATCAAGGCCACTGGAAGATCGTCATTTTTCAATCCAGTTGCATTTCAAGAATTTCAAAATTTATTAATGAGGATTTCACAGTCCGGTGCAAGTGATCTGGGCTGGTTTGGAAGTAAAAAGTTGACTCTTGATAAAATGTGGGACCAACTTGATAAATTTATTGGAGGTGACGAATCTAAGGCAAAATCTGGTGAAAACGGTACATTCAGCAAGTTTAGTCCAGCAGTTTCAAGAGCGCCATCATCGCTAGATATCACGTCCTTGAATAATCACTACCCACAGACTCTGCCACAAGTTCGCCCTGATCACATAAGAGATCCTTTGGTAACTACCAATTCTGCTCCGGGAACTTCGTCTGAGAATTCGGTATTGAAGCTGAATGGCATGTCCCATAGTAGACCGCCACCATCACTTTACTCAAACAATAGTACAACATCTATACAAAAGTATGCTCCATCGTCTTCCCAGGTAACTCCGAAGCCAACTCTTACTCGAAATGATCAACTGTTTTCATCTCAGCAGCAAGTTGGAAATCCTGTTTATGAATCCTTGCAGCAATCACGAATGGCACCTAACAATTCGTCATCACAATATCTACCAATGAATCAGGGCCAGAGCGAAAACATAAAGGCTCCATCGAAATATTCAGCTAACCCACAGAAAGTTTACTCCAATAATAATGGCAGCTTGCCTTATATGAATCCGTCAGCACAATTTTCAAGCCTGTCAATAGCATCACACCAGTCGTTACATATGGGAATATCAGGCGTAAATGCGAATCCTTTGACTTCCGTAAAAAGACCATCTATTTCAAATTCTTTTTCTGAAAGTCATGTTAATTCAAATCCAATTTCTGGACATAAACATACGTCGTCGCTTCAAAGCGATATAAGTTTGGATTATCCATCTGAATTTAAGTCGATGCCAAAGCCAGCGAGTGATAATCCAATTGCGCCGGATACACACCTGAGTTTGAAGAGGGACACTGAAAATGTACCTGAAACTATTACTGAATCGAGGGAATCAGAGAAGTCTTCAGAACTTAGAGATAGTTCTAATTCATTAACAATGCCACTGGAAGAAGGTCACTCCACCGTCGAGGACCTGACTTTACCTCAGGCTCCACCGCCTAAAGGCCATTCTAAACCAAATATTGCATCTTCTAGCGTCGCACCTAAGAAAGCGAGGGCCAGGGCTAATCCATATGCACCAGGCGCCGTTGCATCTAGAAGTGGTGGAAACAATAAATATGGGCCACAATCAAGTGACAAATATACTTCAAAGAAAGAAAACACTAGCATGCTAGTTGACACACCTTCGGATATTTCTTATAATGATATCTTCAACTACGGCGGATACAAAGTTCCTAAAAAAACAGAGATTAATGATACTGAAACTCTTCATGATAGGAATGAAGTGAAAGAGGCCCCGAACCAAGAAAGTATTGATACCAAGGAAGAGGCTTCAAAAACTAACTCATATATTTATCCTGAACCACCTAAAGTTGCATCGACGTCACAGTCGAGGAATATTAACGTAGATGAAAGTTTTGATGGCGAAAATATAAACGATCATGACTTTGAAACGAGTAGTCTTCATACTCCTAACGCAAATGTTCCCGCTTCAAATTTAAACAATTCATTCAGAACGAATGAGAAAGAATCAATGTTCCATCCTTATCAAGAGGGCGAAAATAAATCTAGAAGAACCTCTAATTTTGGAGTCGATAGCAGCTTTGGAGATTTCCCAATACCTGGATCGCCAGACTTGACGACGAGGGCTAATTCTGTTATAGGTGGCCCTGGAGGATTATTTTCTTCTAGATTATCCCAATCGCAACAATCCGCATTATATCAACAATATGAGGTACAAGATGATACCGTCAAAGAGTATATACCTGTTGTTGATGAAGAAGAAGATGAAGATTCAGAAGATGAGTCACTGAAGAAAGAAAAGCGAAAGAAAGAAGAACAAGAACGCCAAGCGAGAATTGAAGCAGATAGAGCCAAACAAAGACAAGATGCAGTAGCTTCGCAGAGAAACCAAACCTGGTGGCCCGGTTTCTTAGCAAGGAAGAATGATGATAAACCAAAGGCTATTAGAGCTAAGTTAGGAGAAAAAAATAAATTTGTTTACGATGAAAAGTTGAAGAGGTGGATCGATAAAAGTATCCCACTCGAAGAACAATTAAAATCATCTGCCCCTCCACCACCACCAGCAGCTAAGAAAAAGCCAACTGAAGGTTCAAGTAGTAGTATAAGTAAGCCATCAAGTTCGAGTACACCACTTGGCCCTGCCAAACAAGATATGGCTCCACCAGCGTCAAATTCTCTGAATAGTGCACCACTGTTAGGGCCATCACAGTCAAGACCATCGCAATCAGGTCCACCACCACCTGCGGGTCCAAGTTTAGCAAATGCAGGATTAGATGATCTTTTATCACTTGGTGGAGGACCATCGTCTGGACGTAAGACTAAGAAGGGTCCTCGTCGTGGTTATGTTAACTTGTTAGATCAAAAGTAAACAGTATTTCTACGCAAAAATCAGCTATATCAATATCTTTATTCGTTTAAATATACACTTGTACTAAGTATGCGTATTAGGAAGGCCATGATTGAAGCGAATAAGTAAGTAGTATTCAGGCTTTACTACCGTATTTCTCAAAACCTTATCGGTTGGGGAATCTATAGTTAGCTGATACCCTAATTTATAGTACCATTGCAAGGCCATAGAGTTATCACTGAAAACAGTTAAGCTTGTCCCATCGTTATTGAAATTACGGTATTCAGGCTTTTTTGGAACTATCGTCTTTAAGTAATAAGAAAATTCATGCAACTTATCAATCAACTGAGAACCTATTTTCATCGAATGATACTCTCGAGCCACATGTATTTCATATAGATAGAGTACTTTGTACTGGTCACTGTAGGATAACATAAATGAAATAAACCCTATCAATTTGTTATTCGAATCAGTGTACCAAACATAAATCAATCCAGTTTCTTGCATTTCCTTGAGTTTATCGGACTTCCATCCCAATCCGTGGCGCTTTATATAGAATGATTTCAAGTTGGATTCTACCAACAGTAAGCATTCCACTAGGACATCCTTGGGCATCTTATGAATCGGACCATAATGTAATTGGCAATGTCCTTTGGTCAGAACAATTTGGATTTCGGTAGGGAATATTTCAGGAATGACTGAGGCTACGCTTTCCGAAATTTCTTTCATAAACACCTCATCATCCTCATCAAAGGATGATTCATCACTTACGTCTATCGGATCGTACAGCATGTTAATAGAAGTAGTTATTCAAGACTATAGTGAAAATCATCAAATAATTCGCATTGCACTACCTTGTTTTTATACGCGTAGCAAAACCGTTAAGTAGTAGATGATCTACAGAATGACGTATTTTAGAACTCATCGAAGAATTGTATACCTTAGCATACGATAGCAGTATACATGGATTCTTCACAGCATAATAGAGGAACCTCACGATCTCAATCAATGTCGTCGAGAAAGCCGTTTAGTTCGCCAATCAAACCGTCAGATGCGTCCGCAAGCTACGATATGGATATACTTGAAGACCTACATCAACATCAACAAAATCGTTCACATAGAGTACAGTATCCATTGTCTTCGCCCATCAAAAATTCCCAGGATCATGAACACCGCCGAAGTAGCCAATACCACCATCCAAATCAACATAGCAGAACCGCGATCATAAATAAGAGAAATAAGCATGACAGATTACGGGAAATTAGAGATAGACATAGACAGGACAAATTAGGCATGAATCGTGAAAAAATGGTTGACAGACAGGCGTACGAAGATTATAAGTTGGAATTAGAAAAAGAGGCCAACGAGCTTTACGAGGTTCTAGACATCGATGAATTAATCGACCAGGAAAACGAATTGGAATCGCACATAATAAAATGCCTGCCAAGAGATATATATGAGACCGAATTAGACGCATTTTTGAATGAAGAGCAACGTGAACTAGAACAAATGGTGGCTAACATTGATTTATCTGATAATAAGTATGCGAGTACATAATGCAAGTGTCTATTGTTCTTGAATCCGAGATTTAAAATTCGCATTTTATTGGCTGTCAATATTTGCTTGAAGTATAGGTACAGATACTATGCATCATTGCGCATTGTTTGGCAAATTTTGGAAGGAATAAAGCACTTCCTATTTGCTGTAGTGTATTACATAATTATAAGCCAGGCCGTTGATGTGAACGCATACAGATGTTATTATAGTTTAAAACCAAAAATAGTTGAACAAAGCAGGACAAATGTCTTGTCTCTGATTAGCTGATTCAATAATGACTATCCCCATACTGAAATCATTCTACAATCTGTTGGTTTTCCAGAACCTTGTGCTATACGAAATGATGATGGATTTATTGATTTGGGAGATAAAAGCTTTGCTGCTCATATTTCAAGACGCACATACTGTCTATAATTCGGGAGAAAATTTTTTAATTACTACATTGGTCTGCCTTATACATGAGCTACTGTTATCTGATTATTCTTTTTTATTTCTTCAGGAGTAAAGTTCTGCAAAACACGGAAATTTATGCATGGTTGGTTGAATTTGTCAATTTTGGCAATTGTTGACACCTTATTAATCAATCAGCAAGCACGTAAGGCATATATAAATTAATTACGTTGGGCACAATGAAAGGTATTTAAATAGATAGGTTCTCCTTGATTAAACCACTTATTTAAAGCTCGGTAAGAACTGAACAATAAAGATTAATGGTTTCCCTTAGTTCTTTTTTGGCTGGTACATGCTTCTTTGCAGGCGTATTAGCTGATGGTGAACTCGTATACCACAAGTCAGATATTGCTCTCTTAGTTTGTGAATCAGTAATTGAAAAGGTTGCTTTATTTTTCGAAGAAACAGATGCCGTTGGATTCTGTAATGTTGACAACCAACAGGCATTAGGTACCATGGCACACTGCTTGAAACAAATCCCCCAAAGAGAAGGCGTTAAAGCATTCCTCAAGTCTTGTGAGTCATATGGATTAACAGAAGAAGATCTTTACCTGGCTTATTCGAATGCGACCAAATATTTAACTAATGTCACTGCTGATCCTAACTTCAACTTGACAGAGCTATACTATAAGCCAGCTTTACTTTCGCAGAAGAGTATTGACGCTGGTTATCGCTCGGGTATTGGCCGTTTCTATAATTATAATTATGCTACTTGGTTTGGTGTTGCTTTAGTTGCATACTGGTTCGTTGTTATGTTTGTTGCAGGTATTTGCAATTATATCCATTTCCTTTTCCCAGGGGTTGTTAAAGGATTGAAGGGTTCATTTACGAATAGCTTTAGAAAATATATATCTTTGCCTGCATTAGGAAGAAAGGCTCATGCTGAACATGTGTCGTTTTTGAAAATCTTCCAATGGGTTGTTCCGACAAGATTAGAATCAATTTTGATTTTTATTTGGTATATCTTGGCCCTTGCTTTCAACGTATGTTTGTACAATCATGATGATCCAAATTTATACTGGCCAAAATCAGAATCAGCTGAAATTGGTCGTAAAATAGCTGACAGAACGGGAATCATGTCATTATTTTTGATTCCTACTTTAATTTTGTTTGCTGGTAGAAATAATTTCATGCAATGGATTTCAGGATGGTCATACTCAAGATTTATTGCAATTCACAGATGGGTTTCCCGTGTTACATTTCTTTTAGTTATGATTCATGCTGTTGGTATGACGTACAACGCTAAAGGTATCAATCCTTTAAAATACGACACCCGTAATGCTAAAGAATATGTTAGATGGGGATATGTTTCTCTTGTGGCAGCAAGTATTATGTGCTTCCATTCTTTGTTGGTTTTCAGAAAAAAGAACTACGAGTTATTTGTCTTTGCACATATTATTTTAGCTGTTCTCTTTATTATCGGAGGTTGGAGACATGTCGAGGAAGAAGGTTACCAACAGTTCTTTTATGCTGCGGTGGCCATATGGGTATTCGATAGAGTTGTAAGAATTGTACGTCTTGCCGCCTTTGGGGTTCAACTTGCTCATGTTGAATTAAAAGCCAATGAAACACTCAAAGTTACTGTACCTAGACCTGCTTTCTGGAAACCATTTCCAGGTTGTCATGCATTCATTCATTTTTTGAGACCAACCTGCTTCTGGCAATCACACCCTTTCACTATTGTCGATTCAGCTGTCGAAAATAATACCATCACTTTTTACTTGAAGGTTAAAGGTGGTGTCACACATGGCTTGTACCAATATTTGGCCAAGCAACCAGACCATAAGACACAAATGAAGGTTTTAGTTGAAGGGCCATATGGCCAAAGAATCCCTATTGATAAGTATGATACCGCTGCATTCCTTGTTAGTGCCAATGGTATCCCCGGTATGTACTATGAAGCTATGGATTTGGCCAGAAGATCCGTTGACAGACAAAGAGTCAGATTTTACTGGGTTATTCGTCATTACAAGTCTATCGATTGGTTCTACGAAGAATTGTTAAAGTTTGAAGGCACCATTGTTGAGCCAGTGATATACGTGACACAACCTGATGCCGGTTTGGCGGCACCAATAGGCCAAATAAGTGATTCAAGCGATTCCAACAAATCTATCGATGAAAAGAACGAAAAAGATGAAAACAACTTGAGTGATAACGAAGTCTCCAGCGACTATGTTCACGACTTGAAGACAAAATTATCTTTCGTCCAATTCAGGGAAGGAAGGCCTTCAATCAACCACTTAATCGAAGAAGAAATCAACGAGGCCAATGGTTCCATTGCATTTGTTTCATGTGCGCATGGTTCCATGTGTGACGATATTAGAAAGTCGGTAGCCGACAACCTTAGCACAACCACGCGGGTTGAGTTATTTGAACAAGTCCAAAACTGGTGATTGCATTAGCTGATTTTATAGACTACTCCCTATCAATTACATAAAGCATATATATATATATATAGTGAACACTCATTGAATAAATGAACTTAATTCGGAATCCTTCGGTAATTTGGTAAGCTACGATTAAATAAAGGTTAGCGAAAGACTACGCAGAATACTTAAGTAATCAAGTCATTGCGTTCTATACGTCAATAATTCTTGAAGGGACATGCCATTGCTAGTTAGATCAATATTAAAAATAAAACGCGGTCGATCTGAACGCGAAATGCTATAAAATTTTTTGATTCGCTAAAAGCATTCTATTTTTGATCTATGTTTAATAACAAATTTTACCGAATTTTTTGTAGTTTTCTTTGATATTCATTGAATTGATTCCTATTCAATACCACTTTATAGAGATCAACGGACTTTTTAACCACTTTCGTTAACTAACAGAGAAGATCGTTTGATAATTTTAGTGACCTCTACCAATCGATAGAATATCAAGATCACGTCATTCGCTTAAATACTTCAAACAACATCAACTAGAAGGTGTTACTAAAGAAGATTTGATAGTATACATAATAATTGGGGAAACTAAAAGGGATTGTGAGAATTTATGATGAGTTTCGTTGATTCAATGTTAGGATCAATTTTGATGGTTGACTCGAAGCTTAATAGGAGAAAAGATGACGATGAATGTGAAAACGATTCGGAAGGATCGTGTCAGAAACCGGTTAATGACGATAGTTTAACAATTGGTCTTGCAATTGGTATACCAGTGTTCGTTATTCTTTGTGTTTTGTCGTTTTTTCTTTTCAGGAATTACCGTAAAGGTAAGAAGGAGTCTATGGAACACGATCCAGATTTTGACGAAACAGGAGAAGCTACAATGTTGCCGGACTTTCCTAATCAAAAGCAGTACATGGAAGACCCATTCCACAATAGGAATTCGGTCAGATATCCGGCGCAGAATCATATGGCAAAGGAGTCTTCTTCGTCGTTGACACAAACTGTTCAAGCAGATCCATATTTGGATAATTTTGTCTTGCCATATCAACATCAAACTGAATCGAAAGTCTCACTAAACGAGTACGCAAGGCAATTAGGTGAACATCAGACCTTCGGCCATACTCCGAGAGCTTCCACGCATATTAATAGAACGAGAAATTCAAGTTTTAGCAATGTTAATGGTTCAATTGGAGGTGGTCACTCAATTTCACCTCAAAAATCTGGGTTAAGGCCTGATATATCAAACCAACGTGATAGGAGCCCACTTAGGTCTATGGGCAAGGCTACAAACAACGAATACACTAATCTTCCTAACGAATCAACAGCAGAATTTCAAGATGCTGAAGACGGGGATGATACAATTGAGGATCATTCCTCAGACTTAGAATCTGCGAGCAACTCTGAAAGCTCAGCTGTAAGTGGTACTGGCGGAGAAAAATTTGCTGTTAACTATGAAAATGAATCTGAATTGGCTTTGAATGACCCTATAAATCCTCAAAACAATCCTGCAGTTATTCCTAAAGAAACTACCAGAGAGTCTTTTGATTCTGCAAGTGAAGAAGCTGACGTGTTTACAGCCAAGTCTGACGACTCCACTTCAGCTCCAGGTAGAAATATTGACACTATGGATGCTAAGATGTATGGTACAATGGATGATACAGTCAATGAAACAGTCGTTGATACTACAATTGTAGATAGAGACGTCGATGAAGCCAACAAGGGAATTGATATTGTTAGCGAAGGTGAGCCGGATAATGTTGAAAACATGGTTTCAAGGGATGTAGCACATTCCCTATTCGAAGATAATAATGCCAGGCAAATGGTGTCTGTAATTGATGATGAAAGAACTAACATCTATACTGATGTTTCGCAAGAAACCACCAGACATGAACTCGGTGAATTACGAAACAGTGCAAATACCACAGATACGACTATCGGTAACCTTGAAATCCCATCTGGTCCACCAGTTAGAAGTAAGTCACCTAGATTATCAGCCTTTAATTTATTAAAGAACGATAGCGATGATGAAAATGAAGATGAAGATCAAGAAAAATTTTTATCACCCGAGGAGGAAGAAGAGTTGAGAAGAATGAAGTCAGTGTATAAGGTTTACTTTGATCGTGAAAAATCACAAAATAGTAAATCTGGTGATGCTAGAACTCATGAATTTACGCCAGATCCAGATTATCCTTTAGGCGATTTACCACATAAAATAGATTATTTAAGGATCAACAAAGAATTGAAGACAGATACAAATTATGATAAGAGATTGACTACCACATCTTCAATTTACAGTGAAACACCAATTTTCTCAAGTGAAGAACAACAATTCTATCATAACCAACAAGAATTTGCTAGTGATCCTAATATATACCAGGCACCACCTCAACAATATCAACAGCCACCACCTAACTTGCCTCCTTTACAACAATTGCCTCCACCTTCAGATATTCGTAAATCTACCATTCAAACATACACTGATTATCGTCCAAGAACCAAGAACCAAATGGTACAAAATGGTAGACAACCGTTTGTTCCAATCGAAAACGATCAAGTATGGACATCACCAATTGCATCACCGTCAATGCAATCTCAATCATCATTTGGTCAATCACAGCAATCATTGCCATCTATGAATGGTAGTCTTGCTGCTGCCCACTCAGTTCCATCTGCAACTCAATTATCAAGGTCTTCGGTCGTTATGTTAAATCCAGTTACTGAAATCACCAAACAACGAAAATTCAGACCTGCGGGTTCATTACCAAGTACAAAGGGTTCTTCATTAACAAACAGGTCTATCCAAAACCAACAATTCTTGAATGCCAATAATGAGATTAACAACTCTGAAAGTGAATTAATTCCTGGCAATAGAAAGAGTGCGGTTAGAAGGATGATGAATACTAATTTCTAGTTATTCTTTATAGCATCGCTGCCTTTTAGCTGTTCATAATATTCATGTTCATTTCTTTAATGTTTTCATCACGAATCTAGTTATACAATATAGCGTGAAAAATACAATTACATAGTTTTCTCATTTTGCTTTTATTAACTAATATACAATGTCACTTTCAAAAGTGTTACATGCTAAATACCGTATTCAAGCCAAGTCATAATCATCAATCTTATTCTTGTACTTAAGAACGTTTCTTTTGATCTTCGACGAATCAACCCAGGTCAAGTAATCTTCTAAGTTTCTGGTTACAAGATACGCTGGATCAGTAATCACATTAGGTCCCACCCTTACGTGGCCCTGCTCAACAAAAGTAACAGCATCGCTGACCGTCTCTGCCATCTTGAGACGACACATAACGACCGGTATTCTTCTACGGCAAAGTGCACTGACAGTCACTTTGTTTTCCAAGTCGGATATTTTGGATTTGGTGGCAAGTACTCCCATAGAATACAATTTTTCTAACAATAATTGCTCATGTTTTATTCTGTATGGATCCGTTGGTTGTAATAATGATAATTTATGTGCTAGTTTTCTGATTTCACCGCAAATCTTGTTATATTTATGGTAGTCTTCTCTATTTTGAATATGGTATGTTCTCATAACTTGGGTATCTCTGTGACCCTGATCCTGCTTCCAATCAAGGAAATCAACCTTCTTCAAGAGCTTCTGTTCATGATGCTTTAACTGTCTAACCATTGCTTTCTGTACCTTTGGTAGTATTTGACTTGATGTATATGGTCTTAGGTAGTTGAAAAATTATTTATGGAGATGAGTCCAGGCACGTGACGGATTTCCAGATTTTTTTTTGTGTAAGATTCTATAATTTTTCACTTCATTGACGAAGTAGTAGGTCCAGCATTGAAGTTGATCTAAGACTCGTTGGCAAGTTCATATCTAGGACCAAAAAATCGCATAAGCAAACCAGACGCCAGCATGTTCTCTAGAATACCTAGACTTGGCATGAATGCTACTCGTCCATTCTCAAGCAGTACTTTGTTATTATCGAACATCGGTAAACAACCAATCACTATAACTGAAGCAGTCCAATGCTACACTGAGCAAATACCTTTCGAATTCTGCAAGTCTTTCACCAAGGGTAAAACCACCGTGTCATTGAATAAACAAATCGTCGTCAAGGGCCCTAAAGGGGTATTGAAGACCGCAGTTCCAGAGTTCGTCCAGGTGAAAAATGAAAATAATCTTATTACCGTAAGTGTTGAAAACCCTGAAGATAAGATCCAGAGGACCATATGGGGTACCTCTAGGGCTTTGGTGCAGAATAACATCATTGGGACCACTGAAGGACACTTGGCTATTGTCAAGTTTGTTGGTACCGGTTACAGGGCCACTATTGAAACGGCCGAAGATGGTTCCAAAGTGATTGCACTCAAGATTGGTTACCCATACACCCCAAAATTGAAGGTCCCTGAAGCATTGACTGTGTCGTCCCCTAATCCTGCAAGACTTTTGATCGAAGGCTCCGACAAGCAACAAGTCAAATTATTTGCAGCTAGAATCAGAGAACACAAGAAACCTGAGCCATACAAGGGTAAGGGTATTTTTGTTGATGGCGAAACCATCAAGTTAAAGGAAAAGAAGATTAAATGATTGATTGAAACGCTCCATTCATACGTAATGATGCTTTATCATGCTAGTAAGGCTCATAAGGTACTATTGTGATTCTAGAACAGGGATTTTTTACTATCACATCAATATCGGTCCACCTGTTGCAATATTCCATTCACATCTTGTATATAATGCTACATATATGCTTCATATATGCTACTGTCTATACACTATTCTATAGATATAATAGTAAAATCATAGTTACACAAAACACCAAATATGCCTTTTTGACCGAAATTTTTCTTGTCAATTATACACGACCTTTCATATAATTTTCACTCAGAGACTATGAAAACAGTATAAACGATCTTAGTTCTACTCAAAGTGTCCATTTAAGTACTTTTAATAGACTCTAAATACCATGAATAATAGCATATGGTCGTTGGCACGTAAAGGGTTATCCTTTTCCTCCAAGCCACTCATATTTTCCCGTAATGCTGCTCAACTTACATCGATTCATGCCGTAACATCAATGAGAACCCAGGAATCAACCGTGAACCATTCTTTGGAAATAGCCAACATGAGAAAGAGACTATTAGCCAGACCCGGATTATTGGGAGTAAAAAGAGGAATGATAACGTGGTACACTGATGACGGAAAGCAATTTGGAGCTACCGTTATAGAAATCGACAATTGTGAAGTTATCGAGAATAAAACCGTAGATACACACGGTTACACCTCAGTTTTGCTTGGTCAATGTGACAAGTTGAAGAATATTACTGATAAGAACTTGAGAAAGTTTCAAGAAGCTGGTGTTTCCCCAAAAAAGCATATTGGTGAGTTCAGAATTAGAGATGAAAGTGGGTTGATTCCAGTCGGAACTGAACTTACAGCTGATTACTTTGCTGTTGGCCAATTAGTGGATGTGAAAGCCATTACCAAGGGTAAAGGGTTTGCAGGTGTTATGAAAAGACACGGATTCAAGGGTTTAAAAGCATCACATGGTGTCTCTAAGGCCCATAGATCTGCTGGTTCCATGGGTGCTACTCAAACACCCGGTAGAGTCTTGCCAGGTAAGAAGATGGCAGGACGTATGGGTGGTAAAAGCTGTACTGTTTTCAACAATGAAGTGTTGCATGCCGATGCTGAAGCCGGATTTATAGTTCTCAAGGGACAAATCCCAGGTCCTAACAGAAGCTTTGTCAGAATTAGCGATGCACAAAAGCTTTACAGTAAGTCCTTAATGTGTATGAAATAGACCATCGGTCTAAACTCTGTATATATATATTATTCATTCATATAAATAATCATTTAAATCATGACGTGCGATGTAGATAGGTTAGATTAATATACTGTAGGAAGACATGTGCTTCTGCTAATTCCTAGAGGTCAATGTATTTTGTATTTCACTATCAAATTGCAGAATTGCGAGCAGCTAATGTGGTCTGCTCATACTACATACTACATACAAATGGCTTTTTCAATACTAACTAACATTTCAAGATACTACTAGATAAACTCAAATCTAATTCATTTACGCCATAAACTTATTATTTCAATACTTTGTTCTCAAAGTAGTGAATTAAAAAGTAGATAGGTAAAATATCAATATACTAGAATAAATCTTAATATAAAGAAAAAGGTTCCAAAAAATAGTGAAAACACCAGTAGTGAAGACAATTCCCGGATGGTTCTGGTAAAAGGCAAGAACCATGTACGATTTTGAAATTGATCTTCTGGTGATAAGGAAAAGAAAAAGAACCACTAGAATATTCACCGATAGCATTTTAATTTATAGACATCTCATTTAAGTCGGGTAACCTTAATTTATCTAGATTTCCGAATGTAGAAATAACCTCAAAACATATCTTGGAAGCAAACTAATATATACAAGGCATTTATTTTTTTTCAGATTTTATGTCTATATAACAGTAAGTTCTAATATATTAAATAAGTCAGTCTATTTAGATCTAGTCAAAACTGAGTTTGTTAAGAATTCTAAGGCACTTCTTGCGTCCGATTCAGGCAAAACCCTCAAGTTTTCCAATGCCTTATAACAATAATCTTGAGCCATTTCTCTTGTTTTCTCTAAACCACCGCATTCCTCAACAGCCTTTCTTGCCACTTCAACATCACCTTCTTCGCCAAATTTTCTTGCTATTAATTCACCTAATTCTGGTCTTTCTTTCCATGCAAATAATATAGGTGCAGTTGCTAGTCCCAACTTCAAGTCGGCTTGACTTGGCTTACCAAAACTAGTGTCACTGGAAGTGTAGTCCAACATATCATCTACAATTTGGAAGCATAAACCTAAATTACGGCCAAAGTCGTAACAATTTTCGATTATATTGTCTTGCGAACCACTTAAAACACCGGCCGCTCTTGACAGCTTAGACATCAAGGAAGCAGTTTTTAAATATGTTTTGTGCAAATAGTATTCAAATGCAGCACTTACATTTGTATTATGGTCCACTTCTCCTGGTGCTGTAACTGAATATTCATGTTCAACGGTTGGAACTTTACCGGTTGCTTTTGGAATATTCTTAATATCACCATCATTTGTTATTGAATCAGGGCCTTCGTTGCTCATAACAGTGTTCTTCAACTGCATGAATTCACCTTCGACTAAATTTGCTATAGTAGTGGATAATAATTCAATGACTTCCGGGTTTCTCAATCTCGCAATAGCGACAGAAGCTCTTCCTAATAAGAAATCACCAGCTAAAACAGCCATTTTATTACTGAATGCAATGTTGCCACTCGGCCTACCACGTCTCGTGTCAGATAAGTCAATGACATCGTCATGTAACAAGGATGCTGTATGAATCATTTCCACAATTTCGGCAAGACGTCGTTGTTTTGGCAATATACCGTTCAACGCATCAAATTTAGGCAACTCGTCCATCGGCTTTGACAATGGATCCAAGATAACCTTGGGGTTAATTCCGTGCAATATTGTTAATGGAGAGATCGATTCGTCCACTGATTTTCCAGCGATAGAATCATTAGACGGAGTCCCAGCGAACTGAGGTTGCGTAGTAACGTCGCTGCTATCTATAGTTATTCTATTTCTTTCTTCTATTGGGATATTCAGTAAAGCCTTGGATAATAGTAACACTATTAACGGCCTTACATTCTTTCCATCCGCCTCGAAGTAATACGATGACACTCTATTCAACGTAGGATGACCAGACCCAATCAAGTTGGCAATCAGCTTAGCCAAATTCGACATTTCATGACTCACAATAGAAAATGGGTCGTTGAAAGTGTTATCATTCTGAGGTTGAACTAATTTTTCAGCAGTTTCAACGGCAGTTTGGAACGTATTAATTGACTGTGACTGGCCCGAAGAATGAAATCTTAACGATATTATAGGCCTCGGCTTTAAAAACCTTTTCAATACTGGACTCATGCTGTTCAATAGTTTGGTCTATGAACAAATAAATTCACAGTATATTGCCCAATACATGGTCCAAACAATTTTTTGTGAGCTTTGCTCTTGTTGCAAGGTTAAATTCCCGAACACACGACTTTTTTGTTATTACTATATTGGTATTTATTTATGATTTAATTTACTAAATGGTTTATATAGGTAGCTCATACCTCGATATGCCAATATGATCACTGATAGTCTTTTCTTTGTTGAGGATGTAAATATCTCAAGAAAACATCGGGTGGGGTGAGAGTTCCTAAACATCTACAAGCATGAAGATTCATAAATGTCAAGCCAAACACATAACTTGCGTTAACCCAGCCAAACCCTTCCATAGCAACCCCTTTGAAATCCAAGCCTTGGTTACCGTATTCTGCATCAACTTTGTGTGGAATGGCACCCTTAGTGACATTATATTTCTCCACCACAACACCATTATAATCAACGAAAGCTTGAGTCATTAGATATAACCAACGATAGGCTAATCTACGAGCAACTCCTTCGTAACCGTAATTACACAACCCGATCCATGCTAGAATCTGCTGTGGAGCCCATCCATAGGGATAGTCCCATTGTCTTGATGGTCTGTGTAAATTGATACCACCTCGAGACTTCAAGGTGCCAGCCGCAAGTCCACCAAATTCTTCTAGTTTCTGTGTCGAATTCTTAACTAGCATATCCGCTTGTTCTGCAGAGGCTACTTGTGACCATAAAGGCCAAAACGTAGTCGCCGATTCGTAACCTGTTTGTCTCTTCTTTTTAATATTATAGTCATAGAAAATCGAGTCCTCCTCGTTCCACAAGTACTTAGTAATTCTTTTCTTTCTCAAATTAGCCTTCTCTCTCCATTTCTCTGGTGTTTCGATTTCGCCAGTGTCCTTATTTTCCAATTTTCCATCACAGAGTGACTCGATAACAAAGGCGATATCTGCTTCGTACTTATACAACAAGGAATTTAAGTCCACTGTGGCTAGATCCGCACACTTACCTTCTAACCTATAAGATGTATCATGTCCCGATTCTCTTACAGCCCTGTCGTGTAGGAAATACTCGTCTAATTCAGGTTCCTTAATGGTCCCATTATTATACTCTTCAATAAAATCAGTCTGAGAGATGCCATATTTCTTGATGTAAGGATCTAAAATCGCATTGAAATGACTAGCCTCAGTCTCTGGAGGTATACCTTTTCCAACTGGATGATAACAAGATAAACCTGTCTCTTTGTCTAACCTTGGCTCTGCAAACCAGACGTTATTATACTCTTTAATGGCCGCCTCAATGGCTCTTCTTATAAAGTCCATCGACTCTTCTAGCCTTTCTGGAGCTACTTCCATAGTTTTATTGAAAACTCTCAAGGCCATGTCAGTTAAGAAAGGTGGCTGCGACCTTGTCAAATAATAGGATCTGTTAGCATTCAATATTTTACCGTAATGATGAATTTCATATATGAAATTCTCTGTCATACCCCTAGCTAACTTTAAATGTTCCTGATCATCAACAGTGACATCAACCAATAAACCAATGGTTTCCATATAAGAATCCCATCCATATAATTCATTAAATCTACCGCCTGGGACAATATATGGTTGACTAATTAAGTTGGTTGAATCATTTGGGTCAGGGGCAGCACTAAGGGCCAACAAACCTGGCTTTTTATTAATCGATTTTACATAGTCAGCATCAATAATTTCTGGCAAATATTGGACATCAAGACTAATATCTGGGTTTGCTTCTTTTATACTATTGAAATAATCAAACTGATCCTTTCTGTTATAAGGAATGTATATTCTATGACTCTCCTTATTATGTTGAACTTGACCATTTTCGTCAGTTATTTCTTCTTCAATCTTAGTATCCTTAGACATTTCCATTATATTGTCTCTAGTCAACAATCTTGTTAATGACCTCCAGAATTGAGTCGTAATAAGACGCTTCATACGGTACACTGGATTTTCATTCAATCTGGTCTCATCCAAAATCATTTGGTCTCTACCAAGCCTCTTAGCTATTGTGAGCTCTTGTAACAAGTTGGACAACATGTATGTACCTCTAATTGGTGCCTGTCGATATCCATTTGAGTTGGCCGTACCTAATTTGATAACTTTGGGCCCATTATCTTCGATAGTAATTTGAAAATTGTGGTCAGTATCTTCATTCTTCAAGAGCTCCTTAAGTGTAAGGTCAATGTCGTTGATATAGAACTTTCTTGGTTTGAGGAACGTATCATCCATTGAGGCTCGCCTATAATGCAAACGTTTAGGATCAGGTTTCGTCGATGCATTGAAATCCTCCACCGAATCCAGCGAAATGTCTTCATAGATTGGCACTATAGAATTTCTGTTCCCTCTTTTAGGGTTATGTGTTGAGGGAATATCATCCACTTTCTTTCCCGTCAGTGGGGCAAGCCCAGATGACTGCTTGAAATCCCATTTGCATTCGACTTCTGGCGTTGGCGAATCTGAAAATGGACTCGTTTCTTTGTCAGGCTGTTCGGTAACATCCGAGTTAGCTAAACCAGGATCGTAATTGGCTAAACCAGGGTTGTAATCATCAAAAAATTGTGACCGTTTTGGTTCAAAGACGGAAAATGTTCTAACCTTTCCTAATTTCGAATTCTTGCCTGCACCAACAGGGTTGGTCTTAGGACCATAGTAATTCTCTGGTGTATCATAAGGATTGTCATCTTCACTCGAAGATGAAACTGATCTCGAGTGGGATGGATTGCTCATTATTGATATGAATAATCCCTATCTAATCACTTCTTTATACAACGTTCTTCCTTATCACTACTTTCACGATTACTTATAGAATAGAAGCACCAGATTGTGCCCTGTATATAATTTTGATCATCACTGACCCTTAACGGCTACCCTATTCAAGAAGAAGGTATCGTTTTGGCAATCGGGTTTAAAACGGTCCGCTATGTTTGTCGCTATATCCTGATGATCTACATAACTAGAATTGGCCCTAAAGTCCAATTTCAGTTATTTACTCCTCTTTCTCGCTTAGGTCTATCTCTACGAAGATTTTTCCGGCCAAAGGCCACGGAAAAATCCCTCTAGTTTTTATTGATGGGATTTGAATAGATCTCTGCATAATTGTGGCATTTCGTTACCCTTTTATCCATCCAAATTCGAAGGCTAATTAATACGACGCCTAACTACAGAGCAAACAATCGTATGTCGCGGGATATTAGCAAATAGCGGCCTAATGTAGCCTTACGTCATATGTAATATGTCGTATATAATCCCAGATGGCACGACATCCATGTCGCACGTCACATGGCGTGAAGCAATCTTACCTCGGCTGGGCTAATCGCCATTCACCTGTACTACCCCGGTTGTTCTCGTAATATAACCCTACCCGGCTGTTTTGTTGGGAGACTTTCCTCTTACCCGGAGCTTATAGGAGATAAGTTAGGCGGTTGAATCCTACCCCATAAATCATTATCCAACATGTGTACGTATATAAATAACCCTTATTCGCAGTGAATTTTTCAATTGGTCCCTTCTAATACAATTATATAAATACAATTGCTAATTAAGTAAATTAAGGTTTATATTTTCAATTGATACTTCCAATATAGATTATAAAAAACACAATGGTTAAAGTTACAGTTTGCGGTGCTGCCGGTGGTATTGGTCAACCATTATCATTATTATTAAAGTTAAACCCAAAGATCGATGAATTGTCATTGTTCGATGTTGTCAATGTTCCAGGTGTCGGAGCTGATTTATCTCACATTTGCTCCAATTCATCCACATCTTCTCACTTACCATCTTCCAGGGAAGACAAATCAGCATTGGCTGAATCCTTGAAGGGTAGTGACTTAGTTATCATCCCAGCTGGTGTCCCAAGAAAGCCAGGTATGACCAGAGATGATTTATTCAACATCAATGCCTCTATTGTTAGAGACTTGGCCCAAGGAATTGCTGAAAACGCGCCAAAGGCTTTCGTTTTGATCATTTCAAATCCAGTCAACTCCACTGTTCCGATTGTTGCCGAAACCTTAAAGAAGAACGGTGTTTACAACCCACAAAGATTATTCGGTGTTACTACCTTGGATATCGTCAGAGCCAACACTTTCATCTCCCAAAAGTACGCTAAGGAAACCAAGGCTACTGACTTCAACATCAACGTCATTGGTGGTCACTCCGGTGAAACCATTGTTCCATTGTACTCTATCGGTAACTCCAAATCGTACTACGACAAGTTATCGGAAGAAGACAAGAAGGCTTTGATTAACAGAGTCCAATTCGGTGGTGATGAAGTCGTCAAGGCCAAGGACGGTGCTGGTTCCGCCACTTTGTCCATGGCTTACGCCGGTTACAAGTTAGCCGAATCCATCTTGAAGGCATTGACCTCTAAGGGTGAAGAAGTTGTCGAATGTACCTTCTTGAACTTGGACGACTCCATCAAGGGTGCCGCTGAAGCCAAGAAGTTGGTCAAAAACTTGGATTTCTTCTCCTTGCCAGTCAGATTAGGTGCTAACGGTATCGAGGAAGTCAAGTACGACATCTTAAACAACATCAGTGCTGATGAAAAGAAATTATTAGAAGTTGCCATCGAACAATTGTCTGGTAACATCGACAAGGGTGTTGCATTCATCAAGAAATAGATATGTAACTCCTTCCCTATATATGCACCACAATATTTATTTCGAACCGATTTTCTGACTTTTTTGTAGTTTTCCGTGTAAACTATTGATTTCCATGCAACTACTCCGGGTTTGAGTTGGAATATAGGTTTCGCCTCGTGGGTTTTCTTATCTCATCCTTTGTAGACAGGATTGGGTAATGTCATCAATATTCATACTTGAGATCCATTAGCTTCCTCCGCTGGCTCGGTGGGAGAACTAAATAACTACAACCTACTGCCTCTAGCAATGAGACTAAACAACATAGACCAATAGAGCAAATACTTAATTGTACATCATATGTAGCTGAAATTCGTCTCCTAATCATAAGACGGTAACAATCGTCGAACCAACAGTAATATATAATTACACCTAGTTGTTTTGCAACTAGTAGTTGTACCTTAGCATGGAACCATAGAGCTTTTTCCGGGTTTGTGTTATTTCCGATCATTACACAAAAATGTCTTCAAGTTTGAATTTTACTCAACGCAAAACAAACAGGAAGGATTCCTTATTAAGCAAATAGAGGTTGTCATAAAACTTGTGTTAATTCAAATTGGTAAGTAAGTATCAATTGAATACGAACATATAAGCTTTTTTAATTGATTATAAATTCTTGAATAGAAAATTTTTTTACTTCAGCTACTAACATTTCTTAAGTAAGCGATATAAATTTTTCGATAGTTGGATCTAACTTTCTCTTCAGACCGTAAGAAAGAAAGAAATACATTAAATTCAAGGTAATATTGAAGATTATAGAAAGCGCGACACATTAAGGATACTCGGATAATATGGAAACAATTCTTGACTTTTCGAAGGATCTTGATATCAATTTATTCGACCAGGTAGTCGGGACTTTCTACAAAGGCTCAGGAGCTGAGCAAAAGGAAGCCCAAAGCGTTTTAAGTCAATTTCAAGAAAACGCAGAATCTTGGACACGGGCGGATAAAATTTTGTCCAATTCAAACAACGCCCAGTCGAAGTACATTGCGTTGTCATGTTTAAATAAATTGATTCAATATCGCTGGAAGACCATCCCGGAAGATGAGAGAATTGGCATCAGAAATTTCATCGTTAATATGATCATCTCTCTCTGTGACAATGAGACGATATTTGAAACCGAGAGGGCATTGATCAACAAAATTGATTTAACGTTAGTTCAAATTTTGAAACAGGAATGGCCACATAATTGGCCACAATTTATACCAGAAATCGTATTGAGTTCAAGGTCCAGTTTCAATGTTTGTGAAAATAATATGATTATTTTGAAGTTATTGAGTGAAGAGGTTTTTGATTTCAGTCAGGATCAATTAACACAAGCAAAAGCAAAATCATTAAGATTGAGTATGAGAGCAGAGTTTGAAGAAATTTTCAAATTATGTTATGAAGTATTAGATAAGACTACCAAGTCTTCCTTAATCATTTCCACGTTGAATGCATTATTAAAATACATTCCATGGATTCCAGTTAATTATATTTTTCAAACTGATTTGTTAAAATTATTGACCGGCAAGTTTTTAAACCCTGTTGATACCAGGACTATCACATTGAAATGTCTTACTGAGGTCTCCAACTTGAACTCACCAGAGTTAGAAGAAAAATTTATAATTTTTTTCAAGGACACTATGGAACAAATTTATTCTATAATCCCTCCAGATACAAATTTGAAACAGTCTTACAAAATTGCTAGTACGAACGACCAATCTTTCTTGCAAGATTTGGCAATGTTCATATGCACATTTTTAAACAATCATTTATTGCCTTTAGAACAAAATGAATCCTTAAGAGAGTTATTGTTGACATCGATGCATTACCTCGTTGAGTTATCTAGAATTGAGGAACGAGAATTATTTAAGACTTGTTTAGATTTCTGGTGCAACTTCGTTCACGGATTATTTGAAGAAATTCAAAAATTACCTCAAAACGAATTATCGCCTTTAATGCAATTGAGCTACTCCAGCTCAATAAAAGCTACGTCTGGTGGAGCTCCAGACCCTGCTGTATTAGCAAAATTCCCATTAAGAGAGCATATGTATACATCAATTTTATCCAAATTAAGATTGGTTATGATTGAGTCTATGGTTAGACCTGAAGAAGTTTTAATTGTTGAGAACGACGAAGGGGAAATCGTCAGAGAGTTCGTAAAAGAGAGTGATACCATTCAATTATATAAGTCCATGAGAGAAGTCTTGGTTTATTTAACTCATTTGGATGTTGTTGATACTGAGCAAATTATGAGTGAAAAATTGGCCAGGCAAATCGATGAATCTGAATGGTCGTGGCAAAATATTAACACTTTGTGTTGGGCCATTGGTTCGATTTCAGGTACCATGAATGAGGATATGGAGAAGCGTTTCTTGGTGTCCGTTATTAAGGATTTATTGTCATTGACTGAAATGAAAAGAGGCAAGGATAACAAAGCTGTTGTTGCATCAAATATTATGTATATCGTCGGACAATATCCTAGGTTCTTAAAGGCGCACTGGAAGTTCTTGAAAACAGTGGTTAATAAGTTGTTCGAGTTTATGCATGAAACTCATGAAGGTGTTCAAGATATGGCTTGTGATACCTTTATTAAAATTACACATAAATGTAAGAAGCATTTTGTGGCCGTTCAACAACAAGAAAGAGAGCCGTTTATTATCGAGATCATTAGAAACATTCAACAAATCACTGAAGATTTACAGCCACAACAGGTTCATACATTTTATGAAGCATGTGGTATAATAGTAAGCGCGCAAACATCAAAAGATGCAAGAGATAAATTATTAGGTGAATTAATGGCTTTACCAAATATGGCATGGAGCGCAATTGTTCAACAAGCTGGAAAGGACCCAGAATTATTGACTAACACAGAAACTGTTAAAATTATCGCCAACATCATTAAAACTAACGTCTCCGTTTGTAAAGCATTAGGACCTGGTTTCTATTCACAATTGGGATTAATGTATGTCGATATGTTATCATTATACAAAGCTGTCAGTACGATGATCTCTGATTTTGTTGCTAAGGACGGTTTGATAGCTACTAAAACCCCAAAGGTTAGAGGTTTGAGAACAATTAAGAAAGAAATCTTGAAAATGGTCGAGACTTACATCAACCAAGCTGACAATCTCGAAGAAATAGTAAGGGATTTAGCACAACCATTATTTGGGGCCGTTTTAGAGGATTATAGCTCGAATGTTCCTGATGCTCGTGATGCAGAAGTTTTAAACTGTATGACTGCATTAATCTCAAAGGTTGGCCATATGATCCCAGAAGGAGTGGTGTTGATCTTACAAAAGGTTTTTGAATGTACATTAGATATGATCAAGAATGATTTTGTCGAATACCCTGAGCATAGAATTGAATTTTATAAGTTATTGAAGGAAATCAATTCAAAATCGTTCCAGGCATTATTGCAATTATCGGGTGATGCATTCCAATCATTGATTAATGCTGCATTGTGGGCTTTTAAGCATAACAACAGAGAAGTTGAAGATAATGGTTTATCATTAACATTAGAATTAATTGAAAACGTTGAAAAGTTAGGTGATACACCATTTACCAAAGCATTCTACGAAAACTTTTATTTCCAAATCTTATCCGATACTTTCTATGTTTTCACCCAACCAGATCATAAGTCTGGATTCAGATACCAGTCCCAATTATTAGCACAATTAATTCATTTAGTCGAGGACAACGTCATCCAGGCTCCATTATACACACACGAGCAAGCTCCCGAAGGCACGTCAAATTCAGATTTCTTGAAGCAATACTTAGCGCAATTATTAATATCTGCGTTCGACAACTTGCAAAAGGAACAATTAGTCAACTTCTTGAATGTGTTAACCTCAGTTTACAAGGACTTGAACAAGTTTAAAGCAACATTGAGAGATTTCTTGATTCAAATCAAGGAATTCGGAGGCGATCCAACCGATTACTTATTTGCGGAAGATAAAGAGATTGAAAAACAGGAACAAAACAAATTACAAAGAGAAAAAGACTTACAGGTGGGTGGTTTGATTAAACCATCAGAAATGGACGACGAATAATGTAATGTATATCTATTTAGTTCCGCCTTTATTATTTCAACTGTGATTTGCTGCTTATCTGCTGTTTTTCAGTTGCAATTGTCCATAGAGTTTATATTTTGTTATATTCGTTTAAAAAATAGCCATATACTGTGAATAAAATTCTGTATTTATTACTTAATACGGCAGTCGACGTTGTCATCGAATTATCTTTGTGTAACGTTGTAGTTTGTGGTGGATAATCGACTTAAAAAGTGAATCGACACCAGATCCAAACCATATAGATAACAAACAATTCGAATAATAATAAAGAGAGATGTCGTCTGAAGCAACCGCCCCAAAGACAGAAGAGAACGCTTCTGCTCCACAACCTCCAAGTTCCAACGTTTTTTCTATGTTTGGAGCCAAGAAGGAAGCCAAGAAGGAAGACTCAGATGAAACCAAGAAGGAAGATAAAAAGGAATCCAAGGATGAAGAAAAGGAAGACGATAAGGCCGATGAAGAAGAAGTCGATGTTCACTTTGAACCATTGGTGCAATTAGAAAAAGTCGATGTTAAGACCAACGAAGAGAATGAAGATGTTTTATATAAGGTCCGTGCCAAGTTGTTCAGATTCCACGCCGACACCAAGGAATGGAAAGAAAGAGGAACGGGAGATGTCAAGTTCTTGAAGCACAAGGAATCTGGTAAGACCCGTATTTTAATGAGAAGAGACAAGACTTTGAAGGTTTGTGCCAACCACTTAATTGCTCCAGAATACGAGTTAAAGGCTAACATTGGTTCTGACAGATCATGGGTTTACAACGTCACTGCAGATGTTGCCGAAGGTGAACCAGAAGCACAAACCTTAGCTATTAGATTTGGTAACAAGGAAAATGCTGACAAGTTTAAAGAACAATTTGACAAGGCCAAGGAAACCAAATAATTCTACAGGCGGTAGTTATTCGTTTTATTCATTATATAAATCACTTTTGTATAGATATGTAGATATATATCTATTACTTGTGCAATAAATAATCAAGTATTAATAAGTCTTATCGTAGTACATAATTTTTCAGTAATGATGTAGGACGTGTATCTCCACGTGGGAGAGACAATAAACGGTTTTGGTTAATGATGGAAAATATATAGGCATATATGATTAAATACTGAGGTATATCTACTATTACAGCAAATTTTAGGCCACAAGGATTCCAAAATGAAGTTTGGGAAATATCTTGCCTCAAGGCAATTAGAGCTTCCAGAGTATTCCGGGCATTTTATAGACTATAAGGGTTTGAAGAAACTTATCAAGAAATTAGCTGTTCCTGCCAATCAAAATAGTTCTACAAACAGTATTAGCGGAGTAGTATCAGCTACATCACAAGAGGTCCAGCAGGCATTGAAAGAGAATAAGGCATCATTTTTTTTTAGAGTGGAAAGAGAGTTAGATAAGGTCAATTCGTTCTATTTGGAAAAACAAGCCAATTTAGCTGTCACCTTGGATTTGTTAGTGATGAAGAAGAATGAACTACTTTTAAAGTCTAAAGAGTACGTACAGATTGGAAATAGTAATACATCTGGAGGCTCTTCATCTGGCTCTTCTAATGCTAATTTTAGAAATTCAATTTCGTATTTGAATTTGTATCAAAATTTCAAGAAAATACACCAAGACCTCATAAGATTGCAACAATTTATAGAATTAAATGAAACTGGATTTCTGAAAGTCGTGAAAAAGTGGGATAAGAGATCAAAGTCACATACAAAAGAACTATTTATCCTGACAGCAGTTAGCGTGCAGCCAGTGTTCCATAAAAATGAAATTAACGAGTTAAGTGATTTAGTCACACAATCCCTATTTGATTTAGAATCTATTTTAGATGGAGATTATACGTCAATCAATAATTTTGTGAATACAAACCAATCAAATGATACACAACAAATAATTCAAGCCTTATCAAGAACAAGCTCAAATACGAATGTGAGTCAATTATCCCATGATGCTTCCAATATTGAAAGGAATGGTTCTATTAGTTCGATTAATTTTCTGTCATTAAGAAACAACTCTGTTATCAATTTACAGAATAATGAAGTAGATGAATTGTACACTACTTTTGTTAACGTGGCGACAATTAAAGATCCTGATTTATCATTATTATCACGGTGGATAGACAAGGTTAGATCTTCATCTAAGAACCTGTCTTCATCAAACTTAGATCAAATTGTCAAATACAAATTATCCAAGATTTTTTTGCTAGCTATAACTAATTTAAAAATATCAGATTCATTCTTAGAAGCATTCTTGAATTTAATTAATTACGACCTTGATTTTGCTTTTATAAGCGATGACTTCAATAACAATAAGAATATTATTCATGAATGTTGTTCTATTCCTCCTGCGTCTACACACGAAAGCCATCATCATGTTGTTATAAACAATGGAGTAAAGGTTATAAATTCCACTGATAGTATAAACCATTCCAGAACCTCGATAGTAAATTATATTATGAATAATTCATCCAAAAAGACTCGTGAACAGTTGCTTGTCTGTAAAGACTTTAATGGTAGAAATTGCCTTCATTACGCTGCTCAGAATAGTAGACTTGATTTGATTAATTTAATTTCGCTGTTTTTTCCAAAAGACCATATTGATGATTTGGACAACGAATCGATGTCAGCCTTATTATTGGCTATTAAGCATGGGAACTTTGATGTAATTCAAAAGTTAGTTCAGATGGGAAGTAATTGTCATCCAAAATCTGATGAAAGCAAATTGCAATATCTTCCTATTAACTACGCCTGTAAGTTTGGTGATTATAGGATTTTAGAATATTTATTATCTAAAAGTCAACCAAACGATAAATTGATTAATCAACAAGATGTTGAAGGGTTATTGCCATTACATGTTATTTCAAGATCAGGACATTACAAATTGATTAAATTATTGATTCATTATGGATCTAGAGTGAATGAATTTGATGGCTTAAATAAATGGACGCCGCTTTTTTATGCTGCTCTGGAGGGCCATGTGAAAACAACCCAAGAATTAGTGAAGTCAGGTGCCAAATTGGATCTTCTTGATGAAGATGGTTATAATGTTTTATACTACTGTGTAATCGAAGGTCATATTAGTGTTTTGAACGAGCTCTTAAGTTACTACAACGATATTTGTGGCAGACTTCCAAATGTTAAAAGTTCTGGTACTCTCAATTCTGAAATGTATTCAGAGGATGGGAAAAAGGGCATAGAGGATTATGGAACAGCACCTGCTGATAATTCTGCTACACTTGATATGGAGATGTCGGATGAAGAGGATTCGGAAGATAGTGGAAATATTGATAAAAATATTGACTCTATTCCAGATCTCCAATTACCACCACCTATTTTACCATTGAGGAGGTATGGTCACAACTTCTTGGAACAGAAAGTTTTAATTGAATTGATATTCCCGAAGGACTCGGACTTTATTAATTTATTCAATTCTGCTGCGGATATGAAACCTGGAAGAATAACGCTTACGTCCAATATATCAGATATTGTTCCGCGGAATATATTGTTGCCAGTAGCAGATGATACAAAAGCCAATAATAACTGTATTTTTCAAGCTGATGTTGAATCATTACACGAATTCAAGATTGATTTTGAAATATTTCCAAAATTCGGTACGAGACTCATTGCTAAGACCACAGCGATAACCTTTTCAAAAATAGATACTTCATCGCCAGAAGTTAATTCCATTCAATTGCCGTTGTTCGATTTAAGGTTAAGGAATGTTGGACAATTGAAATTTAATTACCAAGTTATTTACCCATTTTCTGGAAACTTGCTTGAAACTTCAAAGTTTGATACGTATTGGAAATCGTCCACAAGTTTCGTGAAAACAAGAACAAATTTGAAACTTAATGCAGCTGGAGGATTGTCGCCTAATAACTTTTTATCACCTTCAAATATTAATGCAGCCAAAGGTGGTAATAACAATGGCAACCATAACAATAATAGTAACAATAATCCATTAGCTTCGGCGGTTGATTTAGGAGCCGGTTCTATTTCTTCTTCCTTTGTTACATCAACATCCTTATCAGGAGAATATCTAAGGATTAGAATATGTCTATTAAACGACGGTACACCCATTGTTTGTCCACAGTGGTCAATAGCAGTTACTGAATTTATTGACTTGTATTTGCCAAACTTGTCGTTGGAACAATTGAGTTCAATCACAGATAGCCTTTTTGATTATAAGAAGGTTATAAGCGATTTGTCCAAAATGACAACCAAAGACATTTCGTTAATCAAGAAATTATTAAAAATAATTTATTTCCCTTTGAATATGTTTTTGGATATTTTGAATGTTGATATTAATTTGAACTTAGAATTGATATTTCCATCATCATATGAGTTAGAAAACTTACCATTCGTTGGCAATATTCAACAGAATTTAAACAATTTTATTGATTTCACCTTGAATGATGTATTCAATCATATAAGATCCCAGAAGGTTAAAAACTCATCAGGTAACGGTAGGTCGATTATTTTCTTGTCTTCAAATTCGTTGATTTGCAAAATTATTAATTGGAAACAACCTAATTATCCCGTATTCTTGAGTATGAATGGAATTTCTTATAATAGTAAGAAAGGCATATTCGAACCTAGGTCTGCGAATGGTCTTTTAATGAATCAAAAACCATCAAATGAAGATGAAGATAGTGAGTCTAAATCTTTGGATAGTAAAGATTTTAGTTGTGGTCAGGAAATAACTATCAGGTCTATTAAGGAGGCAGTTAATTTCACCATTAATAATAACTTGATTGGGCTAATCGCGTCAATTCATTTATTAAATTTTGTTCCTAAACTAATCCCCTTAATTAGATCCCGTGGGTTAATTCTAGTGGCTGCAAGTGACCTAGCAGATCATGAAGATGAAGATATCGTCAACAAAGAGTTAGATTCATATACAAGAACTGAGATCAACGGTTTAAGGTTCGATGATATATTAAGCTTTAAAGATGATATAACCATGTAGTGACCGTTTTCAAGCAAGTCATTCACTTAAAGATATTAAATAGGAAAGTAATATACATGTGCATATATATATATATAAGCCAAGTCAAATAATAGTATTAGAACAAACTACCAGTCTCGTATATTATTTTTAGACCAATTCCAAAAGCTTATTTTACAAGAAAATACTTAGATTAAATAAATTATTAGAATTGTATATTAAAGCTGTAATAGACTGAACTATATTAATAAAATGATGCAATATAATAATACAATTAATGCTCACATAGATGTAACAAACGCCTGCGTCTTGGAGGAGGAGGAGGTGGTGGTGGTGGTGGTGTTTGTGATTGAGATCTCTTTTCGAAATGTATATGATTAGGTTTCGGCAGGAAACTTTTCGGTGGAAGAGGTGGTGGCGGTGCCTTCTTCTTTGATGCCTTTTGTGCTAGACTCGAATCTGACTTAATTGAGGATGATGCAGACTCTGGTCTTTTTAAGGGCTGTACTGGCTCATCTTTTAAATATTCTTTTGGTAAATCTAGCAAATTCGACTCATCTGATATTGGAATCCAAGGAGAATTAGCAAAATCTTCCGTGGTATTAATTGATAATGACTTAAAATCATTATCTAAGAAAATATTATGGTTATTTTCGACATAAGAGCTCTTCAGACCGTTTGGGCCCACTTGGTCGTTTTCGTTATGCACTAGTGCATGCTTATGATAGTCGCTTCTTACTGAAGTTCTGACGGATGCAATTCGGGTGAAGGCCTTACCAAGCGATTCACTTGAAATATCAGAACTCTCGTACAATTCAGAACGTTTTCCCACAAAGCTCAGTTTCGAATTCAAGGATGATGAAGAGGAAGCAGCAGATAACTTTCCATAAACGTTATTTATCAAGTTAGGGTTGTCTTGGTTTTTTCTCTTACTCAATTGTGGCTTCCTCAACCAAGGTATAGACATACACCGTAATGATAGCTTTGCAATAATATCTGCTTGGTTTTCGTCGGTTGCTTCAGAAATTTCAGTTGTCTTACGATTACCTGACTCAGAATTAAGAACCAAGTTTCTCAAAATTTCTAATATACCTTCATTCTTATAACCTTCGGGCAATTCACTTAATTGAGAGAACATCAACAAAGGATACAAAACTTTTAAATATGTGACAATCAATATTCCATTCGCATTCCCACTATAGTCTAGATTGTTCAATTCACGAATGATTATATCCAACAAAATCTTTAGGTCGTTCAAATAAAACAATTTTGCAGTGTAGGAAGTTGTAAATATAAGGTATAAGAATTTTAAGATAAGGATTTTAATAATTTGAGACTCCTCACGATTAATGTAATAAATCAACAAGTTGATAAACCCATTAATCTGTTTATTACTTGGTTGTGAATTTTCTGAGGATAGATGAGCATCTCCCATCATTAAGCCATCAAAAACTTTATTTTTTGATTCTTTGGACGAATATGATTTCATCAAATATTGTTCATTGATGAGTAACAATAACTTAAACTCCTCATATATAAATAGTTTATTTTCACCCTCCCAATCGTCAGCATCAGTATCATAATTATCAAAATCGTCGTTTGTTAGTAAATGCTTAATAATGGTAGGGATTAAGTTGGTCTCGCTAGTCAAACTATTAAACTCGACATCAGACAATAATTCACAATTGTAGAGATATTCAAATATAATATCCCCACCAAATTTCAATAACAAGAACGGGGATTTAGATTTATCGGTGGTCACAATATGATTTGTTATAACATTAGCGATGATAGGTATAATTCCAAGGTCGGACAAGATCTCGTACAACTCATTTCTATCGACTGTTTCCAATATTTTTGATCTTTCGCTCTTCTCTCCTGGGCTATTAGTCAACTTCAAAAGTAAAAGTAAAATAATGCAAATGAACTCCCGTAATGACTCGATTTCAAACTTCACATCTTCATCGATACCTTCACTTGAGCACAATGTGTCCCGACTTAAAGCTGCCAATAATCCTAATATTTTACCGAGGCACAATTCGTAGTTCTTGATAAATAAATTCAGGGTCAACAATTTAAGTGCATAAGATGATAATTTTTGATAATTATGTGTAGTTTCTTCATTTTGGTCATATATATTCTCAACGATTAACTTCATAAAAAGACTTAAGTTATTGTTACATTCGGATGGATCACTGATGATTAATATTGGCTGCAATTGTTCTAGCAAATGGTCCTTGGTCAACAAATTTTCACCAGGAAAAGTAGTTGGAGGAATTTCTGTCTCATCATCACTTTTAGTATAGTAATTATGCGGATAACTAGCGAACGAATCGTACATGAATCTAGTACCAATTGTTTAGAGATGTATTATAGCTTTAAGTATCATGTATTTGATCAGCAATTAAATGTCCACCCTTTGCGATGATAGTGACAAGAAAAAAAGCGAGCGTGGATTAAGTACTACTATTGTGTATGTAAAAACTATAACCATTTCTAAAGAAACTAAGAACCTACAATTTTGAGATAGACGTCAGTACCCCATCCGTAGTAACTCTGTACAGTTAACAGACCCTTAGTTTTGACCTCACCATCGGTGTTAGGTGATAACGTGTCATTAAATATTTCAACATAGTTCTTCAGTAAAGGTAAACCGTAACCAATACCAGCTATGGTATTACCGCCCAATCCTGGTGGTACATTTAAAGTCTTAAAACTCTCTCCTTCATTAGATTCATATGTCGAAAACGAATAATCGAACATATGGTCTAAGGTAGCAGGTCTGATCCCTTTACCTTTATCACGTATACGTAACTCAAGATACGCGGGATCCTTCGAGATTGAAATTGTTACTCTGACAGGATCAAGCACATTGTTCTCTATGTGGGCTCTGAAAGAGTTTTTAAACAATTCCATTAGAATATAATCGAGATGATACTCAATGTATGGGAAAATGTAGTTATCTGTGTTTGATTTTGGATCCAATTCAGGAGACTTACCACTCCAATAGTTGGGTGGGTATAGGTTTGTATCGATTTCAAGCTTCACAGATTGGTCGTATTTCATCAAGCAAATATCATTCACCAATTCTGCACTCTTATTGATCACAGTGGGAATATCTAACTGTTTAATAACCCCATTATACTTACTGCCTTCGGCAAAATTTGAAGAGTCTCTCAAAGTATTGGATAGTTCTATATGCTGGTGTGCAACAAGTCTCATACAAATCCTCTCTTTCAAATGTTGATCCAAAAACTGCTTTATCTGTTCCACCCCCAAGAATCTAGAGACTTCATCGAATCCTTTTGAAATGCTGGGCAATGTGTCAGCATGAGCATCAATAAACACACTGAGCACATCGTTACAAAACTTTTCATTCTCCTCTAACGTAGTGGGAAGATTCAAAGATGCGGTTATCAAGGAATGCATCGTTTCTAAGTAAATACTATACGATTCTGATATAGATGGATTCAAAACGACTAAATACGGCAAATTCCTAAACTCCCTAATTCTTCTAGCGTTATATGTTAGTAATGATTCTACCGTATCTCTCGCATATTGTAATATAGATGATGAGGATAAATCCTTTGATTGTTCACAGAGCCCATCTAAACTAATGGTTGTCAACGGAATTTGGGCATAATGATAAATGAGACGTTCCAATGATGATCTTATCTTATAACTCTTTAAGAAAATTTCCTGTTGTTCTTGCATAGTCTGTACTGCTGATGCAGATGTCAACCCCGAACCTTTGGATGGAGTAGATGAAAACCGATAAGATCCAATTGTCTTATTTCTACGACCATTAAAGCTGATTGTGTTCACAAGACATCTTCTGCCTGTACTCCTGAGTATGTGCCTATTATTTAGAAGCATGTCTGAATATGTGATGTAAATTGATGTAAGAAGACCAAAATCTGATTTTTGATAAGTCGATTTTAATAATGTGACTCAAATGATAATTCGAGTATGATTAATTTTACAGCTAAACATAAATTTGAAGTATGCCAGATATAGATACTTGTCCTATATGTGTGGAGAGTCCATTAGAGGATTCTACAACGTTCAATAATATAGCCTGGCTTCAATGTGATATTTGTAACCAATGGTTTCACGCTTCTTGTCTAAAGATACCTAAAATTGAGGTAAATAATTTGCATTCATATCATTGTGAAGGATGTTCTAAAAGCCACGGACCATCTATACCCAAAAGGAAACTGAAAAGATCAAAGGTACAGATTGATTATGTTGCGTTAAATGACGGTGATGTTTTTGCCGTTGATAAATCACTGCATCCTCATGTAGATAAGTTTCTCTCATTCGAAGTGAATGCTAATGAAATAGACGATAAAATTAACCCATACATAGACTTCCGGAAGGATATTACTGCTGATTATGCATTAGATACACGTCTTACAAGACCAGTATTGATACCTCGGGCAGATCTTGATATAGTCGATATGAAATTACCAATAGAGGGAAAAGAAATTACAATCGACTATATAGCTAATGAAGTTGGTGATGATACGCCGCTAGACGTAATGGATGTTCTTACACAGCAAGGTGTAAATCCAGGGTGGAACTTGGGAAAATGGAGAGATTATTACAACACAGATGAACTAAGTCGTGATAGAATACGGAACGTTATCTCGCTAGAAATTTCTGACGTCGATAGCTTTGGTAAATCCTTCAGACGTCCTAGGATTGTAAGAGATATGGATTTAGTTGATAAAGTTTGGAATGATAAATCACCTAGACCTAAGGTCACCAAATACTGTCTCATGTCTGTCACGGGCTCGTTCACAGACTTCCATATAGATTTCAGTGGAACATCAGTTTATTACACTGTATGTTCGGGGTCTAAAACATTCTTGATGTATCCTCCAACAGAGCAAAATCTCGATATTTATACATCGTGGTGCCTTCAGCCCGACCAAAACTATATGTGGTTTGGCGATTTCACCAAAGCATTCAAAGGTAAAGGCTGTACGCCTTCAGGTGGGTTCAAGGTGACCCTAAGTCCTGGTGACTTGTTCATAATTCCTAGTGGCTGGATACATGCTGTTTTCACACCAGAAGACTCGTTAGTAATAGGAGGTAACTTTCTAACTCTTATGGATCTCTCCATGCATTTGCGCATCTATGAAATCGAAAAAGTAACAAGAGTTCCAGCAAAATTTAGATTTCCAATGTTCAATAGGGTGCTCTGGCTTACGAGCTGGTACTATTATAACAACAAGTCACAATTTCTCAAGGACCTTGGGCAAGATGCACATATCAAAAATGAAGCACATATCAAAAGTGAAGCACATTCCAGAGGTGAAGTTCATACCAAAACTGAAACTCATGCCGTAAAAGACGAGCCCCAGCCAGACCAATCCGTACAATACAAAACCCTCAGTTGTCTTGTTTCTCACTTACAATCGCATTACGAATCAAGTAAGATCAATAAAGTGGCTAGAAACACCATTCCTGCTGGTCTTATTGGCAAAGACATACCTGGGTATTTAGCAAAGTTACAATCCTGGCTAGATGAATTATCACCATAAATTACAATGTTTCAAACCTATTGACTCACTTATATTGTAAATATTGTTTTCAATGCTCTTGGATATTTACCCAATACGCTTCAATTGCATTAATCGAAGTTATCTCTATCTAAGTACAAACTACATATAGATAGCTACATTCGCCATCAATTATGTCCCATTTACGTAATTTTCCATTTTTAAGACCAACAGAATATACAAGTGTTATCATCGGTACATCCATCTCCTTCTATTCCTGTACTCATGAATCATATGGCTATGTCTAACGGCACATTTCTTCGGAGTAATACTCCGTCATATTAATTTTTTTGACCCTCATGCAGTATATGGAATTTTCATTTTATTTACATATATTGGTTTGAAGGGTAAACATATAAAATGTTAACAGCATATTATGGCCAGAACTGTTTATAGTAGTGATGAAAGTATCACGGATAGTAGCAGTGAGGTTGATCCTATTGCATATGTGGAACTGCACCGCACCCGTAGTACACATATTAATGAGGAAAATATAAGTGAACCAGCATATAATTATGAAGACAAACCAGCTAATATTTATGATGAAAGTGATACAAAGAAGCCAATAGAATCGGAAATACCAGATAAAAAACAAACAGCATGGAGGAAATTTGTTAAGATAGTACGTCCGGCGTACTTTCTTGACCATTTGGATTATGAATCGTTTAAGGTTGTCTCTAGGACATGGGTCCAGCTTTGGGTGACGGTTATATTGATGGTTATACCGAAAAGTGGTAATTGGATTGGAAATGCTGCATACTTGATGCAGATAGTAGGGTTCATCATCGCTGCTGGTGGGACCCTGATAGTCCTCAATGTTTTCCTAAGTATCCTTTGCTTCTCTTATGTGATGGTTTCATGGCTATTTGCTACTATAGCCTTATTAATTACCAACCGATTACGAGGTTCGATAACACCCGAAGATTTGATCAAGTTGCTTATTCAAGATGGTTCATGTACCGCAGAGAATATACTGACATGTATGACTCCTCAGATATTCACAGGAAGATTTTTGACCACCAGGTGCACAGTTATATTTGTATTCTGCTTGATGATTGGTTTAACCATGTATGGCATGACATTAAGATTACATCCTTTGATAAGACCAGGATTCGTGGCAGGTATTATCTCGTTGATCGTTCTTACTAATTACTATGTGTATTTCCCTGTATTCATGCCTAAGGTGATTGGTTATACTATTATAAAACCTATGGGAATTGCATTTTTAACCAAAATTGTCACATCCATTTTGATATTTCCTACCACTTCAAGCTTCTTATATTTCAATGGTTCATCGAAAATCTTGAGCGGTTTAAATAAAGCAACTAAAAACAATATTAACTTCATGAAGACATTGAGACCATCTGGGCCTGACTTTTCGAATTTCGAAAAGTATTCCAAAGAAATCACAAACTTTAGAAATAATATTTCCCAGCTTGAAGTTTTAGCAAGTACAATAAAATATGAAATTTCATTTGGTAGACTTGATGCTGGGGATGCTGGAGAATTCAGGTACTTACTCAAGAACTTAATTAATTTATCGGCAGGTTACGAATATTTTTACCAATTACTTTATGAGAGGCTAGATGTTGTATCTGATAACATTAGGGGATTGGGTCGCAGCAGGGCAAGCAGTACATCTTCATATAACCGTAAGAAGATAACCGGACACTCAAAGCTTTTTACAGCTCTACAGCAATCATATAGGTCTGTTGGAGAGTACGAAAACAGTCGCCGGATTAAACTTTTAAGAAATAGAATTTATTCGTCAGATGCAGAAGATGATTTGACTTTAAAAGACTTAGATATTGTGGCTCGTTTTATTACTGCACATTTTATATCGGTCTTAGAAGCCGTAGATATTGGGCTTGAATCTGTTGCGACATGGTTAACTGAAGCAAATAAGTTTAGGACCTATACTATAATTATTCCTGGAAGTCATGAAAAACATAAACAAAGGCAACAAGAACGTAAAGAGAGTTTATTAGATGCAAAAAGAAGATTGAAAAACGAATTAGAAAAGTGGAGCGATCATAAGAGAATCGAAAAACTAATGCAAGGAACGACTAGAAATGAAGACGTTTTATTATGTCTTATTAGTCAAGCTACGTTGTTTCTAAATTTAGCCAAAGATCAGTCTAAAGCAATAATTAGAATGATTGACTTGTTCCTTTCTATTGACAAAAGTAGACCAGCTCCAAGTCTTATAACACCGTTCACTTCGTCGGTTAGAGATTCAGCTCGTTATATCAACAGCACCATAGCAGATGGAGCACCAGATGAACATGAATCTAGCTTCTGGAAAAGTGAAGTTTCTATCAGAGACGCTGATGCATTTCCACCGTCGCATGTATACCAAATTTTCGGTATAAAGTGTGTTTCATTTTACAACCTACTTTTAAACAAGCATCTTTGGTTTTGGATAAGGGCCAGTGGGCTTGTTACGGTTTGTTGTATTCCTGCTTTTTGTAGGACTACAGCTGAATGGTATTATAATAATAGATTGATGTGGGTTCCTGTTGTGTGTTGTCTTACAGTTTCCGAATACGTTGGTGAAGCCATTTATGGTATTATTGCGAGATTTTTCTATGGATTTGCAGCGGGTATAGTTGGAATGGTTGCGTGGTATATCTCCGCAGGTAATGGTACCGGTAATTACTATGGGTATTGTGTAGTTACTGGATTTCTCTTTTTCTATTTATGTTTCTTCAGACATTTTTCAGTTCATTTAAATCTTGTTCCGACAATTCTTTTTTGTGTTACCGTTGTTTTGATTATGGGGACAAGTTGGCTAGATGGGAATCATCCACAAGCTACGGGTAATATTGGATATGGTTTTACAGCTGCTTGGAAGAGGCATGTTAGTGTAACTGTTGGAATAGCTATTAGTGTCTTGGCTAGTTGTTTTCCAAGGGTTTCTACTAGTAAGGTTGTAATTAGAAAAATATTGGCCCAAGCATTAGAACAGGTAGGACTACTTCATTGTGATGTATCCAGATTTGCGTTAGGAAGATTAGAGAACCATAATATCCATATTTTAAGGAGGCACGATGAAACTCTAGAAAAATTTCGTACGGCCTTATTGAAGCTTGCGAGTATTACACGAATTATTGGACCGCTTCAGTACGAAATCCCTATAGCGGGTGATTGGCCTGCATCAAAATATGTTAGATTACAGACGTTGATTACTGATGTTGTTCAATTGTATGTTATGCTTCAATCAATATTCGACCAAATTGATGAACCAGAATTTTGGGTACCTATTATAATGGGCAGAATGGGATGGACAAGTCCTTCTATGACTGCTAATGTCTTCTCTATGACGCATATGGGTGCTGGTTCATTAAGATCTAAAACCGCATTACCTAAAATCACTCAAGCAAATCTTTCTATACAACATTTGGATTTACTAAGATCAAAATGGGGAACTGAAAAAATATCTTTAAGTGAGCGGTTTTATAATCTAGAACCGAATACTGAAAAGGAATATACTGTCGATGAAGGTGAAAGTTTGCATGATTCAATGGTAAGAAATTTGGATTACGAAAAATTATTCAGTGCTGATGGCCAATGTAATATCGTTGCGTTATTATTAGCACATATGATCTACAGACGTCTTGATGAATCAATAATTATTATCAAATCTTTGGTTGGAGAAAAGTACGATTTTGATTATACCGTATTCGACGATGAATACGAAAATGAGTACTGGACTGCTGATTAAATTGAAGAATAGCATATTTTTAAGTACTTTTTACAATGTATTAATTATTTACCTATTTTAGATTCCCTATTTAATTATCTTTATAGTTAGTCGAGTGCAACAATTATAAAGATAATGTATTACCCTTTTCTCTAACTGCTTCACCATATTTTTTGATTCTAATGGATTGAACGGCAATAAATCCGGATGTGTCTTCTGGGGAAAAGCCAGTTAATTCGTCCATAGATGATTCGGTTTCGTCATATAACTTTTCAGTATCAGAAGATCTACCTAAAATAGACAAGGATCCCTTGTAAGCTCTAGCTCTGACAACACCATTTACGGTCTTTTGGGATGGGTCAATCATGGTTCTAACATACTCACATTCTGGTGTAAAGTACATACCATTGTACAATAATTTGGAGTAAGTAGTGGTAACAAATTGATCTCTAATGGCACGGACTTCACGATCAAGAGTCAAACCTTCCAAATCAATGTGTGCAGATCTTAAAATGGTCAAACCAGGAGTTTCATAACAACCTCTAGATTTGATACCAATGAATCTGTTCTCAACAATATCAATTCTACCGACACCATTTCTTCTGGCTAAAGCGTTAGCTTCAGTAAACAATTCGACTGGTTCAGTAATGACCTTCTTACCACCATCTAAGATCAATTTCTTTGGTATACCTTTTTCAAAGTAAACAGAGAAATCTTCTGGGGTATCTGGAGCATCGAGTGGGTCGACAGTCAATTTCCACATATCCTTAGGTGGAGTGGTATCAGGATCTTCTAAAATACCAGCTTCGAAGGAAATATGGGCCAAGTTTTCGTCGGTTGACCATGGCTTAGCCTTGGTTTGAGCAACTGGGATGTTCTTAGAACCAGCATATTCTAATAAATCTTTTCTACCTGCAAATCTGTTGAAAAAGTCTGGGTCTCTCCATGGAGCAATAACAGTAACATCTGGTTTCAATGCATAAAAAGCTAATTCAAATCTAACTTGATCGTTACCCTTACCAGTACAACCGTGAGAAACAGCAAAACATCCGTTTTCTTCAGCAACCTTGATGTGAGCTTGAGCAATAACTGGTCTAGCTAACGAAGTACCTAATAAGTAGACATTCTCGTAAATAGCGTTAGTTTGGATAGCTGGGAAACAAACTTGTTCAACGAATTCCTTTCTGACATCAACAACAACAAACTTGGTGGCACCAATTGCTAAAGCCTTTCTTTCGGCTTCTTCGAAGTCTTCCTCTTGACCAATGTTAGCCAAATAAGCGATAACTTCATATCCTTCTTCCAATAACCAAGCCAAAATGACTGAGGTATCTAAACCACCTGAGTATGCCAAACAAACCTTACCTTTAGACATTCTTTTATAATAATATGTAACTGATTAACGTAAAATAACACTAATTCTATATTCTAGAAAGAAAAAGTATTACATGAAAATTTTATTAGGAAAACGTCCAGCCCTTATATACTTGTCGATAAGCGCGCCTAATGGGCATTTCAATTGCCTAATTGGGATGAGTCATATTTGAAGATTTTTATCCAATGATTTAGCTCTCAACTATTAGTCACTATACTTTTGATATGCTCTATCTGAATGAAGGTATGCATGGTATAAGAGAATTAGAATGATATTAGCCGCGTGCCAATTCTGCTGGTGTATTTATTGTGCCAATATTTAACGCTTATGATCACCGCATTAATTCTTTACGTACTTCCAAATCAATCTAAGAGTTCAGCTATGGGTCGGCAATCAACTAAAGACATAGGAGAATAATGGTGGTATTACACTGAAAATAGTCAAAATGATTTTGATGTACTGAAGATGCACAATTATGAAATCTTGAGTTTTAATATTAGGTCGCACCTAAGCGGTTAACGATTCTAAAGCTAAGTAAAAACAATAAACTCAATTCAACATGAAACCGGCAATAGTGATCGGATTGTTCTTACAAGCTCGCTTTGCGCTCCCAGTGTGGACTGAGCCAGGTTCACAGGAAGTATTTGTTAGCATTGGCCCTTTATGTGTATGATTACCGTCTTTATCCCAATACTCTCTCAATACTGACAATTCCAAGGAAGATGAAGAGTACATCAAGTGCCATAGTCTTGCAAAGAAAAAATATACCGAATGTATAGATAGTCATTGTCAATGTTACTACATTCACGTAATCAGCAGACAATGTATTAAACTATGCACCACATATGTATGTCTTTCAATTGAAACTAAACGAGCATCACTAACACATTCAGCATCACGAAACCTTATATAGGTTGAACAAATTATGCGCTAGCTATGATAATTACAACTTTAGTTTGTAATCTTCAGATTTTAGTCTCTGAATGTATAGCTTACCTACAAGATTGAACATCTTCTCACTGCTCAAAAAGAATATGAACTTTGAGATGTTGAACACCTATGTACATCAGCACAGCATAGGATAAATGTCAGCTCTATATTATCTATAGTGTATTATGATAAACATTTATCTAAAGTTTGGTTTTGTAAGTTTTCGGCGTCATTCATAGTATTAGAAAAAGGCCAGTCTATCTGGTTTGATTCATTTTTAGTCAAACTTACATTCATTTCGACCAAATATGAATCCACTTAACTGACTATCATTCGACCAAATATACAATCAGTGATGTACATAGCCTACTAATGGCCTTTCAAAGTAGTGTCTATTCTAAGACTATGACTATTGGTCTTAGTCATTGTACGCGAATACAGCTGACTCACAGTCAACATTGACTCAATTGAATACTAATTGAGTCACTACAAAACCTAATAAATACGTCTCAAGATACAGCTCCATTCACTCTGTGGCATCTACAACTACAGGTCAAATCGACAATCAACAGTGAACATTTATAACATTTTGAACGGCACTTCGACGTCAACGATCTATATACCGCGCTCCTTAACCAATTAGTCTCGAGAAAATATATTTGAATCATCGGTCATCAACAGGTGAATCATCATAGTCATTTTGAATAATAAAGGCTTATATTGGTGATATGCTACAATATGTCCAATGAAAGTCAGACAAAACGAATAGGTGTTACACATGCTATTAGAGCTAGGCTAAATTTTTTGGATGAAAGATTGTGGAAACGATTTTCAGCTCGAAGACTTGAGCTTATAGATACTTTGGATTTGAGTTCCAAAAAAGCATCCGAACAAGAAGAACTGATCAAGAATGTCGCAGATGCATTGAGGGTTGAGTTCAACTACTCGCCGGAGTATTTCCGAGATTTTGATAAGTTGGTGAGGGCTGCAGTACAGAGTGTAAGAAGAAATAGGAAGAGATCTTCCAAAACTAAAAGAGGAAGTGAAATGGACAATGGGGATAAAAGACGCAGACTGGATGAAGAATACCCACATTCGTACTCCAGGTCCATTTCGCCTGATATGCATACTACTGAAAATTCGCCGAGTGAACAGTACTTCCAACGGGATAATTCGGAGACTACACCAGATACGGGGTCTCAGAAGTTTTTATCGGAGATTGCACGGTTTAACTCTGATTCTCAAGAAGATGTTCATGACATGAACTATTCCAGGAGCAAAAAGTTTACGATCTTTGATAAATCTCGTTTGGCCATTGACACCATGATACAACCAAGGATAAACAATAGTCCTCCTGTTCTACCACCTATATCTAACTTGAGCTTCAAGGCGAGTATTAAGAGCCCCCTTAATTCGTCCGCAAGGAGAATACTTTTACATTATATTGAGAAGTCAAAGACATGTTCGGAGTCCACGTCGAAGCGAAATGAAAATCTTGAAATCATGGGCAAGAGTATTATATCGTGCTGCGTGGTTTATGTCTTAGAAAAGTCATTTACGAACTCTAATGAAACTCTGATTGAGTATTTAAGATCGAAATTGAATCAAGAATCATATCTTTCCAAATTTTATAAAGAATTAGATACGTCAACGACTACGAATTATCTTCTTTCCGATGACATTGCTTCGTTGTCACTATTCACCTTATTAGGATCCTGTGTCAAGGACTTTGGTTTCGATAATATCATGCTCCCGTTAAGTGAGTGCCTATACTATAGTATATTACAAGACTATCCATTAATATCGCAGCATTCTACAGTATTCAATGGTGAAGAGCACAAATCAAGCAAAACATGCATACCCATGTATTCAGATTCTTTAAACCAATTGAACTCATTGGCAGCGGTAGCGACTGAAATGAAGAAGCAGGACATACATAACACAACTAAGGCAGTTACGTTGAAGTTCTTATCATCAGTTCTAGAGTTCACATATCCTACCACCAATTCAGCGCCACCAAAGCTATTAGAATTGATAGAAAACGCCAAGAGTGCGTTCAAATTGTCTGCTAACAGTAATCAGACGACCATCAACCTCCTCAATATAAAAGATGGAACCAGGATAAACTCGGACTCTGACCTTGAAACCCTATTTAGAACACAGGAGAAGGTAGAGCTAGAACTTGTTACTCAGGCAGCACAGACAATCCCCATCTACGAAATAACATCCACCATTAGATCCAATAAATATCTGGACACAAAGATAATTCTTCCTCCACCCTACCAAAATAGATCGGTACTACCAGGCCCATTGAACAACCTATCCCGTATGGATAAGGCTAATTTCAATGACCCCCCTCCACCACCTCCAGCATTGCCCAACTTCCAGCCTTTATTATGAGCATTTTGTATTTTATCTCTCCTATATATCGCATGTATGTACTCATACAACTAATACTACAACTCTCGAACTTTAGCACGTATATCTATCGCACATACATAATAATATACATAATTAAACCAAAATTAGCTGCTGCTACGATGCTCGTGTATAAATAGCCTAAACCCGCAAACAACCCATGACCAACAATGTTCCCAAGATCACCTGTTGGCAAACCTCCCTTCAAACAAACGAAACCAAATCGCGGTAGTGGATCTTATTCTGGTACTCGTATTCCTCAAAATTTCCCAATGCGATTCTCTTCATCCTTCTTTTAATATTCTTGTATTTGAGTGAGCGAAACATGTTTCTTCGATTTATAACCTTCGTCCTATACTATATCTACTCAATTGGCACCCAATTCTCACCCTATCAATTGACTTGCTTGAATTATTACTCTATAGCTTTATGTGCTTGTAGCTATAGTATAGCTTTATAGTATTATTTGCTTATGTACTAAACTTATATCGGTACTGCCTCTTTGGAAAACGAATGTACTAATATCTAGAACCTAGTAATCTCAACAATTGTTGTGTAAATAAGACGCTAATTGTGAAACAAATCTATATTACTATGTGTTGACTCACTGATAACAAAAAACTTGAGAATATCATCCTATATAAATATTGTTGAAGGTTTACACCCACGAGAAGTATAATTCCGTATACATGCCACGGCTGACTGATTATTATCTAAGCTGAATCGGTTAATTTTGGGTGCCAAACTTGAAGCTAATTTAGGTCCGATCCTCGTGGCTGCATCACTGATAATGGTGCGAGCCCAAAAAATTGCTTCGTAATTAAACAATCCATTGTCTACGAAACTACAAAACAAATAATGTTTCAATTACACGGGAAAATGATCTACGGAATATCGTTGTTAGGTGGGTATATTAATAACGAATAGTATCACTTTGGAGACAGTATGAGCCACCCGATTTTAGTGGCTTGAAACAATATAACTGGCAATTTTTTGGGTTCTGGAGTTAGGAGTACGGGGTATTATGCGGGTTATTGGGTTGGATAGTGACTGATAATTCTACAAAATACTCAATCGTACCTAAATATTCTCAAAATAGTTAGTGGGATTGATAAGTCCATATTATTATTATGAAACAATATTATCTATTCCAAACAAATACTGGCTCATCATTTTTATTTTAATATTTATTTATTTTTAATTCGAAACCTAAGTCATTAGTACGCACTTGGTTCATTTGCTACCTTGTATAATAGGGTAGCGTGCTCGGATCAGTATATAATAATAAAATGGTACGCCATCACCAGATGTCCTGATTAGACGCAGATAAATTATCTAACTTTTCAAAATTATTATCCCACTCGTTACTACGGGGGCTAGTTAGTGACCTATAAAACGATAAATGTCAGGCTAAGATGTTTAAGGTAAGCACCGCAACGCTGGACAAAAGGTTGGGAAGTTCCTATTTTTTGTTCACGTGATAACGAGGAAGGGATCTAGTCCGTCGATAAATAAATGGTCCATCAAAACGGATGGGAAGGTTATAGTAGCCGTTTAAGAAGTGGTCAACGTTCATGCGGGAATATGGATCAGGGGCTCCAGAGGACGATGATTATGGTACACCGTTCTTGGTCTACATGATCTTAATTCGGTGTTCGTGGTCTAACTGCCATTTGGGTCTGATTAGGCTTTCTATGGTTGCTTCTGGCTCTTTTGAATTCCATTCTTAGAAGTAAGTTTGATTCGTAGTCTAGGATTTGAAGGTTGTTTCTAGCCGACCGTTAGTGTTGCAGAGTTAGTATCTGCATATAGGTTTCGTCGTATCTTAGTTTTTAACGTTTCAGAAAATAGAACCTCGGAAGTTGGTCTGTAATTGCATTGGATCGTTTTATTGTGTCGCTTAAATTAATGGACCAAGATATTTGAGTGACAATGCCTGATAGATATTGCAAAACATGGTTTGTTCCGTCTGCCTGGGCATGGATGATTGTCCTGTATATATTTTAGAAATAACGAAGCTATTGTATACCTTACCAACTGTAACAAATTGTAAGTAAAGGTGTATTTGAGGCATCCGGGCACGCTTGTCGAGCTTCAAGATAAACTTGTAATTCATGGAAAACCCTGCTCTATTAGACCTGTAAATTAATTCCTTATATCCGAAGACTGAAAGCATGACAAATGGCCATGTAACACCAGATCTTCCAGGTACAGCTGAATTTTCAACTTGACTTACTATATATCTAACACATACTACTATACCTTTTGTATTACTAGCTTTTAGTGGTAGACTCCACTATAACGGAAAATAATGTTACTGGGTTCGGTATCGATCCACCGGTAAAGTTCATTTATCTGGAGTATGGAGAACTCGGCGTCGCTGCACCGAGAAATATTGATAAGTTTGAGTATGAAAAGCTCGGTATCGAGCCACCGATATCTTATTGATAAGCTTGATTATGGAGAATATGAACTTAAAGAACTATATTAGATCTAATCTATATTAACAAGTAGTTCCCTTGAAATTTTGTGAGGATGTTGATCTAATAGACTCTAGAATTCAAATAATTATGAAATTTAGTATTAATAAAAACCAGACTACGAAACTGACCTCTACAATTGAAACTAATAGTATAAATTCAGATGTTGATTTATTTGATGAACAAAGCCAACTTGAACATAAAAAGACCTTAAAGAGGGATTTATCGGCACGGCATATTTCCATGATGGCTATTGGTGGGGCTTTGGGTCCAGGATTACTTATTGGAACCGGTACTGCTTTGGCAACTGCAGGTCCAGCTTCAGTTCTTATTGCGTTTTCTGTCATAGGCTTGGTTGTTTATTGCGTTATGTGTTCTCTTGGGGAAATGGCTACTTATATTCCTCTACCAGATGGACTTGCAGGTTATGGATCAAGATATGTTGATCCAGCATTAGGGTTTACGATGGGATATTCTTACTTGCTTAAATATTTCATCTCCACTGCAAACCAGTACGTTTCTGGTGCATTGGCGATACAGTATTGGATAGCACCAGAAACAGTTAATCCGGGGGTTTGGATAGCAGTTTACCTAATCCTTGTGGTAGGTATTAACTTTGCCGGAGTCAGATATTTGGGCGAAGTTGAATTTTGGTTATCTTCTTTAAAAGTTTGTGTTATTATTGGCCTCATAATTTGCATGATTATTATAATGCTTGGAGGAGGACCTAACCATGATAGGCTTGGCTTTCGGTTTTGGAAGAATCCTGGTGCTTTTGCGACTTACAAAGATATTCCCGATTCTAAAGGTAAATTTGTTGCATTTTTATCAGTATTAGTAAACGCGGTCTTTGCCTTCTTAGGTACTGAATTAGTTGGAGTTATGGTTGGCGAGGCTCAAAATCCTAGGAGAAATATTCCTCGGGCAATAAGGTTAACATTTTACCGTATTGTCGTGTTTTATGTTTTATCAGTATTTGTGCTTGGCTGTTGTGTTGCGTACGATGATCCTCAACTAAACTTAACTTCGAAAACGACTGCAAATGCTTCACCTTTTGTAATCGCAATTAAGAATGCTTCCATACCGGTGCTCCCACATATTGTCAATGGATCTATTTTGCTATTTACCTTTTCTTCAAGCAATTCAGATTTATATGTTGCAAGCAGAACATTGTATGGTTTGTCTCTCAGAGGTGAAGCACCAGTATGTTTTTCGTACACCAATAAACGTGGCGTCCCATATTATTCACTTTTATTAAGTGCAGTGTTTACAATGCTAGCTTTTATGGCCGTTTCAACTAATTCAAAACTCGTTTTCGATTATTTTGTTAGTTATGTTTCAATGTTTGGCTTGTTAATTTGGATAAGCATCTTGGTATCGCATATTTATTTTATTAAAGCCTGCAACAAGCAAGGTGTTGATAGGAATAGTTTTGTCTATCAAGCACCATTCGCACCATACTCAACATACTTAGCGTTGAGTATTTGTTGTCTTGTAGCATTAATCAAAAATTTCACGGTTTTTATTGGAAGTTTTGACTATAAGACATTTGTTGCAGGGTATATTTCTATTCCTTTTTATTTTATTCTTCTATTCGGATACAAAATTGTTACGAATACGAAAGGAATCAAATCCGAGGAAGTAGATCTTTTCTCCTATAAGGATGTCATTGACAAAGAAGAACATGAGTACTTAATGAAAAAAGAGGAAGACCTCAAAATGTTTGAACATTCCAAGGGTGTAGGTTGGTTTTACCGTAAATTTATTGGATGGATCTTTTGAATTAATTTAATTCATTGTAGTATATACTTGTATATATTATGATGTAGCCCTAAGGAAAAGAACCTTATTCTCTTACGTATGTAAAAATATCAATAAACATTATTATAAGTCGAAGTTACAATATCTACTGTACTGGCGAAAAGAATACAAGTCTTATTTATATTGCCTCAATGTCGCTATCACCTTAACAATATGTATAGCGCTCGGCCTAATTTAATTCCAACTCCAAGTAGAACAATGAATATATATTTTCCTGGAAGTTCTATTTGGCTTAATGAAAATAAAATTCATTAAAAAGTTACTTATAAGAAACATCTACTAGTTAAAGAAGGTACGAAAGCCATTATATTAATCATATTTATGATAAATACTTAGAAGTAATACTTCTGAGAATCTGACCCAGTCTTTTGCATTCACTAGCCAAGCAAGAGGAGTCCTGTGCACCTAAAAACCACCTAACTCCTTTTGTGCAGAAGAAAGAAATTATTTCAGGATTATTCTGAATTCCTCCGATTCCAACCATGATACTATTTTGGTTACATGCCTCAATTATCCTTTCACATGCATCTAGGTAAATTGGGTTTTTAAAATCAAGAGGTATGCCTAATTCTGACGTCAAATCACTAGAACCAATAAGAATGGCATCAACCCCTTCAATTTTTGCGATACTCTTTATATTCTTAAGCCCTTCTTTAGTTTCAATCATTGGAATTGTTAGAGTATTTGCGTTTAATATTTCGGAGGCATCTTCAAAACCAACAGAGCTGAACTGAAAGTTTGGAAACCCCGAAGATACAGACCTTTCACCTAAAGGTGCAAATTTAGAAGCCTTGACACACTTCACAACATCATCAATAGTGTTAATATGGGGTATAACAATACCCTGTGCGCCTCCATCTAAAACATTCGTAATAAACGCAGCATCACAACCAGGAACTCTAACAATTGGGGAGATACCATAACCTAAAGATGTGATACATAAATCATTAATTATTTGGGAATTTAACGAGGAATGTTCTCCGTCAATGAAAATGCCATCATAACCAGAGGTTTTTGCAATCGGAACAATCTCACAGGTGCGCGAGATTTTCACAGTTAAGGTAAACGTTATCTTTCCATGTTTAATGGCTTCTAAAAGATTATTCTTAATAAAGCTACACATTTCTTATATCTAGTCCTCTCTTTAATATCATTTATAATTTGAGTCATTAATCTTGATTTAAATATTAGTTGTACTGTGTTTGATTGAGCATATTTTTGGGTTATTTCGGTTGGCACCAACCGAATCTCGGAGGGTGGTGACCGAAAATCAACTGCAATAAGTTGATTGCAAAATGGCTTCGGCGTGAATCCTCCGATATCAATGAAAGTAAAGCCACAATAGTCTGAAATAGAGCATAACAATTGGGGTATTTCTTCCCCATTCATACTATGAATATAAAACTATGAAATTTCCGCTCATTTTATTATTATGATGAAGTAATTGCTGATTGAAAAGGAAAGGCGGTAGCTGTTATTAATAAAATAATGGTACAATACGAATTTTTCGGAGATTTAACTCTAGCTCCCAAAGATGAAATGAATGATCTTAAGATAAAACTTGAAAATTGTCAATCCAGTAAGGTTGATGTTTCCGCAGGAGTATATAGAGGGGAGAATGGTGAGTCGTATACATTATCATCAGTAAAAGCAGCTAAAGGAGTATTACATGCAAATGATCCCGGGCATGACTATAATTTTACCCTAGGTATCAAAAACTTCAACCTGATGGCTGCTGATATCATATTTGGGAAAGATATTTCTACTGGTGGATATATTGCTACATGTCAAACAATATCTGGAACCGGTGCTTGCAGTATAGCTATTAAATTTCTAGTGGACTGCTGCAAACTTACCAATTTCTATATTGGAACACCAACTTGGCCCAATTACGCTCCAATGATTAAAGCAGCCAATGCTGAAGTCGTGGAATATGTTCATTACAATCCGTTGACAAGAAGTCTTGATTTTGAAAGCGTTTTAGAAGCCATTTCTAAAGCTAAGATGCATTCAGTATTCATCCTACAATTATGTTGTCATAATCCCACCGGTACTGATTTTTCAATAGATCAGTGGAAAATTTTGGCTGATAAAATGCAAGAAAAAAAAATCATGCCAGTGTTTGATTCTGCCTATCAAGGGTTTGGTTCAGGTGACATTGCGGTGGACGCAAAACCTATTAGATTATACTATGCTAAAGGATTGCAATTTTTGGTCTGTCAATCATTCTCCAAAAACTTGGGGTTATATAGCGAAAGGGTTGGTGCACTTCACGTCGTAGTATGTGAAAAAAAATTAGCTGAAATTGTCTCTGATCAATTAAGAAGTATATTCAGAAGAGAGTGTTCAAGTGCGCCAGCTTATGGGGCTAGGTTGGCTGTCATTATAGCAAACGACCCAAAATTAACTGAACAATGGAGAAACGATTTAAGAACAATCTATAAGAGACTAGTTGATAAAAGAATTGAGCTTCATGATTTATTGATAAAGTATCAAACTCCAGGCAGCTTCGATCATTTGTTAAATCAGAATGGTTTATTTTGGTTCAGTGGTTTGTCTAAGGTCCAATGTAAATTATTGGTTGAAGAATATCATATCTTTATTCCTTCGAATGGTCGCGTTAATATAGCCGGTTTAAATAATAGTAATATTCATTACTTTGCGAAATCATTTTCCGAAGTAATCAAGATCTCAGTATAGCTCATTATCCATCCAGAAGCACTAGTAATAATATTTTCCCTTCTTTAAATGTCCGGCATGTGTAAACGTAAAACAATTATAATAAATATTATATATTTTACAAAGGTAATACTGATGTGAATATGCATAAATGACTCAAAAGCTCCATATACCTATTAGAATTTATACCTTTCAGTTTTTTGAATTAGGATGCGTATCTGATATAGTTGAAAAAAAAATTTTAAAGAAATAAATAAAACCATGGCTTTTCTAAGAAATGGATGGGGATTGATGAAGGAATATAGAATCTGTTAAAGGATTGATATTAAACTCTCCTGGTATATATTCCTGCAACTCCTGTTCCAAAGTCTCAAAATCAAGATCAAGAAAAAAATTGGATGTGTGGCAGTTGTCTTTATGAGTGGCTTCCTTTGCACTCTTCAAATTAGATCGCAATTTTGTAATATGTTTTAAAAACTCTGTGGCTGATAGGTTACCAAAACCGTGCATAGCCTCCATCATTGAGACCGATCTATTCATAAATGAATTAAGATCCAAATCAGAATTCTGATGTGTAACGTAAGAAAAATAGTCCATGGAGCTTCCCATTAATATTATTGTTGTAGCAGAAAATAAGAAGTTGGTATCAATATACCCATAATATGATATCTTTTCGTTGATGAATAAAGAATGTAGAATGTCACAATTAGACATTGCTGCCTGAATGCAAACCTCAGATAGTTTTATAATACTCGAAGTTTCCTTGTTAATTAGATTTACATCCCAACTATTGGTCCTATTTATCTCAAAAAAGGAAAGAAAAATAGGTCTTGTAGCCAATATCACACATTCATTATATCTTAATTTCAAAGAAACTGTTGAGCGATTAAAAACCTCCAAATCATTGTTGTTGACAACGTCCTTAGAATCTAATATTAAATTAGCATAAAAAGAATTCAATTCACTTAAAATCTGATTAATCGATTCCATTAGCCTATTCTCCAGTGATCGAGACGTATAAATTTCATTGACAATTGACACATTTATCTTCGCCAACTCAATTCTTTTGATCAAAAAGAATGCAGGATTGAATTCATCTTTTAGCTTCAAATCTAAACTATACTTTCCTTGTGGTAGATCAATATTATTTTCGTTGCTAAGAGAAATCAGATAACCCAAATTTGAACTCAAGAAAACATCAAGTATGTAAACTGTCCACCATACTCGTTTATATCGCTCTTTCTCGTGTAAGGATAGAGATATATTTTCATAGGTAGACCTTCTATTCAACCCCATAATCATTGACAATCTTGCAGCAACACCCAAATAAACATAAGAATAATTCAAAAGGTTTAAGGAATTAAAGTAAAGTGATGCAAGTAAAATGATTTCAATATAACCTATCGTTGGAGTCTCATACAAATCCTGAAGAAAACTAATTCCAATTTTAAAATATTTTAAACCAGGATACCCTTCATAGCTTTTAGATAATGGTGTATTATATAATTCACCGAAGGAAAGCAAAAAAAATAATCGAATAACCTCATTCCTATCAACAGATGTAGAACTTATATTGTCGTATATTTGGTCAATTGTAAACGACGTAGTTTTACGTATTAGTAAATGATAATCAAAGCATAATGTCTTGTATGCTACGTTGAGTAGAGAGACAGCAGTTTGCTTATCCGGTAAGCTGTAAACGCATAATTTCGAGCTTCTGGTATAATCCTGATATAATTCAGATGGTGGATCATTGATATTCATAACATTTTTTACGCCGGTAATTAATGAATATAAGTTTTGATTGAAGTGGAGTGACGATGTCGATTCAATGCCAAACAGATTACATTCATCCGTCGGATCTGGTTGTATCGTTGGTCTCCCTAAGGATTCCAATTCTTGAATCCTATCTCCCATTGAAATCCTTGCATTTTCAGCACTCTTAAGCTTTTCTTTCAAGATGGCAATTTCTTGTTTTTGATCTTCAAATAAACTTCTGGAGATGGTAATTTTCAAATTATGTTCTCGAGTCTCACATTTGATATTTAAATCTTGACATTTCTTGCATGGCTGCGTTTGTAATTCTCGTCTACACTTGATCTTTTTTGTATAGCAATAATGACACGCTTTAATATCTTTATTTACTTTAGGCATCTCTGTTTAGTTGATAACAGATATTGTAATAATTTGGATATAAAACCTCCTTCTGGTTACACAAAATTAACGATAAACATATATCAATATATATCTGAATAGAAGCTTACTTGATTCACGATACGGTGGTATAATTCTAAATTATAATTTACAATTGGCACGAAGAAAATTATTTTATATATGCTCTTTCACTAACTTTCCATTTAATTCAGAATCTATACTTTGAATGTTCAAGTCAATAATACAATCATAGTACATTCGAAAGACACGTATTGTTCTAAATTTGCTTCCAAATCCTTGTGAAATATCCAACTGCGTTATCTACAAATTTATAAAAATTGATAAATATTATTAGATCCCATTTAGGACTAAAGAAATTATAAATGATAGAAAGAAAATGAAATAAAAAAACCTTGGAATATCAATAATATGAAAGTAAAGAAACGTCAAAAGAAACTGTAAAATATCAGAAAAATATTAATTTATAAAAGAATTCGAAAAATCGAACTAAACTATCATGGCTATCAACATACTCAAAATTAAAGTTGATAAGGAAATATGTTTGGTCAAAGAACCAGATCCGGTCATTGGTGCGACAGTAGGAACTGAACTTACGGACGATGGTGAAGATGATGAAGTCGTAAAGCCAGAAGTCGAAGTTGCCCATTCCCTCGTTGAAGCTGGCGCGGAGATGGATGGGTTGGAAGTACCTTCAATTGCAGATGTGGTTGTACTTCCATTTGTTTCAGTCGGCGAGGAGTTAGATACATTACCAGATCCATTATTAGACTCAGTACCTGATCTATTATTAGACCCATTACCATTAGATCCATTATTAGATCCATTATTAGACTCAGCACCAGATCCATTATTAGACCCACTATAAGACTGGGCACCAGATCCATTATTTGATCCATTACCGGATCCATTATTATGAGGTACGCTATTAGTTCCAACAGATTCAATGCTAGTGCTGGTATTAGAGACTTCATTAGATATAGTTTCGCTCATTTCATATTTACCTTTGCTAGAAGCGCTTGTATTCGGCGTAGTTGTCGCAATGGTAAGCAGGTCTGTGACGATAGATGTCGGGGTATTATTTTCACCTGTGTTTCCTCCATATTCCGTTGCACTATTATAATTGGTGGATAATTGATTTGAATTTCTTTCAGAAGTATTTTCATTTGGAATAACAGAATTGGAATCCGTTGAATCTGAAGTTGAAAGTGATGAAAGAGTCGTATGATCTGTTACCATAATTGTCAGCTCTCTGTTGTGAGACGTAGTAGGAGATGGAATAGTAATTAGGTTAGCAGCAGATGTCACAAATGTTTCTGAATTAGAGGAGGAAGGATATTCTGTGGTAAAGTGTACACTGTTCTCACTTATCGGCATGCTACTTGACACGGGACTTACTTGTGATTCAGATGATTCCATCACAGAAGTGTATTCATTAGTCTCACTAGTAGCTAATGATTCTATGTTTTTCGAACTTTCAGAAACGATGTCCATGGAAGATGTCGGAGTGATATAGTTACTTGTAGTATCACTGCTTAAGTCTAAGGACACTGATGAAGAGACTGAATCAATTGTGGAAGATTGTAGGTATGATGAATTCCCGTAATAAGGACGTGAAGATGAACTGATTATAACAGGCATGGAGGGTATTATCGACAGAACATCTGATTCACTAGATGCGATCGAGCTTGGTTTCATACTAGAAAATGACGCTGGGGCACTAGATATGGTTGGCGATATTGACATGCTGGAAACTGTCGAATTCGACATGCTAGGTGATACCACTGACTCGCTACTCATATCTGAGGAGGCATAGGATGATGTGGTTGGTACGCTTGAGACTGTTGAATTCAGTGACCTTGATGATGTCAATGACTCGCTACTTATATCTGAGGAGGCATGGGGTGATGTAAATGGTACACTTGAAACTGTTGAATTCAATGTGCTAGATGGTACACCTGCGCCACTAGTTATACTTGAGGACACAAATGGCGATGTAATTGGTACACTGGAGTATGTCAGAGATATACTAGAAATTGACGAATTCGAAGTCGCTGGAACTTCGACTTCAACAGTGGCTGTTTCCCCAGGTGGTGCAGTGTGAGTTATGGTTGTCATATCAGACCCAGTCCATGTTTTCGTTGTGGTAACTGTTGGAATCGGAAGATCAACTTCAACAGTTGCAGTTGCACCAACTGGCTCAGTGTGCGTAATGGTTCTAGTACCGTTACCGGTCCATGTTCTGGTGGTCGTTACTGTTGGGATAGGAATATCAACCTCAACAGTAGCATTTCCACCTATTGATGCTGTGTGAGTAGTAGTCGAAATGTCAGAACCGGTCCATGTTCTCGTTGTCGTGAAGGTTGGAATTGGGACATCGACTTCAACCGTAGCTGTTTCTCCTGGTGGTACAGAATGAGTGGTCGTCACAAACTCGGAGCCTGTCCATGTCCTAGTTGTTGTGACAGTTGGGATTGGAACATCTACTTCAACGGTGGCGGTTTCACCGGGCAGTGCAGTGTGAGTTACGGTTGTCATATCAGACCCAGTCCATGTTCTAGTCGTGGTAATTGTTGGAATTGGGACATTGACCTCAACTGTAGCATTTTCGCCAATGGATGCTGTGTGAGTAGTAGTCGAAATGTCAGAACCGGTCCATGTTCTCGTTGTCGTGAATGTTGGAATTGGGACATCAACCTCAACAGTAGCTGTTTCTCCTGGCGATGCAGTGTGGGTAATAGTTGTAATATCAGATCCTGTCCAAGTTTTGATCACGATAGTGGTTGGAATAGGAACATCAACTTCAACGGTGGCTGTTTCTCCAGGTGGAGCAGTATGGGTTATGGTTGTCATATCAGACCCAGTATACGTCTTAGTGGTGGTCACTGTTGGGATAGGAATGTCAATTTCAACGGTGTCTGTACCGAAAGATGTAGCGCTGTTAGTGGTTGTTTGTGCGTTGGTACCAGTCCATGTCTTGGTGACTGTAGTTGTGGGTCTGACAGCAGGACAATGAGTATCCGTATTTGCAAAGGTGTAAACATTTTTAAAATTGGTAATCACATTTCCACTTGGTGTAGTGACTTTAAAAGTCATACTCATCGGATTTTGCATATTCACATAAAATATCTTCATAGGATAGTAATATCCAGCCGTAAGATGTTGTGTAGAAACTGTTTGTCCTGGAGCATTAGATGTGGAATACCAATGGGTGAATAGAGCATAATTACCGTCATTGGATGTTGACACTGTGTTACAGCACCCAAATGCCTGACCAGCACCGAATGTAACCAACGCACCGTCATCCACGGACATCAGAAGTTGGTAATCACCAGTTTCTGGGGCAAGAAAGTAACCAGTTAGTTCAACACTAAAGTTTGAAACTGTCACAGTTTTTCCATAAATTTGGCCTTTAACAATCAGGTTACTACCGGCAGCTATAGCAAAATTTATATCTGTAATTCCAGATGCCAGAGCAATTGGCTTCAACGACTTATAGCCTCCGTTCATATAATTCAAGTCCCTCAGCGACGTATCGTCTCTAAAGCTATAAGGATAGAAGACGGCATTAAACCCTAATGATGGAGAAGTAAGAGGCAGGCATGGCGAAGGTGTTGCGGCCATACAAAATTGAACTAATGCTAGTGCTAACAAGAGCCCTTTAAAACCTCCCATTTTGTCTTGATCCGAATTGATTTGAAACCTTCAAAGAAAACGTCTTTTGCAATAATGGGGCATTTTATATCTTATATGAAGATGAAAAAATGGAATTCTACGAAACGTGAATAGCACTTTAAATCCGTATACGAAGAATTTTGCATTGTTTCCGGATAATTACGCCTGAAATTATATCAAATTTCTTCTATACTTTGCCTTGCATATCTGAATGAATTTTGGTATTCGTCTAATTTCATCGTATCTCGATTTGTGCGGATTTTGTTATTGATCTGCCTAAAACTTCTCGCCTCGGTATACGTGATGACGACAGTCACATATGTTCTAGTGCACGCTGTACGCGGGCGAAGGAGTGAAATATGCATAAAATATTATTTTTAGGGTGCTGCAAATTCCTGTATATATATTATGGCCTACATAATTGAATTGTAATGCTGCTTATGCGATAAATTACGAATCGCACCGAACTTTAAATTCTCTCTCACTAAATTATACTGAATCAACTGTTATCGTCGGAAATGGCTTAATTTCTATTAGTAGAGAGATATGATTTATTCATGATTAGAGGTTACAAATGAACGGACAGATTGAAATAGATGATATAATGTACATCACAATATGAAGAGGTGTGAAAAAATTTGCCGTACTCGAGCAATGACAGATATGATACAGTGAATGAATACCGGTACCGGAATGCAGGAAAGGTTTATTATTGTAGCTAAAACTGTTTTAGTTAGTATAGATATAAGGCATCCTAAATGACAACCAAAATGGAAGGTGATACAACGCCGGTTCATAGAATTTTTCATATTACGTACAAGATGCTTTCTAGAGATGAGTAGTGACCAACATTAAGGCCAGCATGAGTTTTCCAAGCCTTTATTTGAATGGCATTTTCTTAGGTCACCATTGCGATGTTTCTATATTTGACCAATACTTTTTGTTCCATATGAAGCCTCGGTTGCCAGCTGTAGTACAAAAATATTCGGCGCATGATTTCGCCTAAGCAAGCCAGGTCTGCATCTTACCTTTCTAATGGGTCTTCGTTGCAGGCTCATCGGGGATATTCATTCAACTAAATCCTAAAATAGATACAAGGTTCGGATAGGTATTGTGTATTAGACCCATAATTGTGTTGGCACGATCGGTAAAGCTTCGGTCTTTTTCTTAACCAAGAGTAAATATTGGTTTATGCCCGTTTTGGTAATAGATCTTACTACTTCAGTTTCTTTCTTCAATCAACCTGAAAATGGGTTGAAAAATTTAGTCACTTAAATTGTTTATTGTATGTAGTTTAAGTGGTAATCTGAAATAACCGTGAAATTAGTTTGTTGTCACAATTTTTCAGCTTTTATAACAATTTTTTGGTCTAGCAACTTATAAATGGAAGTGCTCAGCATTTTACACTAAGCTTAATAGCAATACTGGCTTGGGAGATGTTATATATGACTATATCAGTAACATAATGCAATTACTTTGTATTGTATGTGATTTGTGATTTTACGTCCAATAGTTCGAAAGTATTTTAATAAATCATGCATTATCGTAAAGCTTTTAATTTCAAAAGTCTAGTGACAATATTAAGCCTATTATTGATACAATTACCACCATATATGTAGTATACTATAATTTTGGGGATTCCCATGAGTAGAAAATGGTTCCACATTATTCGAAGGAAAATTATATTCGCACTAAACACATATTTTCATTCTGTAGACATCATTAAATAGGTCTGGTATTTTATTGAATCGAGAAAATTATTCAACAATATATATATCATGGTATTCTTAAGCCATTGAATTTCTGATAATCTGAATTGTCACGACAAATCTTGAAATGAATTCAGGAACTCAGTCAAACCTTTTGCCCATGATACGAGCACATACAATTGTATAACTACGAATTGTGAAACCAATTGTGCACACAGTTTATTTTACCTTTGAATTTCCCACTTTTAAAGAATACTAGCTGCTAATGAATATTTCGTTCACAGACATATTTGGAAATAAGCAGTTTTTAAATGAATGTTTCTTCATTTGGAAAGAAGTTTCGTTTCTTCTTCATACCATTCTATTATTTTGATAAGTATAATGTATTTATTCATAAAAATTAACTAGCCAAATTGATGGAATAACAACCTAATATACTTGAGAAGAAACTAAATGAATACAATAGGATTCAGGTTAATGCAACAGTATCGAAAAATAAGGATGGTTAATTGTTTATTTCCTTAATTTATTAGATGTACGCGATAGCAAGCAAGAATGTCCATAACAAAGAACTTCTTTTTTTGGAGAAAGCTGCATCACCGCTGTAAACACTAACATAAGTGAAAGCCGACAGTTCAGGAGCCGTGGGAAAAGTAGATACACTGAGACTAGGGACGGGCGCAGATGATACAGTTTTGAAATTATTAGAAACTTGGTTGAAAGTTGCAGCAACACTAGGTCTATTACTGAGGTGGAAGGTAACACTAGAGCCTGGTGTCATTAAGCTATAATCAGTATCAATCGAGGGTGAAGGTAATTCCAGTGACTTTGGCCCAGGGGCTCCATTGATGCTTAATGTAGAGCCCTTTGAGCCTGTTGGTAATGGATGATGTGCAGTGTAAGTTAAGTCTTCCTTAGTGATAATACTAACACCAGCAACCGATTTAGCATGTTCGTCTTCACTACTTGAATGAATATCCATGGCAGGGTTTTCGCTAGCTAATGTGTTGCCCACTACACTGCCCGGATGGTCATTTAATGATGTTAATGTGGGCGAACCTATACTCATCTCAGAAGTTCCTGATTCTGTTGGAAATAATGGATAAGTGCCAATAATAGTCGAAGTGATAGTAATGCAATCACCATTGGAATTAATTGTAACGGTAGTTTCACATTTTTGGATAGCTATCGATTGGCCCGAGCTGATAGTTCTAAGAGTAGTTGTGGACCCAGTGACGAAAATACTACTAGTTGCAGGAGCCGTTTCAGAAGGAGGACTATACAATTGGTATGTTGGTATAGACGTAGCGGTTGAACTCGATGAAGTGAGAACTGAACTTGATGGGATAATTGATGAGCCAACTGAACTGGATGAACTGGTTAAACACGATGAGGTGACCACCGAGCTAGGTGAGACGACTGAACTGGATGAAGCCACTGAACTGGATAAAGCAACTGGACTAGATGAAGCCACTGAACTGGATAAAGCAACTGAACTAGATGAGGCGACTGGACTAGAAGTAGTTGAACATGATGAAGTTGTAAGCAAACTGGATAAAGCGATTGAACTGGATGAACTGGTTGAACACGATGAGGTGACCACCGAGCTAGGTGAGACGACTGAACTGGATGAAGTTGTAAGTGAACTGGATAAATCAACTGAACTAGATGAAGCCACTGAACTAGATGAAGTTGTAAGCAAACTGGATAAAGCGATTGAACTGGATGAGCTGGTTGAACACGATGAGGTGACCACCGAGCTAGGTGAGACGACTGAACTGGATAAAGCAACTGGACTAGATGAAGCCCCTGAACTAGAGGTAGTTGAACATAATGACGTTGTAAGCGAACTGGATAAAGCGACTGAACTGGACGAAGCCACTGAACTAGAAGTAGTTGAACACGATGAAGTTGTAAGTGAACTGGATAAAGCAACTGAACTAGATGAAGTAGTTGAACACGACGACGTTGTAAGCAAACTAGATGAAGTAGTACACGATGAAGTTGTATGTGAGCTAGATGGAGCCACTGAACTGGATGATGTACACTCCTTTTTTCGGAAACAGTACAAAGAATCGCTCTTATGGAATGGATCTTGACAGCCAGTATAGATATCATATGACTTGTCGTATCTCCATGAATTACATTCAGTTTTGTCATAAACGCCTACCAGACACCAGTCAAATTGAAATGATACAGCGGGTATACATAATTCGCCTCTAGTTCCGTCTATCAGATCGATGGCGCCGACAGTAAATGTGTAAGTAAAGTCGCCAGGGTTTGTAATTAACTTGACATTTCCATTTCTTGAAAATATGAAAGTATTTACGGGCGTCATTATCTTCAACTCACTCAATGAACTTAGCGACATAGTATGGTCACTCTTGAAGTGAACAGTAACATCATAACTGTTACCACCAACCAGTTCAACATTAGTTATACTGACTTGAGACTTTGGTAAGTTCGAATATTTCCATTGTGCCAAATTGGCTTTAGGGCACTTGGGATATGGCTCAAATATTTCATCACATGAAGTCAAATGTCTGGGAGAGACATCGACTTTATTATCTGTTACAGGTCGGGAAATAACGCTGGCACCAAACGTTAAACAGAACAATACAAATTTAGAAGTAAAGAGCATTGTGATCGGATATTACACATTAAGAATTTAAATAAAGCAGGTAAAGTTGACATTTTTCAACTTTTAAATAATCTAAAAGATGAAGCTGACGAAGTGGACTGCTACGCTTGTTCTAGATCGTATATTTTAAATCCTTTGGTAATATTTTATACAACTGACATATAGTACGTGGATATGGCAATGACCTTAGGCACAACGATTACATATACTACTGATTATTATTTTTTTTTATCTTCGGACATATATTTTTATCCAGTTTACCATACTCCTGCTATTTAGTCGTATTCTAGATTCCCATACGGCAGTAATTCCATCTTAAACAGTAATCCCTTCATCTATTTTTGTCTAAGGGCTTGGTTATTTTCTTATTATGGAAAAATATCAGTAGGGTGTGGTATCGGAATTTTGTTTATACATTTTTAAAGATCTTTACGTATATCCTCACCGCCCCACATGCTACATGAATTATGAATTCTAATAAATTTCCATGCATGTAACATTAGCTGAATTAGTTATAATTTTTCAATCAAACTTGGCGTGGTACAACTTCGCGAGTGTCTAACATTATGTATTGAAAAGAGAAATGTACATCTTTTCTCTGTCTCATAAGCTGACCTCTATTCTATAGCTTACACTCCATTGGGTAATTTAGTGAAATATGCCCGGTCGGTAGGCGAAGTTATATTTTGCTGAAAATCCCTTAACCCATGGCATCATTGTTTTTTATCTCAAAGCTTAATATATAGGTACAATGAAGCATATCATAAGACAATATCGAGATTAAGTCCTAGTTCGTACGCTCTACGGAATATTTTTTGTACCGTAACCAACTCATAAAATTTCGTCTATTCGGCGTTTGACTCTGGGTGTCAGATGCACCCTATTCAAGTAAGGAACCAAAGGGTGACGTGCACAATCTGTTGTAGTTGCAACTTCCTGTATATATATTATTATTATTAGTAGTAGTAGTAGTACGTAGGAATTATTTTTCCTTTACGAGGGGTATGAAATAGGGCCAACGGTATCTGCTAAAGATGCTGAAGCTAGTTAAATTGAAATGTTTCCAAACCAGCAGGCTTAGGAAAGCTATATTCGTACAATGGTCATTTATTCATCGCTAGTATGTAATTGAGTTACTGCTGTATTTACTCCTCTCATAAAGAATATGGTGTTCTAGGGTCCAACACCTAATTATATAAAGCCGTCGTAATGGTCTGATGTTATATGAACTGAACAGCTTTAATGTGATATATTTAGTAACCATGTTGCGAATCTGCGAATCTGCGAATCTCACTATCTCGCTAGGAATGAGAATCAGAAAAAATATCCTGCCCTCGTCCAAGCAGAAGCGTGTAACACAACTGACCACACCAACCACACCTAGTTCAAAAACATGTGACTTTGTTTTAGTCTGACTAGACTAAAACTTAAAATACGATTAAAAATTGTTCTAAATCGTAAATCGTAACACCGCCATCGCCGTATTCTCGAGTTACCGGTTGGATCACTTTTTTCCCATCTACTAATGTGGTGATTTTTGAAACTATTTTCTTCCTGGCCGAGCTATTACCAATATTTAATCATACTTTTTCGCAGCATCTCTTTTTTGCACATAATTAGTGAATATTTAAGAGCTCTTCATTCAAGATTACAATACTTATGTAGACATTGTAACCGATACTTAAGGAATATACATAATATATACCAATGGCTAGCTCATATGGTTTGTATTTTTTTAACTTCGGTTTTTTGTGTTGAAAATTGGACTCTGTTGTTCACGGGAATGACGAAATAGGTGGGTTCCTGCTGAAGCTATATCAAAGTTTAAAAGTACCAAATAGGAACCGGTCAAGTATAGATATGGCTTATTATTGACGAAAACTTCAAGGTATACGAGAAGTATTGGCATTAAAAACTGGATTATACTGGATAAGGCTATATATAGCGAAAAACTTGAACATCGATGATCGAAAACTTCAAGGTATATGAGAAGTATTGGCATTAAAAACTGGATTATACTGGATAAGGCTATATATAGCGAAAAACTTGAACATCGATGATCCAAGTGTATAAAATACAGTTACATATCAACTTCGCAATGAATTTGTCGAAGTTTGGTTTCTTCCAAGTTCGTGAGAGAATACTGAATGTAAGCATAATTTCTATTCAGCCGCAAATCTGCCATAAGGAAACCACCATTCACGTTCTATGAGCTCTAGATCTGAACTCTTCACGGATTACTCTAATCTGGATCTTTCGATGTACAGCTTAACAAGCCCAACCAATAATTTATCCAATAGCCAATCCTTTTAATATCATACATTATCCGAGAATTTTTGAGTCAAAACCAAATTAATGTAAATAATATATTAAACTCTATTGTTATCATTATCCTCATGTATATAGACCCTAATTTTGGAGTCTTTCAGAGTAGAAAATGGTTCCAAATACTATTCGAAATTAGGAAATGAACACTGTTGTATTCGCACGACCAAAAATATATTTGAAATGTAAATCGGGTTATGATCATTATTAAGTAGGGTGATATTGTATCAAATTGAGGGAATTAGGCTGATAATATACATATAATGTTACCATCGAGCAATCACAAGCCTAATAAACTGGGTCCATCTCGGGATATCCATGAAATGGATTCTGGAACTCAGCTAGACCTTTTACCTATGATCGAGAAAAATGACTTATCCGATAGTATACCAACAAATGGCGAATCCAGTAATAATACAGTGGAATCAGGTGTAGATTATTCGAATTTGGTAATGAAGACAATTAATCCTAAACCTCTGTATGTACCACCTTTGAATTTCTCACTTGTAGAGGATGGTATTTATAGATCGGGATTTCCTATGCCCATAAATTATCCATTTTTAGAACAATTGGGGATAAAAACTATCATATATTTGGGAGATTTGGGAGAGAAGAAGAAAGATGAAAAACTGAAGAAGAAGAATAAGAAGAATAAGGAAGAAGGAGATAAAACTCCTAAGGAAAAGGAGAAAAAGGACAAGCACGGAACAGCGGAAATAATGGATAATTATAAAAAGTGGATAGAGACAACCGATATAAAATTTCACGATCTCTTCATAAAGTCAGCTCTGGAGCCGTTTACACTTGAAGAAGACCGTACACAGGCGTTGGAAACGATAAAGACGGCCTTGCAATTGATAGTAAATAAACAAAACTTTCCAATATTAATTCATTCAAATAAAGGAAAACATAGAATCGGGGTACTTGTGGGGTTAATGAGAAAGTTATTACAAGGGTGGTGTTTGAGTGGCATTTTTGAGGAATACGAAAAGTTTGCTATGGGCAAATCTGAATTCGATCTAGAATGTATTGAGCTTTGGCAACCAGAACTCTACGTCGAGAACGAATGGAAACCAGATTTTGTGAGAAGCTGATATAGACGAGTTAATCTCGATGTACGAAGACAATTTATCCAAAGATGTGCATTCTATCCGTATGTACAAAGTCTTAAGCCAGCATCCCCTGGGGTTCTCCGAGCTTCCTGGGCTATACTACTCTGACAGATCGCATAATACCTCATCTGTTATAATTTCAAGTATATACTCATTTATTTCGGTTTACATATTATTCTTCATTTCTCTTAGTTTACCCATAACTTCCGCGCTATCCGAAGCACCAGTGATCTTCTGTACGTCTGGATCATTCAATCTCATAAATGGATTGAATTCTAATTCATCACCAATCGTGAATTTGCCTGCAGTGAATTCATTTTCATTTACAAACTTGTCTAACTTCTTAATAGCATCATTATTCAAAATAGTCTTAGAAAATTTGACGTTCGACTTGGTATACTCATGTCCTGGATAAACCTTTGTTTCTTTTGGAAGCTTACCCAAAATTGAGTTCAAAGCCTTATCCATCTCTTCTCCGGAACCTTCGAAAAACCTACCACATCCACTGATAAATAACGTATCTCCCGTGAAAACTGCCTTTTCTTTCGTCGACGAATCCTTAACATAATAACAAATTGAATCTTGTGTATGGCACGGTGTGTGTAACGCAGTAATTGATAGGTTATCCCCCAAGTCAATGACCTCCTGGTGCGATGGCGTATATGTTACCTGTGGAGAATCTTTTCCAGCAATTATTGGTAAATCAGGGTATTTCAAATGGAAATCACTATTTCCTCCAGAATGATCATAATGATGATGAGTATTAACTATTGCCTTCAACTCAAAACTTGGATTATGTTTGTTGAAATATGCGATTACATCCTCGGGCTCTGCTGGATCTATCAACCAAGCATTTTTAGTAGGCGTATCTATTAATAAGTACGAATAATTATCACCAGTACCCCATCTCATAGGAATTGATTCGACATGCATTTTTCTTACTGAATTACGAATTAATGATTGACTTACTCTTCTTAATATCGTCATATATAAATATAAAAGAAGTAAATTTCTGAGTTGGTAATCCTCTACAATGACAGGTTAATTCTATATAGCAAGCAGGTATTTATTGTATGCAGTACTGTTCACTCTTTAGACTATACTAGTATAGAACCTGAAATTATGACCAATAAAGCATCAGCAAGAAGGCATACTAGGATGAACATGGTTAGTATGAGATCACAAGATTTAATCTTTGTGATTCCACCTCTTTTCAACCATTCCCTCAGGTGGACTGGTTTCATATTTTTTATTTTGCGCTTCCTCCCAATTTGTAGTCAAAACTGTACCGTTTGACTCGACGTAAGATTTCATCATTGCCCTTCTAGTATCATCATCCGTATCTTTGTATAATTGAGCAAAAAACTCGTTTTCTGATTTTTCGTTGTCGCCGTCGTCGTCATTAATTTTGAATGCGGACCAGTTAATAGATTTTTTCGAAGAAGATGGATAAGCCAACCCCGTAGTCTTAGCAGTATCACTCTTGTCCGTAGGCTCCGAGACTGTAGCTGTTGCAATATTTTCCGATGCTTCCAAACTGGACCACTTGCGGGGCTCTTTCTTTTTTAACGTGATTTCTAATTTAGTAGAATAGATTCGAGAAGTAGAATGTTGTGGGTCGATTTCGGCAAATAATGGTTCAAGGTTGTAGTTATATTCCGACGTAGCGGAACTCGGGAACGATACAGTTACCAGATTTGGCTTAAACTGGACATGTAACTCGGGTTCTTTGATATTTTTGGCATATATAGTTATGATAACCGAATCGTTCGTTTGGTACCAGTCGTCCCTAATTTTAACTTTTAATGGAGCTTGGTTGTTGATCACATCGATGTTTGTAGATGGCTTTCCTTGGATATCTTTGGCCTCGTTCTTACCTGATTCTATATTCGATATAGCTTCGTCTTCCTCGTTCTCCGAATCATCGGCCGGGGGGTTCTTTTTTAAATCATATTCACATTTGTTTCTCCATGACTCAACTGTTGCTTCAGGACAGTCAAATTCCACCGATTTTTCGAAATTTTTCAATGCAACTTTGTAATTCCTTTCCGCGTAATAAATTAGACCCAATCTAAAGTAACATGCTCCTAGCTCCGCCCGTTTGCCCTTCTGTTCAGCAATAACAAACGCATCAGAGACATCCTTTTTTGCATTTTCGTAGTTGTTCAATTTCCGATATGCAGTTGACCGTTTTAAAAGCGCTTGAATCGATTTTGGGTGTTCTTTCAAGGCTGCCGTATAAGTCGCAATTGCACTTAAGTAATCCTTTTCTTTCAACTCCGTATCTCCTTTTGTAAAAAGCTGTTCAATTGCCATTATAACCATATAATTACGTTCCCACTAATGTTATGTTTTTGTATAGTTGATCGATAATCTTAGTCTAATACTTCGATCATTAAATTTCTACATTTCGCATTTAGCCTAATACATTATGAAAAAATACAACCTATATACTAAATCACAAATTACCAAATTCTTCTCCAGATCTTTGTCCACTTATTAGTATTACTAGTTAATTCTATAGGTCGTTCAATATTAGGCAAGGCTATCCAAAGACCAAGCATACAACAATATAATGCAATAAAAACTGGCATAACAACGTAGGTACCAGCACTTTGAGAGATCAAACCGACTATGAATGGGAAAATTGCTCCACCAGACGACCCGAAAGCAGTAATTATTGTTAATGAAATAACCTGGATTTTCCTAGGTATAAGCTTAGCCGTGAGACCAATTTGTAATGGATAGTTTGGTCCTATCGTAACACCTGCCAAAGAAATAAATACACCTTCAGCTATAGCATTTGGAAGTAACCACCCAAGAAGTACAAGGCAGATGGATACTAGAGACAAAAGTATGACGGCCCTTCTGGCTCCTAATATCTTTTGCAACGGTTTTGTTAATAGAAGACGACCCAAGGTTAATCCACCCCAGAACCCCGATGCGACGTAACCCACCGAACTACTACCGTGTCTGTAGTCTAATAAGAAAGTGACAACCCATCCGGCTAAAGACACTTCTGCACCTTGGTAAAATAATACGAACAATGCAAGAAGCCATGTCCTGTAGTTTTGAAGAGCCAACAACATGTCCGCAGAATGTGATGATTGCTTATCCTTACTAAGGACATTTTGGACATTCAGTCCTTCTCTAGTCAACTCTTGCAACCCAATAGCTTCTTCGACTTGTTGTGAATCATCTGATTGATGTTGACGATTATGAGGATCATCATTTTTCGGAGTTTCATTTGATTCATCAGTATCCCATAGCTTAAGATCTTCGTCTGCGCCCTTGAAAGAAAAATAGAAGTTTACTCCATTGAATAACATAAAACCTAATGTAATAAGATAGAAATAATGCCATTTAACACCGGTATTGACCATCGCTGTAGCTATCAACGGCGAAAGAGTTGCACCTAACCCATAAGATCCATGTAGAAAAGATAAGTATTTAGACAGATCGTACATCCGTGTAAAGAATATATTAGATTGGGACAAGCCAATTGCAATCCCCATTCCACCGAAGAAAAATCCAATCACAACTAACGGAAAATGTGTTCCACTAGAAACTAAAGCATACATTATACACGAACAAATGCAGCTAGTTACCAATGAATATCTTTTGCCCAACCATGGTTGGATCTTATGTGATAGCATAGCTATTAATATGAATCCTGCAGCATTAGCCATCCATATCAATGATACAACTGCGTATGTAATTCCGTAGTAGTCTTCAATAAATGGCAAGATTGCACCTGGAGTAGCATCTGACCATCCTCCAGCTGCTGACCAACAACATGTAATAATAATCCGATATAAATTACCAGGCGGATTTTTAGATGTCATTATTTGCCTACCTGCGTTGACTTGTTGAGGTAATGGTTCTAATGTTGGGTCTCTATTATTAGTTAATTGGATTAACACATTATTGGTAGATTCTCTAGAGGTAATTTCAGGATGGGAAGTATTCGAACCACGATTCACAATCTCGATGGATTTTCTGGACATATTTCCATTACGAATCTGGGGTACATTAAATTCAGAATCATTCCTGTTAAGCACTGCAATCCGTGCTTGATCCAAATGCTTTATCTCTGACATACTGAATTATTCATTCATTCTTTCTTCAATTAGAGCAGAAGTAGAGTAAAAGTAGCATTCAACGAAGAACCATTTATAAAAGATCCCATAAGGTTTAATACTGAGATAGTGTTCGGATGAATTTCTACATTGAGAATAATAGCTCAAAATATATTTCGCAATTAGTAATACTCCTAGACCATCATACGTCAATGTATATGAAAGCTACCTAATGATACTGTATCCAATAAATAGTTTAATCTCTATAGACTATGCGTTCGTATCATTTGATGTATATAATTTATAAAAACTATAAACTAACCAGAGATTACCAAACTCTTCTCCACATCTTTGTCCACTTACCAGTATCACTTGTTGATTCTATAGGTCGTTCAATATTAGGCAAGGCTATCCAAAGACCAAGCATACAACAATATAATGCAATAAAAACTGGCATAACAACGTAGGTACCAGCACTTTGAGAGATCAAACCGACTATGAATGGGAAAATTGCTCCACCAGACGACCCGAAAGCAGTAATTATTGTTAATGAAATAACCTGGATTTTCCTAGGTATAAGCTTAGCCGTGAGACCAATTTGTAATGGACAACTTGGTCCTATTGTAACACCCGCCAAAGAAATAAACACACCATCAGCTATAGCGTTTGGAATCAACCATCCAAGGATCACGAAGCAAATTGAAGTTAAAGAAAGAAGTACAACGGCCCTTCTGGCTCCTAATAATTTATGTAATGGTTTTGTTAAAAGAAGACGACCCAATGTTAAACCACCCCAGAACCCCGAGGCGACATAACCAGCTGAGTTTGGATTACCTTGTTTGTAATTTAATAAGAAAGTAACAACCCAACCACCCAAGGAAACTTCTGCTCCTTGATAGAATAATACTAATAATGCAAGGAGCCATGTCCTGTAGTTTTGAAGAGCCAATAACATGTCCGTAGAATGTGATGATTGTTTATCCTTATTAGGGACGTTTTGTGTATTCAGTCCTTCTCTAGCCAAGTCCTGTAATCCTATTTGCTGGTTAGAGTCGTCTGATTCATACTGGCTCTCATGGGAATCATCACTCTCCAGAACCTGCAGAGTTTCGGTTGGCTCATCAGTATCCCACGGTCTGAGATCTTCGTCTGCACCCTTGAACGAAATGTAGAGATTCATACCGGTAGATATCATGAAACCTAATGTAATGAGATAGAAGTAATGCCATTTAACGCCAGCATTGACCATCGCTGTAGCTACCAAAGGTGAAAGCGTTGCACCCAACCCATATGACCCATGAAAAAGTGATAAGTACTTTGACAGATCGTACATCCGTGTAAAGAATATATTTGACTGAGACAAGCAAATTGCAATCCCCATTCCACCGAAGAAAAATCCAATCACAACTAACGGAAAATGTGACCCACTAGAAACTAAAGCATACATTATACACGAGAATATGCAGCCCGTTACCAATGAATATCTCTTCCCCAACCATGGTTGGATCTTATGTGATAGCATAGCTATTAATATGAATCCTGCAGCATTAGCCATCCATATCAATGACACAATCGAATAAGTAATTCCGTAGTATTCTTCAATAAATGGCAAGATTGCACCTGGAGTAGCGTCTGACCATCCTGAGATTGCTGACCAACAACATGTTATAATAGCTCTATACAAGTTTCCAGGTGGATTTCTAGATGTCATTACTTGTTTGCCCATATTGACTTGTTGTGGCAAGGGTTCTAGCGAAGGATCCTTGTTATGGGTCAATTGGGTTAATACATTGTTAGTGGATCCCATGGGTGTTATTATAGGACGGAAGGGGTTTGCTTCATCGTTTACAACTTCGATGGAATTCCTGGACTTATTTCCATTACGAATCTGGGGAACAGTAATGTCAGAATCATTTCTGTTAAGCACTGCAACCCGTGATTCGTTCAAATGCTTGATCTCTGACATATTGACTTATTCACTTCTTTCTTTTTAATTAAAGCAAAAGTAGCTCTGGGGGCAAGGAGTCATTTATATAGGGTCATATAATGAATATTGAATAATACTCGGAATAATCTCCAAAATGAGATATTTCAAAATTTTATAATTCGCAACCATTACATCGGTCCTCTTATTCATTTAACCAGATTGACATATTTAGCTTTCAGCCTTGCTTGTTTATATACATGGTGACTGTGTTCTGAAATGGTTTTCTACAGTTAAAGTACTTCCATGCATTATGGAGATTTTGAAAGCATGGAAACGCTTCCAAATTAAGATAAAAAATACTATTGAATCAATCTCATATATTACTAATATACAACTTCTCTAAAAAGACAAGATAATTAAGAATGTGGGGCCAATATTGCCAATATATTTCATGAAAATGGGCATCACGCTTCAGGCAGAATTAACAGTATGCACATAGAGCTTAAGATTGGCCTGCTGCTTGCACAAGATCCAAGAATTTTTCTTTCGATATTTCATTCATCAACTCTTCCTTCTTTGTTTGACCAACTTTCTCTTGACCAAGTTCCTCATTAGTTTTGATTTGAGTAGATAAAACTGCGTTAAATAACCTCACTACACCCTTTTGGGCAACCTTTTTCAATTGTCTTTCATTGTGAATGATTGTTCTGACTTTTTCTGGCTCACTAGCAGATGGCAACAAGTTTTTAACACGATTTTTATCATGCACTTGTTTCTTTTCTGACAAAATCAACCTTTTGGCCTTGGCTTCTAATTTGTCGGATTCCAATTTCTTCAAAGTGGTCTTATTCTTGGTTAATATAGGATCCTTTCTATTATATGCCTTCAAACGTGATCCAACAATAGCATTGAATGCATTTGCGAATGATTCGGATCCATCGTCCAAGTTCTTCTTCTTCTTGATCTTAGGAATCTCGTCATCCTCCCCATCATATTCCGACGAATCTTCATCCTCTTCTTCATCCCCTTCTGCTTCTTCATCTGACGAAATTCCGTCGACATCAACTTCGTCGTCTACTTCAATATCCACTTCGTCATCTCCTTCAATATCTTCTAAATTTTCGTTGTCTTCATCCGATGATTCAACACTTTCATTTTTTTCATCCGATGTGATTACTTCATTTTTCTTCTCTATTTTCTTAGTTACTTTAGCATCACCATTTTTACTGGTTCTTTGTTTCTTAGCTGCTGCTCCCATTATGTTAATATGCTATCTATTTGGTTATCTTGTATATCTAGTAGAGTAGACCTCATCTCATAGATTAAAAAATCTACTTATAATTTAGTTACACAAACACAACAGAATATTTTGGCTTATATGCATACCTAAATATGTCCCATTTGTTTACAATTCAATAACTGGTTTTAGATAAGTTTCGTTAGCGTTTGATTAAGATTAATATAAGATACATAACATGGATGGCGACGAGTCGATTGAATTCCATGCTCTTTTGAAAACACTGCCTCTGGTGTTAAATTCCAATTCAGTTAAGCATTATAAATCTGGGCATCACTTTGAATCACCAGGACGGAAACGACAACGGATTGATTCAGCCAAAGAGAGCCATAAGAGTAATAAATTAGGAAGATCTATATATTCCAATCATAGCGATAATATGCTAGGTCGGTTGTCGCAAGTTGAGGGTAATCAGCTGCTCCGATTACTCAAATTAAGCAAATCAATCGAGCAGAAGAATGACGAAATAGCACAACTAAATACAAAGATAATGACGTTAAAAACGCAGAAAGCTAACCAGGAGTTTGAGAATTTCAAGTTGGATGACGAGTATTTGAAATGGAAAGAACTGGCGTCAAATATTAGTGATGATATCGACGAGTTAAAGCACCACGAACAGGAGTCGTTAAAAACGTTGCAAGACAAGTACGAATTGATGTCGAAACAACTCAATATTGCACACGAGGAGAAGCTCCAGGTCTTGAAGGAACAAATAAGTCTCCTGATAGAGAAGGTGATTAATGAGAATGTGTATAAATATCAAGCAGAGAGGCACCAGTTGTCGGAAAAATGTGAAGATCTTGAGAAACTGATAAAAGGGCAGGAGCAGGATTTGAATCGGAAACTTATCAAACTTAAAGAAGAACATAATAAAAAATTGATCCAATTGAGTTCGAATATGGACGAGACAGTTGTGGGTCTCCAACGTGATATTGAAACCTTGAATAACGAAACTGTTTCCAAATCAGACGAATATGAAAATCTTACCAATGATATATCGAAGGGCTTGTATGAAGTTAATTCAGACTTAAATTCTAAATTGTATGAATTAAAATCAAAGTTTCATAATAAAGAAATGGAAATAGCTAATTTGAAGAATAAAATATCTAGTATGAAGACCACAAGCGAGCATATCGAAAGATCTTTTGAAGACAAATCTATGAGTATTAATGACTTTAATAAGAAAGCCGAAATGATTAACGTTCAATTAGCTGGCCAAGAAAATGTAAGACGTGTGCTACATGATAAACTTCAACAGCTCAAAGGAAATATCCGTGTATTCTGTCGTATACGACCACAACAAATGTCTAATAATAAAGGACCTGATAAGGAGAACCTTATCTCAATGGATTTCAGTGATGATGACTTCAATGATGATGCAAGCCAAGACTTGGTAATTTCAAAGGACCCATTTGATGAGAACACAGGTAATGGGCAATCATCATATTCATTACACCAAAGTAAAAAAAATAACATGTCCTATAAATTTCATTTCGACAAGATATTTCTGCCAGATCTGCTAAACGAAGATATCTTTGGGGAACTTTCTCAACTAATTCAATCATCTTTGGATGGGAAAAATGTATGCGTTTTTGCCTATGGTCAAACTGGTTCAGGTAAGACGTGGACAATGTCACATCCTGATACAGGTATGATCCCACTTTCAATCCAGATGATCTTTGATAATATCCAAGAGTTATCGTTGAAAGGTTGGTCATATTCTGTTGAAGGGCAATTTCTTGAAATTTACAACGAAACAATAGTTGATTTACTATCTCCTGTCGGTAATTCAAAAAAACATGAGATAAAGCACGATGATATAAATGATAAAACATCTGTGACAAACGTAGCGACTATTAATGTAACATGTAAGAATCAAGCAAAATCAATTTTAGAAAAAGCATCAAAAAACAGATCGACAGCCTCTACTAGGTCAAATGAACGATCATCTAGGTCTCATTCAATATTTATTTTGAAGCTACTTGGTAAAAATATTGAAACTGGTGAAACCAGTGAGGGTTCATTGAATCTTATTGACTTGGCTGGTTCTGAAAGATTGAATAGTTCACAAGCGAAAGGCGAGAGGTTGAAAGAGACGCAGGCAATTAATAAATCATTGTCTTGCCTAGGAGACGTAATATATTCATTGGGTCAACAACAGCAAAGTGGCCAGAGCCAACAACACATACCTTATAGAAACTCAAAGCTTACATATCTCTTGAAGCATAGTCTTGGAGGAAATTCGAAAACATTGATGTTTGTCAATATTTCACCATTATCCAAGAATTTTAATGAAACCGTTAATTCGCTCAGGTTTGCTACCAAAGTTAATTGCACAAAGATTGGTTCTAGTAAGCCTAATTCGAGATAATTTATAATCTATATTATTGTATTAATAAACGGATATATTACATATGTACAGATTTAATCACTAGCATTACTGCCAACAATTAAATTATTTTCGGGCATATATTGTTCAGCGCCCTTCAAATAGCCTGAGTTGACTACCTCATCCCATTTGTCCTTGTAGTTTTCGGTTGCCCATTCGGCAATTTGTTTTTGATCAGAAGCTTCCAAACAATAGTTGTGCATCGAAAGTAAAGTATCGCCCGACACTTCCAAATCGTAGTCTTTCATATCTTCCGTGAGTTGAATTGCATCTTCAATAAGTCCGTGATATACATGCGCAATTAGGTATTGTCTATAAATAGGATAGTTCGGGATTATTCCATATTGTGATAAATTATTCCAAAATTTTTGTACGTATATCATATCGCTGTATGTATATGTTTTGATCATTATCTGGATTGTTTCTTCATTAATTCCTCCTATCAACTTTGGGACGGTTGACATTGATATGAATAAATCCTTGGCTCTACCCACTTCTTGTAAATTAGAATATGCATTCAAAATTGCATTCTGCAAAGAAATATCTTGTTTAGGAATACTTATATCCATCTTTAGATATTCATGCACCTCCTCAACTCCTTCTTCATACAATTTATCACCAAATACTTGGAACAAATACATATACATATCTCTCAGAGGTGGTAAGTGGTTATGATTTCCATGCAATTCACTCAACTTTTTAATCTGTCTAAATATGATTAATGCTGCATTTAATCTATCTTTTTCACTGAAAAACTTAATTGCTGGTAAGTAAGTATCATACGGAACATGGAAATATTTGTGTAACTCCCCATATAAAACCCAATTTGTCTCATGCGTCTCTTCATTATTGTATGTTATTACAAATTCATGCAAAATTTTAAAGAGTTCCCCATACTTCATACCGTATTCGCCTTCGATTGGTAATTTTATGGTATCATCTTTATCTATTTTTGGTAATTCTCTCTTGAGCATTTCGATTAAATCACCGACATATTGAGCTCGTAACATTTTTACTGCCATTGATTTAATTGCTCCAACGCTACATCGCGTGTTGACCATTTGTTGTTTGATTTTCGTAAAAATTGGAAAAATCAGCTGAATATCATCCATATTATGGCATATAAGAATAATTAAATCATTCAAGGAACGATGGACTGTTGGATCACTATGGCATGGCCATTGTGTAAAGCTTTCCAAACTATCTTCAAAAATATTGATCGCTTGTATATGATCTGATAGATCGATTGCTTTATCAAGACGATACTTGTACGAGTATATAGAAGGCTCAACATTTTGCGATTCTTGAAAATATCTCGTTATAGAGTCAGTGAAATCTCCCCTAGGCAAAATTCTTCCTATTGGAAGGAGTGATTGAATAATCCTATTATATAACTCTGACAAGTCGATCTTCTCTTCACTTTCAAGTTCATTTTCTTCTAGTTTCTTAATCAACTGGTCTACTCTATCAATGACTGTATTGGCTAATTCAACTTCCGATAAACCTTGCGGTGCGTTTCCAACAAAATTCTGTACGTCTGCTTGGAATCTTAAAATTTCCGAAAACTTTACATCAAATGCTAAAATATAATTAGTCAACATTTGTGCAATAATCTTATACCTAGGGTTCGACCATGTTATTAATAGGAGATTCTCAGCTAGAGCTTCATCTCCAAAATCTTGTTTAAATATTTCATCTTTAATCAATTGCAATGTTGAATCTAGTTGCTCTTTAGGCTGATTAACAATGAAATCTAGGATCTTTGTAATCGATTGTTGCGTCTCAACTCTCCTATTTACAGTCTCTAGCTCCGTAGTTAGCTTCAATAATTTAAGCCATACTCCCACCGATAACTTATCAAGTACTGCACCCTCTATAACCTTTGTGTTGGTAATAATTTGAATTCTGTCAATATCTTTCTCCAAGCATTTGTATTCGTGAACCCTAGGTGGTACGTCGGCATACAACAGCTCAACATACTCTATATATTTATAATAGAAATAATCATCGATTATCTCCGCCTTTGGATACCGTTTGCTCACAAACAAAATATCATCGAACACACTCAGTGATAACAACCCTTTAGTATCATAATATTTCAATAAATGCATTGTAAATTCAGGAGTTAAACTCGATTTCCTACTTTTTACGAGTAACTCTAATGTATTTCTTAAGTTACTATACCTAACTGATGATCCCAAGTCAACGACATGCACTAAGAGCTTCACTGGCACCGAATTTGATTCCTGTCTCAAAAAATATTGTGCCAAAATAGCCATAAACTCTGGTAAGAGTACATCTCCATCTTTCCCACTTGACACTGCTATGGAAGACTTTTCAAACAACGCAATTAGATCCTCGAGGTTTAAAACCCCCTTTATTAATCCTGTTTTCGAGTCTTCAAATTGTCTTCCATTAAGATTATATAAGTTTAAAAAAACACTGTTCAAGATGGGGAGTGTCATAGGATTTTCGCCAAAGCTCGGCACCTTGTTTACAAACTCTGATAACTTATCACTTAATATACGTCTTCGTAAGTTTACTGGTATTTCGGTAGTTTTCAAATAATGCTTGAACGTTCGGAAATAATCTCCTTCTACTGTAGTCTCAATATTTTCATTCGGTTCCTCGATAATTACATCCAAATTTCCTTTATTCAAACTCTTCTTCAGATCATTGAACTTACTCAACGGGTTAAACCAAGATACCTTTGAATATGCTCGATGATGGATAATAGGCTTCGTAATGCTGGGGCAATCCTCCATAACAGATATAAACCTCGGTGTGCAAATACATGTCGAAAATCTCGAAAAATGTATTGCATTCCTTAGCTTGGATGGCAATGCCTGTGCCCTAATATGCATTTCTTGAGCTCAGAACTTGTGATATAGGGTTGTAGTGGTCTACTTAATTCTAAAAAATTTAATATTCATTAGAGCATCTTAGATTCACGCGCGAAAACACTACATAATCGTTATTTACAGGAACTACTTATCTTTTGTAGTTAAGGTTCATCTTCGCTGTATTCGGGTAGATGCTTCTGTAACCTCTTGATAGCCCAGTTCTTACCAATAAACCGAACATCTGGATCACTTTTGCCTTCAGTCCTCGTATATTCTTCCCAAAATACTGGATTTTTGAAGCGAGGATCTTCAGGTTTAAATACACCTAATGAATTTCTGATGGCCAAAACAGCTTCCCTTAATTCAGCAGCAAGGTCAGACCTCAAACGTTTTGCCATCTTACCGGTTTTAAGCTCTTCTGATAAATCGGTAGGATTCTTCGGATCAATATATTTATTGCATAAGTCTCTCCATTTCTTTCTGTATGATTCTAATGTCTCATCAGGAATGGGGTCACCTATGTTAATATGTATTTCTGCACCTATGTTTGAGGGTAGCCATCTATTAATTCCCTTATCGGCAGAGTCCTCGGGTGCCACTTTCTCAAACCCATATGTGAATATCGGTACGACAACAGGAGTACGAGTACTCTCAAGGATCAACCGGGAGATACCCCATTTGAAATAACGCATCGAATTTTGATGTGGTTCTTGTAGCTGCAACACAAAGCCTTCAGGGAATACGTGGAACCATGAAGTTTTGGTACGAATGAAGGGCGATTTGGACATGAGAAGATTTGTAGATTCTGCAGTTGGTCTTATTTTTTCAGCTAACATCGTGGTATTTCCTCCTACGGGCCCAATACCATTGATTTCCTGTAACAATGTTGGTTTTGCCACTTCCTTGACCCCCGGGGTAAACTCTAAATCTAAGGTGTCATCAGGACTCAAAATTCTAATAGCTGCGTCCAATGAGCCTTGGAAAGGGCCATCCCCAAATCTTCTAGTCCCCAATATCTTTCCCAAGTTGAAAAACCACGACAATGCCTTGTTCGAAAAACATACATTGTGTGCACCGAATCCCCATCTTATGGTTTCAATATCTGTATGAAATCTGAATGGCAATGCAGCATAGAATGTTGGATCATCAACAACCGACATATGGTTCATCATTGTCAATAGTGACCTATTTTCAGACCTCGCTTTTTCCAACGCCCTATCTAGTTTTTCTATATTGTGTAAATGGGGGTTATATAGAACATTTAAAAAAAGTTTTGACTGTAAAATCATAAATAAGCAGGTAGCATGAGAGGCATAGTTCCATAATCTCGAGGTTCTGGGATATTCGTTGAGAAAATCATCTCCTCTCTTCAATACATCCTGGAAAGACATGCTCTATTGTATAATATTAGATTCAACCGCTATGTATAGCTTTGGAAGATTTAATACCCAACCCCAAGATTTTTGTGCCAAAATTTTTTTTTTTTTTCGAGTTTTGATGCTAACAGAACTCGTAGTTCCACCTATGATTGGGGCACGTTTTCAAGAGTATCTTTATAGCTTTATATATCAAGTAAAGAACAATAGAGTATGTAAACTGTATATATGAGACTATTAGGGCGTATTTAAGAATATATCTAAATATTCAAGGTTCAAATACCTGATCATAGGACAATCTAGGATCGAAGTGCTTAGTACGAAAATCAGAATCGATACACATGTTATTCAAGTCGAACAAGAAACATTCTGTCATATAGGTCTTGAATGCTTCTGTCTCTTTTTCAGAGCAATTGTAGTATTTAGGACAATATGATTTGTAGTTTTCTGGGTCGTATCTGTAACTAGAATAATCCTCGAGAGATTTCAGCCGAAAGTCATGGAAATCAGATTCATGGATGTTGATCCGGCTGGTGTTGCCAACGTTGATACATTTCTTTAGCTCTGGTGTATTTAAATTCCCAAGCTCGCCGGCTCTGTAGGAATCAAAGTCAATTCTTTCATTTTGTAATTGTTCCTTCAATTGCATTTTATAGAGTACTGGTTTAAGGTCGTTTTCGAAGAACGAAAACTTTGGTTCTGTATCGAGGTTTTTCACTGTTTCGTCATATAGAAAGCTGTTCTCTTGGATGCACCTTTTAAAAGAGTTTCCTGATAAGTCAGACCAGACTTCATGCGCAGATGCTAGGGGATAATACCTATATTGATTTTGAAGTCCTTGGATAGAAAAGAAGCTGGGGGATTCGGATTCGTATTGGTCTTTATGTACGATTATAAACGGCATGTTGTTTTGTAATGAACCTTTTTATTATTGAACTTTGGATATTTTGCAATCATTTGAGAATAACCACAAATAGTACATTCCTAAGAATTTTTTGCAATTATCTGTTAAGTCTTGAGAAAATAGGCTACGAGCTATAAAACTAGCAACTCGTACTATTCGTCGTAATGATGACAAACTTAGAAACGCAGCCATATGACCCGTTTATGGCTAAGGCAACAGAATCACAAGCTAGGATCTCAAAGCTCTTGGAGACCTTTCAAAATTTCACAGCCAACAGTGACATACTTAGCTCCGATACAACTATAATATACTTAGTCTTGAAATCAAATATCATTTTGAATAATATCCAGATTCGGGTGCTTTTGGGGTTGAGAGATGAAAATAAAGTGCATGACGTTATCTATCACGGTATTCAAAGAGATGTTAAATATGCCGCTAGCAAACTTTTCTCAATAGGTAGGTTCTCGAACTTGCTTGAAATGCCGTTGACGGATCTCAAACAGCTCTGCTACGAAATTGCATTGAAATACAAGACAATATTCTTCGTCCCTGTGGAATCAAAAATCAAGGTTCATCCTGTCCAGAGTGATTTCACGTCTATTTTAGACACAACCCAATTTTCTCTGCAAATAAATGCTTCCGGCTTCATTCCCAGCAGCTATCTAACATCCAATCTCAGAAATCAGTATAGCAGAGTAGCCGATGCATCGGCATATTCTTCGTCTATGACCACCCACAATAATACCACTCGGTTAAGTCCACAAGGATATTCTCAAGTAGACGAAGCCGAATATGTAGAAATAATTAAGTTCATAAGCAAATTCAATCAAATGTGGATTATTGCAACATTTTTAAATAGAGAATATCAAGAGCTACAGATCAATTGAAAAGTAGCACAACCAAAAAAAAATTAAAGTTATAATACTTTTCATTGTAACATTGGCCACCACCAATATTCAGCCTACAAATACTAGCATCTATTCTATTTCTATGCTATGTTTTGGACTCTTTCTGACTTATTTATTTGTGAGCGTGCACATAAATATCATAAAAAAAATTTCCAGTTAGTGCTCATCTCATCTAAGAAATAATCTTTATCAACAGATTTTAGTATTGATTTAACACTAAATACTATAACCATGAGAATTAAGAAGAAGGGTACATCCGGTAACGCAAAGAACTTCATCACAAGAACACAAGCTGTTAAAAAGTTGCAAGTTTCTTTAGCAGATTTCCGTCGTCTTTGTATTTTCAAAGGTATCTATCCAAGAGAACCAAGAAATAAGAAGAAGGCGAATAAAGGATCTACTGCACCAGTTACGTTCTATTATACTAAAGATATCCAATATTTGTTACATGAGCCAGTGTTAGGAAAGTTCAGAGAGCATAAGACTTTTGCAAAAAAATTGCAAAGAGCTTTAGGTAGAGGTGAAGTGAGTGATGCTCAAAAGTTAGAAGGTAACCGTCCCAAGTATACTTTAGAACACATTATCAAAGAAAGATATCCAACTTTCTTAGATGCTTTGAGAGACATTGATGATCCATTAAACATGTTGTTTTTGTTTGCCAATATGCCTGCAACCGATAAGGTAAGTCATAGGATTACCAAGGAAGCCGAAAAGTTAACTAATCAATGGTTGGCGTACGTAGCTAAGGAAAGATTGATCAAGAAGGTATTTGTTTCCATCAAGGGTGTTTATTATCAAGCCAATGTTAAGGGACAAGAAGTTAGATGGTTAGTTCCATTCAAGTTCCCAACCAACATTCCAACTGATGTTGATTTCAGAATCATGTTGACATTTTTAGAATTCTATTCGACCTTATTACACTTTGTCTTATTCAGATTATATAATGATGCTAATTTGATTTATCCACCTACCATTGATACCGAGAAATTGAAGGGTATTGGTGGGTTATCTTCATACGTTTTACAATCCAAAGATCAAGGTGTGAAGGCATTATTACCAAATGCTAAAAAAGCAGCTGACTCTAAAGACGAAAGTAAAAAAGTGAAAGAAACAAAGTTATCTAAAGAAGAAATTTCCAAAGCAGTCGCTGCTGATAAATCGTTGAATGAGAATGCCGAAGACAATGTGAGCGAAAATGTCGAAGATGTTGAATTGGATGAGTTCTCCTCTACTAATAAGACTGCTGGTGATTTATTATCTCAGCCATCTAAATTTGCATCCCCTACCTCAACTTTGTTATCCAAGTTTATCTTCTACGTTGGTCGTGAAGTTCCATTAGATATTTTGGAATTCTGTATCTTGTCTTGTGGTGGATCCATTATTTCTGAAATTGCATTAGATGAATTACAACTTAATCAGCCTGAAGAATATAAAAAATTAGATTTATCTAATATTACGCATCAAATTGTTGATAGACCTACGGTTGCATCAAAGGTTGCAGGAAGAACCTATGTTCAACCTCAATGGGTTTTTGACTGTCTTAATAAGAGTGAATTATTACCAGTAAGTCAATATGCTCCTGGTGAAACTTTACCACCCCATTTATCACCTTGGGGTGATGCTGGTGGTTATAACCCAGATGCGGAAGTTAAACCTACCGAACAAGGCGAAGAAGAGGAAGAAGAAGAAGAAGAAATTGAAGGTGATGAAATCGAAGAAGACGTTGAGGAAGAAGATGAGGAAGAAGATGAAGACCTTCAAGCCCAAAAAGAATTGGAATTAGAAGCTGCCGGTGTAAAATCAGCAGATGCACAGAAGAAGGATAAGAAGTCATCTAAGGGCAAAAAGAGATCAGCCGAAGATGAAGAAAAGGACTTAAAGAAGATTATGATGTCTAACAAACAACGTAAATTGTATAAGAAGATGCAATACGGTATTGATAAGAAGGAAGCTAGACAAGATGATTTAACTAAAAAGAGAAGAAAGCTTGAGAAGACAAAGGCAGAATTAGGTAAGTTAAATAAGAAGAATTAATTAACTTTATTTCGTGTTTATATACTATTTAATAAAATTTCGTAAATTGTATGGAAGTGTAGTAGTGATTAGATTTTTGTATTATTTCCAAACTGTGGAGCGCTTGAAAAAAAATATGGATAGTCATTATACGGTTCTTTTATCGCAACTTCTAATACTCATTAATTGGCAATAACGATATGCTGCGTATGCTAAATCAAATACCTCGATTGATAACAAGATCATTTCGGACGTCGTCTGTTGGTTATAAGGCAACACTAGGTCCAATACTTGAGAACAAATCGCAAATTCAAGATTTGGTTAACAAATCAGAATGGAATATTGTAGATATTATAAAATTTTCAGAAGATGAAGTACGGAATATAAAGATAGATTCAAGAGTCATAACTAAGATGTTGAGAGCTTCAGGATTAAAGGACAGTTTATCTGAAGATCAAAAAAAGAGTTTAATAAGAGGTTTAAAATTGCAAATGATATTTATCAAGTATTTGTATGAAGGTGACGAGGCAGAATTCCATAAGATAGAAGAAAGTAACGATGATGTATTCAGGCTAATTTTGTCTGACCATAAGGCGCCTAAGCCCATAACGTTAAAAAGTTTGTTGTCCAGCATAGAGAATTTAGAGAACGAAGTTGATGCAGAAAAGGGTGAGATTAAGTCAAGTTTAGACATAAGCAAATTGAATGGAAATAATCCTACATATTTCACAGTTAGATCTAATAAAGAATAATGTACATGGTTAATATATAACTATTTATAAGTAACTCTAGAATCCATAAACATTCTATCAGGAATTTCTAGTTTGATCAAATTTTTCAAAAACTCCTGTAACTTTAATAAATCCTTGGTCCCTTGATTAATTAGTTCTACATCTGTCGATTTTGGAACATTTATGTATGTCCTTATTTGGAAAGTGTTGGATGGGTCTAATAGCTTGAGCCTAATTTTGTCCTTTTCTGCGTCCTTCTCGTCATCTCTAACAAATACCTTGAAAATCTCAATGACTATATCACCATGGAAGAAACGTACACCTTTCATCCAAAACTGATTTATAACATCGTAGCCTAAATCTTCTAAGAATTGTAAGAACGAATCCCTTCGATTTAACACTACCAATTCTTTTACGGTCTGACTAGCATTGCCTTCACTATGTTCTTTGGCTTCTTCTCCGCTTTTCTTGGCTTCTTCACCGCTTCCTTTGACTTCTTCACCACTTCCTTTGACTTCTTCACCACTTCCTTTGACTTCCTCGCCACTTTCTTCCTTCTTGATATTTTCCTTTTTGTCTTCATCCTTATCATCAATGTCCATGTTTGATTCGTTAGATACGTCTGATTGAACTTTTTCTTTATCCATTACTTTTGTATGGTGGTGTACCAATGTACTCTCATATATTGTCTGTGCAGAGCATGCCTGATTCTTACCAGCAATGGGAATATCGGATATCTGCATGGTCCAATTCCTACGATCATCAACTCCCAAAAATAATCTATTCACTAAAATGTCAGTGTCGTTTTCAAGAACAGGAGATGCAAGATCAAATTTGTTTCCAGTCTCATCATTCCATGTCGTTACACATCTCATATAAAATTGTTCGATCTGATTCACTTTTCCAGGTTCAAATTTCGGTTTGAAAACATCATGAGGTTTGGTGACCAATGTATACGTTGAAATTGGCTGTGGAGTCAATAATCCAGTCAATGCCTGTAATGTCGAGATGGTCTGAACATAATTACTATGCGAAACCATAGATACAAGCGATAACTGGTGTACCATGTCAAAAGTCGCTGGAAATTGGCCGTAAGAACCACCTATATACTTACATGCTTAGGTTCTGAAATCCATATCAGACCTAGTGGTCGTTACACAAAATCACTCAAATATGTATCTATTACTAAATTACCCTATTAAATTATACATTCAAGAAGCTAGATTCACGATAACTCGTCTACCTCGACTTCTTGGTCTCCTCTGGCTCTTGTTCCGTGGTATCTTCCATAAATGCTGCCACCACGTATCCAATTAACACAATATTAGCCACTAGTGCAGAAACTCCTCCACTTATAATAGCATTATTGCTGAACAAGTACTGGCATATAAAGAATGTAGCCACAGGGCATATTATCATAGCGGCGGTGAAAAACACCAATTTTTGGACAACAGACCTACGAATATGTTAGTATACTACTTATGAGACAAAACCGCCCTATATTGGATAACCAATGGGAATTTTTAATTTCATCAATACAATCGATGTTCTTCGATTGCATATACTTAATTCACATACTTTGGAATATCAGCTGGCATCTTGATCAATAATATATACTGTAGTAATAATAATAATTGTAGACATTAGTAACCAATTTTCACTATATAAATATCTTACACAAAAACCAAATTAATATCAACGGTATCTCAACATTGTTGGCTTTGCTAAGGAGTTTTAATCATATCATCTTGAACAGAACCATTCTGAGACATATATTACGATATGAGGGTGGCCAATTTGTGTTTGATTGCATCGCATGTATTGTTGACTCCAGTATTGGGATTTACTGATACTTCACCGTTTTATTCATCAAAACAATTAGATGGGAAATTTCCATATATAACTGAATCTGGCCAATTATTGGAAACAATAGGATCATTGACGGATGATATCTGCAAGAATGATAATAAATTGGTTATTTACAGAGTCAGTAATCTAGTTCATGGTACTAAACCATCAGAGGGTACTTATATTAAGCATGTCCATTACGGTTCGGTCGAAGAGCTTGACTTTCCACATGGATCGTCTTGTGACGGAGACAGAGTTGAATATATGACCAACAAACAACCCAACGACACAAAAAACATTGCAATTGCCGTTGTGGATATTGAAGATGACAAAGAGCATACTATTGATGAGTTTTTGGCTCCTGAAGGAGGGATGGTTATCGTCCAAGGAAAACCATCATTTCATAAGCCAGAATCCAAGATGGACGGCTTGAAACATTACATCGAAGACAAAGTATACGATAACTTAAAAATGGAGGTTGATTTCGACAATGTCTTACATAAAAGGGCTAAAGGCTCGGACGAAGCCAACGATGATGACGATAAGTTCAATCAGATAATGGCTGAAGTAGAAAACGACTTCAAAGCAGCTGAATCGTTCATTTCAAAAGAAGGCGGAGACATGATGATGACCATTTTGGATTCGTCCAAGACTGCTATGGCTCAAGCCGATGATAAACCTCCTAAGGTAAAAAACCCGAATCTTTTCACAAACTACAGTTTCTTCACACCAGGAATTTGGATGTGTTTGGTTATTTCGGGCTTCCTTGTTTCAATATTATACATCACAATGTCATGGATGACCTCTCTAGAAATCTCCTACAAGGCTTTTGATAAACAAGTTGACTTCGAGAAGAAAACGGAATGAATATATTTACTGTCATCCACTACTGTTTTCAATTCCACCGATCCGTTTGTAAGATTTTATATACTTCTAATAAATAAAGGAACAATTTTTGCAATTCTTTTTGGGTCCGTTATCTTTTCAGTACCTTCTCTCTCTGTCGCACATATACAGAAGGCGAGTTCATAATAATTGTAAGAGAAGAATTACTGGCTTATGCAAAGCACTAGAACTGCCGCATTACAGAATCATATTACAATCGGAAATCAGGAGACTCTTAGTCAGGTGAATATGATTGTACAACCTAAGCCTTTCATGTTCCGCTTCTTGGATCCCAGAGATCGGAAACAAAATTACCCATGAACCTCTCCTCTCTAGACTAACATACATTGGCCATATAGTACGATCCATCGATATCAGTAGTGCGTAAATTTCCCATTCTATGCCCTGCAATTATACCAAGTTCTCATGCATTGACGCGAAATCGTTCGGGCGAGCAATCCTCAAAACGGCCGTACTCCCCTTGGCTTTTTCCCTATTGTTTCAGTATTTATAGCGTACACAATTAGAGAACTAGACTCGTTAATACGCCGTTTCGCCACATATATCTAACGCACAGCAACATATCCTACTACAAAACAGTTCCTATATCAATCATTGCAATTGCTATAGGTGGGAAGCTATGCGTGGGTGTAATTTCGTAGCTAGGCGAATCGCACCCATTATCCTACAAAACCCGTTCGTTAGTCAGCTGCAAAGGCCTTTATATTTTATGCCATGCCTAACTTCTTGCCTCCCCTCTAGCCTAACTTCTAGTTCAACCTCTAACATAACATCTGGATGTATATAAACATATGCTATTGCTGTACAGATTTACTGTACATCGCCAGCAATTTAACTACTCCCAGTGGGGAACTTGCAGCCTTCTATTATGCGTCTGCCTCTACACCAACGGATCCAGCTATGTCACCGATTTCAAAGAACCTAGGTGAGGCGTTACGAAACCTTATAGTTAATGCACAAGTAAACGTGCTTTATTCGTTGGATTGTAACCATTTATTAACAATGTATGAATATATGGCACGAATATTAATTTGTCCGTATTCGGAAAACTAATTAGACGCGTTTTGGCTAATGCCCGTCAAGTTAATTTTATCTCCTGTGTCCGACTAAAATAGGAGCTTCTATCACCTAATCACCATCTTCCCACTACTGTATGTATATGTACATCCATATGTACATCCGTGGGGAGTATACGTCTGTAGTATATTTGTAATTAATCGACAACTTTGCCTAGATTAGGAATTGTGCACCCAGAAAATTTTTCAAATCGCGATTACATCCTTTACCTTTTAGTATAGAACTATAGATATAAGGAGCTAAATTTTATTTCATACATAAGTAGATAGCAAACCCTTGTTCAGCATATTGTATATCAGTGCTGTTAATATCAAGCATTATTTATAAGAAAAACTATTTACATCTAGTAATATCACTACTGTTAGGTGTATTTGTACGGTATAAGATATAAAACATCACCTTTAAGGAAGGAAGCAATTTTGGGAAAATTTGATATATGGCTAATATAACAGCTATCGACCCCCTATTTAACAATAGTAATAACGTGGTGATTTCACTGGCATTACCTATGTCATTTCCATCGTCATCGTCACCGACGTCGTCGATTAATGCCACGCCTTCGGCGAAGAAGAAGAGAGGCAGGCCTCCAAAAGCTGATTCCTTAAGTAACAAGATTACGACGACCCTCAACATCAACGTAAACACGTCCCCGATGTGCAATAGTCCTACGGCAGAGAACAATTCGAATTTGATTGTCAAGAGAGGTGCACCAGATGTGTTCACGCCGTTGATGAGGGTTTCCCCTAATTCAAAAAGAAAGAGAAGCAAAAGCTCCATGAGTGTGGAATCGTCTGGAGGACAAAAGAAACCGAAAAATGATTTGATGGTAACTCCTTTGTCTGGTGCTATCAATGGGTCGACGTTTACGCCGTACCACCTGATCAATTCTCAAACGTTAGACAACATTTCGATGATTACCCAGTCTAATCCCCGAGATAGCATTCATTCCGATGAGTATGGTTCTCCACTGATAAGATCCCTGAGTATGCCGTATCACCAACCAGATATATTGTCTACTCCTAGTATTCATAACCACAAGAATGTTTTTCCCACTCCAACCAGTAGCGGTGCTAAATCGATAGTCAATCCATCATATATGTTTTTTGGAAACGAAAACTACGTACCAGAAACAATTGAAAAGCCAAATAACGACGCTAAGAACTTGTTACCTCCTGTCGCTATCACTAAGGAAATCGTGCCAGTAAGCAAGCCACTAGTTAATAAAAATGATTTTCAGCTCAAACTTACTATTGACGACCTGGGCAAGGCAGTGCTATCAAACGATTTCTTTCAGTCAAATGATAAAAGGACTGATGAAGCAAAGCAGTCTAAGCTGTCAAATGAACAATTGTTTGAGCAGAAGTTCGTTGAAAGCCCTATAAAGGAAATGGACTTCGCAAGAGTAGATTCCACCATTGGCCTCGAGACCAACCATGTTCCTCAAAAATACAAGAAATCCACTATTAGTTCTAATGGCAGCGATGGCGATAAGCTGGTGTCACATCCAGGTACTTTGAGAAGACATCATTCGGACATCACTGGTGTTTCATCCAATGCACTCAACTCTGCGTCTACACTAATGTCTATTAATGAGTGTTCAAATGACTCTCTATCAGAAAAGACTCATTCGCAATTACCTCAAACTCCTAAACAGAAGGACAACTACTATATTTCTACTGGGTTGACACCTTCCAACCTAAACTTTAACTTGACTCCAAACTTCAATTCGATGATGTACTCCATCATGAACATCAATTCGCCACAACAGAAGAAGACCACCAATAATTCGCAGTTCTTATCAAACCAAGAGTTCTTCATGAACGGCGTCTCTGGTGGCCATCAACCTCAATCTCCCCAGCAGCCTCAGCTTCAAAACACGGTATGCATGACCAATCTCATGAGTAATGGTTCCAAACCTAAGAGATCTCTTGAAAGCGCGTTACCCCCTTCATCTCTGACTCCATCGTCAGCATCGTCTGCGTCTGACGATTCTGGTGATGCCAGACTAGCGTTGAAGAAAATTATCCAAATTAAGAAAAAATAAATACATCCTATTGTTTTTGCATACACAATATTCTATCAGCAGAATAGAGAATCTAAGTAATGATAGATATACTTGTTGACTCCTTCTTGGGAATCCGCTGCTGCTTGGATGCCTTCAATTCTTTTTTCACAGCCACTTGAATTTTGCTCGATATGGTTTTTCTTCTTCAATTTTCTCAGAGATCTTATTCATTTCTTATCGTCACATCTCCTTAATATTTATTACTCTCCGCAGTCTATTTATCTACGTTTCTATGTATATTACACCATTCCGACTAGAATATATTACATTACTACTTTCCACCAGCGTAATTACCAGTATTCTCCGCAGTAACTTCGAGTCCTTCCAGAAGCCCCGAAATTTTTCAACTTTTCGATTTTGACACGACCTGAAATTTTCCAGAAAAATTTTTCACTCCTCATTGGTACATAAACATTTCAAATGAAAATTTTCAATACTAGTTTTTCTTTCTTCAGTTGTTAATAACATTCGAGTATAATATAATATGTCTCACAGAAAGTACGAAGCCCCACGTCACGGTTCTTTAGGATTCTTACCAAGAAAGAGATCTGCCAACATCAGAGGTAGAGTTAAGTCTTTCCCAAAGGATGTCAAGTCTAAGCCAGTTGCTTTAACTGCTTTCTTAGGTTACAAGGCCGGTATGACCACCGTTGTCAGAGACTTAGACCGTCCAGGTTCTAAGATGCACAAGCGTGAAATTGTCGAAGCTGCTACTGTTGTTGACACTCCACCATTAGTTGTTGTTGGTGTTGTTGGTTACGTTGAAACCCCAAGAGGTTTAAGATCCTTGACCACTGTCTGGGCTGAACACTTGTCTGAAGAAGTCAGAAGAAGATTCTACAAGAACTGGTACAAGTCCAAGAAGAAGGCTTTCACCAAGTACTCTGCTAAGTACGCTCAAGATGGTGCTCAAGTTGAAAGAGAATTAGCTAGAATCAAGAAGTACGCTTCTGTTGTCAGAGTTTTAGCTCACACTCAAATCAAGAAGACCCCATTAGCTCAAAAGAAGGCTCACTTAGCTGAAATCCAAGTTAACGGTGGTTCTGTCTCCGACAAGGTTGACTGGGCCAAGGAACACTTTGAAAAGACCGTTTCTGTTGACTCCGTTTTCGAAAAGGACGAAATGGTTGACGTTGCTGCTGTCACCAAGGGTCACGGTTTCGAGGGTGTTACCCACAGATGGGGTACCAAGAAGTTACCAAGAAAGACCCACAGAGGTTTAAGAAAGGTTGCTTGTATTGGTGCTTGGCATCCAGCTAACGTCCAATGGACTGTTGCCAGAGCCGGTCAAAACGGTTTCCACCACAGAACCTCTATTAACCACAAGGTTTACAGAGTTGGTTCCGCTGGTGACGAATCCAGTGGTGCTACTGAATTCGACAGAACCAAGAAGACCATTAACCCAATGGGTGGTTTCGTTAGATACGGTAACGTTAAGAACGATTTCATGTTATTGAAGGGTTCTATTCCAGGTGTCAAGAAGAGAATTGTCACCATCAGAAAGTCCTTATACGTTGACACCTCCAGAAGAGCCACTGAAAACGTTAACTTGAAGTGGATCGATACCGCCTCTAAGTTCGGTAAGGGTAGATTCCAAACCCCAGCTGAAAAGCACGCTTTCTTAGGTACCTTAAAGAAGGACTTAGAAAAATAAGCAATTTAGTCTAATAATTTTTTACTAATTTACTAATTTTCTAATCTCTTCATTAAGCTGTTTATTAGCTTACCATTCATTATATACTTTGTGTTTAATTCTATAGTAATCTATGAACATCCTTTTTTAAATCAGATTTGTACTGTAGATTGTTTCTTAGACAACTTTTTTTTATCGCAGTAAAATAAATACGTAAATATATTATGATCTTCTAATGTAAAATATATAAACACGGTAATAAAATGGAAGAACAAATAATAACATCGGTCATACAGCATTCGTCATCGATAAATAATGCATTTATATCGACAGTAGATCATTTACCTTGTGATGTAATACGATCACTTTGGCTTGTTCAAGCGTGTAATATATCTTTGGATAACCAAAAAAATAAACTCAATTCATTACTATTAAAATTACAGCAACCTAATCAAGAAGGAGAAGATAAGAAGGAGATTATATCAGAAATACTATTGATAAAGAAAAAGTTACGTGCACTCAATGCTGAATCCATAGAAGAATCGAAAGCATTGTACAATCAATTAATAACGCATAAATTATCATTGAATGATGAACTACAACAACTACATACAATAGCAAATTCTTCTAGGACCTCAGGGATGGAAGTAGACCATAATTCTACTAATAACCAATTGAGAGCACAATTAAAAGATCATTATAAGGCACACCCGTTAGTATCGCAACGAGAGGCATTGAAAGAACAATCTATGAAAACAAAATCGAATTCTGTTCGTGCTCCATCGGGAATAAAATTATTGCTAAAGATACCCAATAAGAAAAGTTCGTTAAGTACTAATAAGATTAAAAAGGCTACTCAAAAGAAAGAAAAAAGTAGTAAGTCACGCCAACCGGTCGCCGTACCTCAACCAGAACCTATATTCGAACCTGTGCCAGCAGTGGAAGAAGATAATAATGTATATTGTTTCTGTAAACAGCCGTCATTTGGTGATATGATTGGCTGTGATAATGAAGAATCGTGTCCCAACGGAGATTGGTTTCACTATAAATGTGTTGGGCTCTTGAATAGAGTAGACGCTTTGAAGTATACTACTGGAAAGCAAAAATGGTTCTGCTCTGATCATTGTAAGTCTGTAGTAATGGGAAATAAGAAGGAATCAGATAACAAGAAAAAAAAGAAAAGAAGGAGAAGAATGGGTTATTAGATGAAAAATTAAAGTTCTATGTTACACGTATGAATATATATAAGTATATATGCATGTCTATAATGATGCAAAGAATTTAAACTGTTAAAAGTTCTAGCATACCGCCTATTTCATTAGCTTCTTTACACTTTTTAATTTCAATATTAATTCTTTTCAATAAAGTTGCAAAGCTCTCTTCTAACACGGCACTCTTATCGATTAATGTCCCATACATTTCCAACATCACACCAATAAAATCACAAATTAAATTAATAGATCTTACGTCTTCTAAATTTTTAATAAACCATTGCAAAATTGGCAATAATGATATCTCATCCCTACCATACAATGAAATTCTGATTTTCCCTCTCTTCTTCAATTCATTTAATACAGTAACAGTTTGTTCTTTAGGTAAACCCGTTGCGAAGGCACTATCCAATGCTTCCGACCATCTGAAGGCATTTAAATGCTTCTCGAATTGCTTTAATTTCTTAGTTTGAGTAGTAGCAGAATTAATGATACGGTGTTCTTCTTCACCTAAGTAATCAGAACCTCTCATCATTTTATTGTACGCATTAGACTTATACTCCTTAACACCTTGTTTAACCTTAGGCTCAGTCTTTCTGGTACGGATAGATATCAAACCTGATGTCAAACCAGTAACGAAATGCTTGTGATTAGGAGAAGGAGAAACACCACAACTCAAAACACCACCACTTCCGAATTTCCATCCAAACTTGACATCCCAATTAGATGAGCTTGAGTCGAATATCTTAACATGACCATCTAATGATCCAACGAGTAATCCTCTATCACCCGTGTTATGTAATGTTGTGGCGGTCTTAGTGAAGTTATTCAATTCATTGATCTGCGAACCTCTAGTTAAGTCCCATATTTTAACTTGTGGACCACCAGCACTCACTAATGTAGTTGGTGACAATGCCAAAAGATCCTCAACTGGATTTCCTTGATTGAATTTAGCTACGACCTGTTGTTGTCTGGTATCAAAAATTCTCACTATACCATCATAACACCCAGTTGTGATCAAATTTGGATTCCCTGGAATGAAATTTGCACTTCTTATATAATCACCATGGTAGGAATCATTGAATTCCGTTATTGGGCCCTTTGTGGTTTGCGAAATATCGTATAATCTGACTATTCTGTCATCTGATCCAGTGATTAATTGATTTCCAATAGTTGGGTGGAATTTAGCAACATGGGTTGGATGACTCGATGGATTCAAACTAACCAATAATGAACGAGGTTGGTAGCTATCAAAAATTGTCACTAAACCACTAGCATCTGCTGCTACAAGCAATTTTCCATCATACCTATATTGACCAGAATAAACTGTGTCCTTGAATCTAGAAAATGTCTTTATAACCTGTCTTGTCTTTGATGAAAAAACCTGAATCCTGGTCGAAGAAGTTACAGCAAAATCATTTGGAGATACTGGGTTGAAATCGATACTGGTGATCGGATAATTCTCTTTAACTAATTGCGGATTTGAAAATCCCCTCCAATACCTCTGTTCTGGGGTAGTTTGAGAGGGTAAAGTTGGGTTCCTTACTTGTGGTACTCTTTCTTTACTTGATGACATGGAATGCTCTTATAGCTATGCAAATAATTCAATAATACAAAAGATTATAGAAGTTGCAAAGGTACTAATTCCTTCTTATATTGAGATGAGTTTAAATTTTTTTCAGCTTAGGTCACCTGACCCCCTATAAATTTTAATACCTATGGTATTGCAACCATAGAATTATAGTATAAGGAATAGAGATGTATTGTCTTGTTTCAAAAGAGCTACAAGTTCGTATGTTCTGTAAATTCTGTAAGTGATGCAAATGCTGTGTTTTCAATAATAGTTAATATTTTTATTTTTGAATAGGATCATTATTTTTAACTATGTTATTACTCCTCTGAATTCAAGAGGTTGCAGGATATATAAAGTCGTATCGATAGGGCAATAAACGCTAGTTTCTATTTAATACAATTATAAAAATACATTCACTTATTATGAGCTAATTGATTCCTAAATAGTGAATATTTGAGTTGAGTATTTAATAATTTAGAATTAATTTCGCATTCTCTACGAATAGATGCAAAAAATTAAAAAATCCATTTAAATTCTAAAACTACTTCTAAATCTAATAAACGCTTAAATCCACATTCCACGTCTTAATAACACCATCCAGACCAGTCGTAATAAAAGAGGCCGATTTTTTATCATTAAATTCATAACTCGTCCATTCTACACCGGATACACCATTTTGATGAGCCAATGGGAACTTCAAAACCTTCGAAGGCTTGTCTACAGAATAAATAAATATTCCACTATCCAAACCAACACTGATAATAAACTTAGAGTCTGTAGTCCACTTAGCATCAAGAACTTTACTGCTATGGAATGCCCAACGAGTAGTGACCACTGAACGGTCATTTGCATTATAGACTGTATACTTACCAGAACTATCAGCAACAGCCGCATATTTGCCATCTGGAGACACACGGACTAAAGTAGGAGGAGCACGTCCTTGAGGGAAATTTGTTGACAGTTTAACAATCGAGTTGGAATCAACAATATATTCTTCAACTGTATTTGCAGTTAAGTTTGTCACAAGTAATTTATCAGTCGAAGGAACCAATGAGATGCTGGATGCCGAAAATTCCAAATCGACGGCGGTGACTTTTTTCAAGTTACCAGAAGTTTTCGAGTATAATTCGATATTTGATTCAAATAATACGATTACTGTACTTTCAGTCACTTGAAACACTTGCTTTGGCTGTCCAGATTCTAATGGTATAGTAGTGGCCAAGTCTTTAGCATTCCAAATCTTAAGAGTATCATCCCAACCGGAAGTAATTAATTCTTCTTTTCCTGACGAGACTATATCAACAACATAATTACTGTGTTTTGTTTTGGAATCACCGACTGCGCTTGGTATTGGGCTCAATGTAGATTTCTCATCGACCTCCCGTTGGTAGATGCTACCATCCGAACCTCCAGTGAATAGTAACTCACTCTCAGACTTATACTTTACACTCGTCAATGGCTGTTGATGACCAGAAAGGACAAAGGCCAAATTTGAATCGTTCTCTTTGAAATAGTTTAAATTACCATTGAAGGAGAGGGATACGATGTAATCGTTGGCAACTATAACACCTACTTGTTGGTTATCAACAGTTACAGAAGAATCAACAACATAAGTTTCAACAGATTTTGCCGATTCAACATCCCAAGATTTAACCGTGTTGTCAGCCGAACAGGTAACAAACTTCGATGAGTCTTTGAACCAGTTTACACCAAAGATACCTCCCTCATGGGCATTTTCAATTTTCTTAACGAATTCACCCGTTTTACCATCATAAAGAGCAATAAGTCTATCGGAACCGACACTCACCAACCATTTTCCATCGGGTGAGAAACTGACATCTCTAATGGTGTTGGTGTGGTTACCCCTAATACTCTTGTCGAACTTAAACGGTGGCCCGTTAAAGAATACCAATGCCTTATCATCACTCACCGTCGCAGCTCTGTATGGCCTCTGTGGCTTTATTGCAACTGCATTTATCGTAGATGAATGTCCCTGGATCTCCCCAATCGAATTCCCAGAATCCCAGGTGAAACAATGGCCAAATTTATCCTTCCCTTGGCCCACAGCAATTATTCTCGAATTGTCCGCATCCCACGCAATGTCCTTGATTGGACCCGAAAGTATCTGGAACTCGCTCTTAATGTAAGGCTGTTCAAATGCCGATTCCGTACCATCAGTGCTTCCACCGACTACTGCGCTATCCCAGATCTTCACCTGTCCTGATTCGTCACCCGAAGCTACGTAATTCCCTGATGGCGCAAACGTGGCCGCCGTAGTAGTGTGAATATGCTTGGTGAACTGTTTAGCGCCAACAGCTGTATTCTTGGGATCTAATGGCCTAACTATAATCGATTTCCCGTTAGGATAAGCAATTCTATCATGGACCGGATCGTATGATAAATGGAGCGATTGAGCCCGAACCGTCGAAGGTTGTGGCGGATATAATTTGCATGGTTTAATTGACATTGTCAGCTATTATTTATTCTTCTAATGAGCCTTTATTGCACCCTTAGTACTCCTTTTTCAATGTTTTGGTGTCTTTAACTGTCATTTTTCAGTCCCTTATTGAGCACATGACCAGATTCATTTTGTGTCGAGATTCTCCAAAGTGGAAAATTTCGAATATGATTGGATTCTGACAATCAACGGAACTATAGGGTTGCAATTAGGCATATTGTTAACAGAGACATATTCTTCGATATCCAATATTATGATTCGCACAAGTGTACGTAGAGTTGTTGTTAACTCGAACAAATTTGATGTTCGTAGCATCTCTAATTCATCGATACGTTTCAATGTACCAAATAATCAAAGAACACCACCACCAGCGGTAAGACCACCAACGAGTCCAATCATTGTCACAGAAGGAGGACCTAAAGGTGGAAGTCAAAAACAAAAGAAGAAATTTTCATTCGCTGGGTTTTTGTTCAAAACAGCGTTTTGGGCATCTGTTGTTTATGGGGGAACTTTATTTGTTGCTACCAAAAATGACAAGGTTATGGACTTTATTATGGACAAACAACCACCATATTATGAAGAGTTGTTGAACGTGATTGAACACGGGTCAATTGAAGACTTGAAGAGGCAGTTGAGAGACACACAACATAAGATTTCCAATTTTGATTTCAAGCTTCCATCCAAGGCCAAGATTGATGAATTTACCCACGAATTGGAATCGAGGGGTGAAAACTTGATCGAGGAAACCAAGAGGAAATTGGGAACCAGCACTGGTGCTAAGCCAAGGCAAGCAATCCCAGAAGGAAACTCTGCACCTACACCAGCCGAGCAGTTACAGAAACCAGTGGAAACTATTCATAAGACCGTTGACCATTTACCATTAATCCAATTAGATAAGGGTATCGCGTCATCTGTTGACTCTTCAATTAAGTCCACCATAAAGTCGTTTAATGATTTAATCTTGTCTATTGACGCTGGATCCCAGTCTGGTAACGAATCGTTGATGAGAGAAATTACCGAAAACGTTAGCAAGTTGTCCAGTAAATTAAATAAATTGACCCTGAGCTTTGACGAAGAATTACTGAGTAAATTAAAAATATCGCAAAGTGAATTGTTATCATCTTACACCAAGAAGGAATTGGAATTGACTGAAAACTTGTTACATCAATTTCACCACGAAAAGGCGCAAATGGAAAAGAAACTCGGCTCCAGATTGGACCAGGAGATTGAAGCTACCAAGCAAACCATTTCTCAAGCTGCCGTTAATGCCGTTTCGATGATGAGAGTTGAACAAACTAAGAATTTCGAGAAATTAATCAAAGGTAAGATTGACCAAGAAAGAGATGGTAGATTAGCCAACTTGGACAAATTGAATTCGAGAATAACCGAATTAGAAAACTTTTCTACTTCCTTAGAATCCCAATTGGTTGCCAACCACCAAAAGTCATTAATTCAACAATCCTTAACTAAATTGAAATCATTATTGTTAGGTGCGTCGTCAGAACAGGAAAAACCAAGATTGATCAGTCCTTATGTTGATAACTTAGCAAAGGTTTCTCATGAATCTAAGGATGAATTGATAGCATTAGCCTTGCAAGACTTACAACCATTGCTTTCCAGAGAGTCAACCCAATCTATTTTGTCCACCCCTCAATTGTTAACCCGTTGGGAACAATTAGTTCCTGAATTAAGATCTGCATCCTTATTACCTCCAAATGCAGGTTTATTGGGCCACTTGTCGTCCATGCTTTTCTCCAAGTTGTTGTTCCCTGTCAAGGGTGCTAAGCCTGATGGCAAGGATATTGAATCAGTTATCGGTAGAGTCGAATCTAGTTTAGCCAGAGGCGAATTAGATGTTGCTGTCGAAGAAGCTGCCAACTTAAAGGGTTGGTCAAGAAAATTAGCTGATGACTGGGTCAAAGAAGGTAGAAAGAAATTAGAAATTGAATTTTTGATGAAGATAATCGATGCTGAGTCAAAAATTTTATAATTTGATTTGCATATATTTATTTAGAAATTTGGCTTACTACCTTTCTCTATTACTTTTTTGTGTTAAGTTCTTTTACTCCGAACTTTTAGGACTATTCGTCTGAACTCTTTATGTATTAATTACAATGAATACTTGAACCATTTTGTAGAAGGTCACATGACTTTTTCGATTTTCAGCTTTGAAACTTCAACAATAAATGGTCCTAGAACTGACTCTTTAGAACATTTACCTATAACAAGAGAATAAAAGATGTCATCGAGTGGCAATAATGCCTCTGTATACGGAGGAGATGAGATTAATGCTATCGTATTGGATTCAAGCTCTTTTCATACAAGAATCGGATACGCGGGAGATGACTTTCCAAAGATTATAACACCATCATCGTACGCTTCACCTAACGAGGACGCTATGGAATTAGACAACAAGAAAAAGAATGGAAAATCAAAGAGCTCAAAGATATTCGGCGAGTCAATTAATATTCCTAGGTCCAATCACAACGTCAGCCCGATATTGAAGGATTCGGTGATTATTGACTGGGAAGCTGCAATTGAACAATACCACTATTATTTTGATGATGTTTTGACATTGAATTATAAAGAGCAGCCTATTTTGATTACTGAACCGGTGTGGTGTACTCCTCAATATCGCCAAACGTTACTTGAAACATTCTACGAGAATTTCGACTTCCCAGCCTTGTTTTTGGCCAAATCACCAACGTGTATATCGTTCCAGCAAGGAAGACCGAATTGTCTTGTTGTGGATATTGGCCATGATTCTGTGAGTGTGACGCCAGTGATTGATGGTATTTCGTTGTTGAAAAATTCTATGAAAACAAATTATGGAGGTCAATACTTGAATGACCAGATAGAAGACATGTTAACCCACAAATTTTCAGGAGTCAACTTTGAGAATAGATACAGAATCAAGAGCAAAACACCAACTGTGTATCCAGAAGAAAGCAAGTATACTGTTCGAGATTTATCCGAGAACATAACCCAATCGTTTGATGATTATCAGAGACAAAATATCTGGCATGAATTTAAGGAAACCATGTTGGAAGTACCAGAAAAAAAGTTCAACACCTCAAATACGAGTCAAGCCAACAGCTTAAAGGAAATATATTCTCAAGATTCTAATAAGAGGCTATTTGAATTACCGACCGGACAATCATTAGAATTATGCCTTGAAAGATTCCAGTTGGCCGACTCGTTATTTGACCCACAAAGCTACAAGTTTAACAACCCAGATCTCGCAACTAAGTATCCACCAAGCAATGGTGAGTTATCATTAACGAATTCGTACGACGATTACAAGCCTTTGAAGAGAGCCCGTAAAGCCGAATCAAACCAATCAACACCACCTCCTTCAGATGCAAAGAAACCCTCGAGTAAGACATCCCAGATTAGAGGTTTAACTCATTTGATAACCCACACATTATCAACTATCGATATTGACTTAAGATCGTCTGTTGCGCACAATATTATCGTCACCGGTGGTGTTTCGTTGATTCCACAATTGACAGAGAGACTATACTCCGAGTTATCTAATTCGAATCCGGGTTTGAAGATAAGACTACACGCAGTGGGTAACTCTTCTGAAAGGTTCAACCAAGCCTGGATCGGTGGTAGTGTTCTTGCATCGTTAGGTACCTTCCACCAAATGTGGGTCAGCAAGCAAGAATACGAAGAAGCCGGGGCAGAAAGGATTTTAAACCAGAGATTCAGATAGTGGCCCCGAACTCGGCCACTTCATTCTATATACCTATATACTTATTTTACATCTATATAGATATAGAGTTATTGTATAATTAGACAGTTCTTTTTGATAAGTAATTATATACAGGTTTACCCAGCATAAATAGTTGGGGGCGTCTTACGGAGGACTATAAGGCGTTATCTATATTTCATTTGAACAACTTTCTTTCATAGCAATTGACAATTTTTCTTTCATTTTTCCTTAAGTAACCTAGTCAAGTAAAAGCTTATAACATGTCGTTATCTACAGGTTCCACAGGTTCAGAGAGAAGTAATCAATCCTTGATTAAGGGCGCATTAGATTTAGACCCTTGGTTAGAACCCTTCTCTGGACAATTGATACACCGTCAATTAAACTTGAGAAAATGGTACGATGAATTCAAACAGAATGAAGGTAGTTTAACTAACTTTGCATCTGCGTATGAAAAGTATGGTTTGCATGCTAATTGGGATACTAAGGAAGTGTTCATTAACGAATATATTCCAAATGTGGTAGAGGTTTCGTTGGTAGGGGATTTTAATAATTGGGACACTAACACCCATAAATTGAAACCAGTAAATGATTTTGGACTTTGGTCATTGACAATCAAGCCAACAGAGAACAATGAATTTGCTGTCCCGCATGACTCCAGATATAAGATTTCGATGGTCACCGCAAGTGGAGAGCGAATCTACAGATTATGTCCATGGTTGAAAAGGGCTACACCTTCTACTGAAAACAACTTGTATGAGGGAAGGTTTTGGAATCCACAGCCGACTGAAACATATAAATTCAAGCATGAGAGACCAAGACTTGAAAGCAAGGATGGTATAAAAATTTACGAAGCTCATGTGGGTATTTCTACCCCGGAACCAAAAGTTGGGTCATATAAGAACTTCACAACTAAGGTGTTGCCTGTTATCCATAAGTTAGGATATAACACTATTCAATTAATGGCGGTTATGGAGCATGCTTATTATGCGTCGTTCGGTTATCAGGTCACTAATTTTTTTGCAATTTCTTCTCGTTTTGGCACGCCAGAAGATTTGAAAGAATTAATTGACGAAGCCCATAGATTGGGTATTAGAGTTTTGCTAGATGTGGTTCATTCCCATAGTTCTAAAAATGTTGAAGATGGTTTGAATATGTTTAATGGTACGGATCACTATTTATTCCATGGTGGCACTAAGGGTTCGCATGAATTATGGGATTCTAGATTATTCAATTACTCTAACTACGAAACCTTGAGATTCTTGTTGTCAAACTTGAGGTTTTATATTGATGTCTTTAAATTTGATGGATTCAGATTTGATGGCGTCACAAGTATGTTATACAAACATCATGGCTTGAGTTTTGGATTTAGTGGTGATTACAATGAATATTTCAATTCTGAGTGGGTCGATAATGACGCAATAACATATTTAATGTTGGGCCATAAATTATTAGATGAGATCAGTGTAAGAGAAAACAACTACAAATTTGTCTCCATTGCTGAAGATGTTAGTGGTATGCCAACATTGTGCTTACCGATCGGTCAGGGTGGTATTGGATTTGACTACAGGTTATCTATGGCTATTCCAGATATGTGGATTAAGATTATTAAACATTTGAGTGATGAAGAATGGGATATGGGAAGCCTTGTGCATACCTTAACTAATAGAAGACATGGTGAAAGGTGTATTAGTTATTGTGAATCCCATGATCAAGCATTAGTGGGTGATAAGACCATTGCTTTTTGGTTAATGGATAAAGAAATGTACACCAATATGTCAACATTGACTCCTTTCACGCCAGTTATCGATAGAGGTATTGCGTTGCATAAAATGATTAGGTTAATTACTTTCTCTTTAGGGGGAGAAGGTTATTTAAATTTCGAAGGCAATGAGTTTGGCCACCCTGAATGGTTAGACTTTCCAAGAAAAGGAAACGGCGAATCATATGCTTATGCCAGAAGACAATTCAATTTAATTGAAGATGATTTATTGCGTTACAAGTTTTTGTTTGCTTTTGATGGTGCAATGCAACATTTAGATACCAAGTATGGTATATTGTTGTCTTCGCAAGCCTATGTATCTTTGAAAAATGAAAATGATAAGGTTATTGTCTTTGAAAGAAACGGCTTATTATTCATTTTTAATTTTCATCCTACCAATTCTTATGCTGATTACAAGATTGGGGTAGAAACCCCAGGTGTCTACCAAATAGTTTTAAACTCGGACAGTCTTAGTTTCGGAGGTCATGGTAGAATTGAAGAAACAAACAAAGAAACGGGTGAAAAATTACAATTCTTCACTAACAATGAAAGATGGAATGATAGATCTAATGCATTATTTTGTTATATTCCATCAAGAACGGCAATTGTCCTTCAAGTCAAGGAAAAAGTCGTTTAGGTTGCCTAATTCAATTCTCTTAAAATTTTTATTAATACTATATAAAATTTGATTCATTTATCGTAAAATGTAAATAAGAAGCATTATTATTATTTTTTATTAACAGTCATCACCGTCTGGTAAATTTTCGAACTTTCCCAGTTGTTGCCATTCTCTTACTGGATTCTTAAACCCTTGGAAAGCACCATTCTTTTCCATTCTATCGAAAAGTACAAATAGTTTTTCGGCTTCCAATTCTTTTTCTTTGTTACTAAGATTATTGGTATTCGTAGGTTTATCCTTAGTAAATATCGTGTCTAATGAAACTTTGGAAAATTCATGTTCAAAATTTTTATTGTTCATATCCAAATATTGAGGATTTGGAGATTGATAGGTGTTTGTATCAATTTCCAGCAGTAAATGTAGATTGTTGGCTACTATAAACTCCCGAGCATTTCTGTAGCCTACTAAATTTAAAAATTGGCTCATACGTTCATCGTCTTTGATTTCTGGATCCCAAGATAGATTATAAATGCATTCAAGAATAAGATTCTTGATATTTGAAAGATTTGCCATATCGGCTATGTTAATGTCACTTATCGACAGATTGTTATTTGAAGTCAAAATTAATGACATCAACTTGTTATAAATAGAAATTTCACCATTCGTAGGCAATAATTTTTCAATAAATATTGATATGAAACATATCAAATAGCTAGCTTCATTAGCATCTGATTCGTTATATTGTAAAATAATTCTATTAGAAATGAAATTGATTATAACCAAAAGGTTCATTACATCAGTCAAATCAGTATATGTTTTATCAGAATGCCTTTCTAACTGGAATTCTATAAGTATCATAAGATTGCGTAAAAAGGAACTGTTGTTAACATCATTCTTAATACGAAATTTGTTAACATTTTGTTCATGGGTGACTAACCCAAGAATAGAGTTCAAGAGATATTTCGTTAACAACAATTCACTATCCAGTAATGAACGTATATTTTTTCCCCCTTCAATCATGCTATTTGTCACAATAATGCAACTATGTAACAAGCCCTCATTGATTAACCGATTTTCTTTATTCAATTGTTCTCCATAGGCGTGTTTATGTTGAAACGTATATAGGCCTTTCAAAATCTCTGCAAATGCCCTTTGGTAGTCTTCGTCTTTCTTGTACTTACCAAAAACACTAAAGCAGAATTCGAACCCCAAGATTAGTAGAGAATAGATGGTAGCAATAGTTCTTGTGTCCATATGATTTAATTCATTGCACAATATTAAGAATATCATACGATAGACCGCTACCAATCTACTAAAATCGTATTCGATAGGCTCATCACTCTCTGAAAGGGCGGAATTAATAAAATAGTCCACGAATTCAATTGATCGTATAGAATAGTTTGGAATAAAGTGTTTATTGCGAAGTCCTATGTTGATAAGCAAAATATTTGAAATTGTCGCTATCAAATCAATACTTTCCGAATCACATCTATCCTTTCTACTCAATAGTAATTCAACAATTTCTTCCAATAATTCTGGTGACACTTGCAGACAAAATATGGGATCTTTACCTTTTTGCCTCAACTCTTTGATATTTAATCCACTCATTTCTTTCGCTTGAAATTTTTCGAGTTGAGTGAATCCTAATTCTTCAAAATCTTAGCAATATATATGATATGTGTTATTTGGACAAAAGCAAGGTGGAAACAGAAAATATAGTAGGAAATTTCATGTTGTAGAATACAGGGTCTGGAGTTAAGAGCAATATCGCACGTGAGAATTAATCTTTTATGACTAGATACGAAGATGATTCAGACTTCCAAGTAATAATGGGCGTACTGATACAGATCAAACGGTTTGTGAATACCAAGATGTAAAACTATGGTGACAAGAGCGAGGTTATAAAAGAAGAACGAATTATCATGAATAAAGATTGATTTTTAAAAAGTATCAAACAGTCATAAGCTCTATTCTAATTGAACCCTGTCCAAGAAATTTGTAGTAGTGATGACAGAAGAACGAAGTAAATACATACGTAGTCTTCTTCTTGTTTATCTTAATATAAAGGGATCTATATTGATTAAAGTAACCTCACTACATTGAATTCTGCTTCATCAATTTGTACGTAAAATAAAATCTATATATGTATGAATTTATATCTATTCATTTGGTCTAGAGACACAAATGACAAATTGCCATAAGCCTCTCCACTAGGTCTTCTAACCCCTTGGACGCTTCAGGTTCATGTTGCACGTAATGGGCAACGTACCTGAGAGCATGTGCGTTTACTGTCCAAACAGACAAATTGGCATCATAAGTTTTGATTATGCCTATTACATCCTTCGCCAACTTCACAGCATAATGTTTTGGATATTTCAAATACTCCGCTTGTGCTAAAGGATCTGATAGGTTCGTCTTTTGGATCAATGCTTCGTACAACATTATCTTGGCTAGTTTATAGTTCAAGCCAATTATGGCTGTTGCTTCGTCTTTGAAGTAAATTATTGGAAAAAGTCTATGACGGGAACATGATTTATATATTGTTGGTTTTATTGTCAAAGGCATTTGCTTCTCAAAGGTGTCGAGGTTTTTCTTTAGATCTAACCATTCTAAATATGGTTTGTTAGATTCGAAATCCTCTTTAGTTAAAACATTAATGTCATTCTTGAATTTGGTTATGGAACTGAAATCAATCATAGATTTATGTATCCACCACGTAGTATTTACCTTCGTGGTGGTTAGTTTTACCAATTCGGCATCATTTTCAGTTTTGGATGAGCCATAGGTAGAAAACTCTCCATATGATTCAAAATATTCTGGGTCCAATGGTTTCCAAAAGCTTTCGATAGAATACATGCTTGGTGAATTATACTTCAACGAAAATATTAAATCACATAATAACATAGGCCAAAAGCAGATCTGATAAAATGGAGAATCCTTAAGTAAGCTTTTATTCCCACTATTCTTCATTAAAATTGATGACAATATACTTGATGCCCCTTTAATGTAAGTACTGTCAATGGCCACGAAGAATAATTCATATATACATAACAAGATTGTACTTAGTAAGCATCGGGCCATGATACCATTATCTTTTTCTTCAATCTCAGGTATACTTAGATAGTGTCTTATAGATGTAATAGTTTGATGGTAATACCTAACCGTTATAGACAGGTCAAACTTATCAGGATTAATTCTCTGTAACATTAAAGAACTCAAACAAAATATAGAACATACTATCATATTGGTTTCGTCGTTTAATGCTAACTCAGGTATAATCTTCCGGAATACTTCTTGTGGAAAGAATATGTCTATCGATTTTGACAAGTGATTCACAAATAAATCAAATAGCTGTCGCTCCAATTCGTTCTTCATTCTTAAATAGAAAGACGCCTTTTGAGATCCATCTGGTTTCTCTATCTTTAATGTATCCTGAAAATGTCTAAATAATCCATCAGTTGATAATTCAGCCATCAAATTCGCTGTATTTGAAAGCCTTGGTTTCTTTGTATTAATTCTCAGAAGAAGTGGTTCGCTTCTATTTAGCTTGTTAATTCGTGGTCTCGCATTACGCTTCGTTTGTGTTGGTTTGAAGTGGCCCTTTAAAGTAGTTTTACTAGCATTCGTTTCAGGGGGTTCGCTAAATGTAGATGAAAATACCGGGCTTTCCATTTTCACTTTTGATGATGGCATTTCAGAGTCCTCTGGATTCACCTGTTGATATTGAGGTGGAAACTTTAAATTGGGTGACTTTGAAAGATCAAAGGAGTCATAAGATTTTGCCAATTGAATGGGAAGTTTCTGAAACAGTTGGCTAGATTGCACTAGGTCATATGGATACTGCTGCGAGGATTGTTGAGCCATCATATTGGGATTTCCACCAAAGGAGGAATAATCTAGCATATTAGGATACGAATTATGTCCTACATGATTCTGGTACAGAAATTGCATATTTTGATCAATTGATCCCTCTACTGTAGGTAAAAATGGAACGGATCCCTCTGCATTAAAAACATTACCCGTGCTGGTATTACTTCTATGGTTACCTTGGTATTGCGTTTGGTTGGCGTCCTGATCATTTATAGGATATACATTTCCCCCGAAAACACCGTGATTGGGAATAATTGACAGTATTTGTGATTGAATTGGCTGAAAAGATGCTGGTTGTATTAGTCGTACATTTGTATTTGGCTCTAATCCTTGCGATTCTGTCTGCTGGCCTAGATATTGAGGATACTGCTGATATTTATGTTTGTATGGTAGACTCATTTTTTTCGAAAATGCCAGCAGTCTGCGTTAAAATATGTTATCCTAAGGATGTAATTGATGAATTGATTATATTCGGTTTATATGAACTTCTATGATTTGTTAATATGTATTCAATTGATGCTTGTTTAGAAAGATCGTTTTGTATAACTGATATAGATTATTTATGTTCTACGCACCTAAGATCATTTTTCAAATTTGTTTACTGATGCAATCATCAAGGTTCAAATGGCTAGCAAAGAGGTCACTACATTCATAGTCGATTTATCGCCTTCTATGGCGAATAAATCAAATGGTCGTAATATTAGTGACTTAGAATACGGATTGAAGTATTTCTACGATATAGTTACAAACAAAATTTTAAGGGGTAGGAAAACTGACTACATTTCTGTTATTACATGCCACTCCAATAGAACAGAAAATCCTTTCTCTAGCGAAGACTCATTCAAAAACATTGAAGTAGTTTCAAATAAGATTGCACCAACATATGATGATCTTCGAAAATATAAAGAACTACTTTGCCCCAACAAGACAGAAATAACCGAAGACGAAGGAGACTGTTTTGAAAGCATGTTAGTAGGGATTGGTCTTTTGAAGGATACTCAAAAGCTTAAATTTGTACGGAATGTTGTGGTTATAACCAATGCAGAATCTAAAATTAAGTCATTTGAGACAAAAGTTGCGGATGCAACTCGAAATGCTATCAATGAGATGAATATTAATGTTGTGCTCAATGGAATTGATTTTGATGTTGACGGATTAAAATATCCTGACAAGTCACCGGAGAAGGCTAAAAATGAATCTGGTTGGGCCTCGGTTTTCCATACATATAAAACAAGCGAGGTTTACACTACAGCCCAAATAGTAGAGTCAATATTACACAACCCGCCGCTCAAGAAAGTTAAGCCAATGAGAGCATTTAAAGGACAATTGAGGTTTGGGAGTGATCATTGCAACCAGAATGAAAATTCGGATTATGCCCCAGAGTTGGATCAAACATGTATTTCCTTGAACGTGGAACTTTACCCTGCTCTTAAGGCTGAAAAGTTAGCTAGCGGACATCAATATACGATAGATCCTGCAAATGGTTCTGTTGATAAAACCAAATATGTTAAAGATTATTTTATTAAACTGGTCTCGTCTAAAGATGAGGATGGTAAGGATGATGATGAAGAAGTTCAGAAACGCCGATATGATGATGATGATGATGATGAAGACAAAGATGGTGATTTAGAAACCGTTTCTATCGATGCAAATGAATGGACTGATGGATTTAAATATTCGAACTATGATCTCTTGACTCTTGACGAAGATTTGCTAAACTCCGCAAAACTTGCTTCTGATCCAGGCATGGATATTCTAGGGTTCATAAAAATGGATGATTTGCCCTATGCATATTTAACAGGTGAGTCGTACTATTTGTTACCAGAAGTTTCATGTTCATATAAGAACCTCGTCGGTTTTAATGGCTTGTGCCAGTCATTAGTCGATCTTGAAGGTTTAGCATTAATAAGATATGTCCAAAAACCCAATGATGAGATTAAAGTGTGTATTTTAATACCTTCAAAGATAAAAGTAAATGAAAGTTTTGTGTATGCATTTATCTTGGTACGATTACCCTTTAGAGAAGATGAGAAGATAGGAAAATTTCCTTTGTTGACTTCTATCATGACTACTAGTGGGAAATCCTTTACGTCAAATACTGATTCGCCTGATGAAAACCCAATAAAACAAGAAAACGATGAAGAGTCATCAAATGAAACAAATCTTCCAAATGCGGCTACTAATAGCTTAATGGAATCATTTATATTATCTAGGGATTTAGATACCAAAGGAAAGAACAAGGATAATGAAAGTAATGACTCAGATACATTCTTTGTGGAAAATAATAAAGTGACTCTATCTAATGATTCGCTAATTTCTTTTCCAAAGTTATCCCATTTTGGCGTTTCTTCTAGATTGTTGGTATCTTCGCCTGCAATTCATAAATTCAATCTAAATATCAAGAAGATTATCATTAAATCCTTGGAAGATGGAAATCTCCATGAATATTTGAACAATCCAAATTTTATTCGAGACAATCTAATTTCCAATGAAAATGATAACTCTGGCCCCTCGACAAACCTATTTAATTTATCTAATGTATTGAAAATAAATTCAACAACCAATGATGAGTGGCTTACAGATGTCAACAAAAATTCTAAGAATGTTGCAAAGAAGCTTATAAAGGAGCTTGATACAAAGTACGTAAAACAAGAAGTTGAAGCCAAAAAGAAGCGGAAAATGCTAAATAATAATAACCTAAATGATATATTTATGATGAAAAATGCCCAAGGGAATTACGGTGCTGGTGAAGGTGAATATGAGGCATTACCAGATATTAATGATCTCTTAAATTAATCTATGTACACGTATATGTATATTACAATTTAAACAATTGGTTTTGTATGTCGTATTTTCTATCTTTGGCTGTTCTCTTCCGATGTTTCGATGATGCAGTGCCGTCCTCGCCTAAACTATTTTCAATTTTATCACTCACAGACATGCTACTAATTCTTTCTCGTTCATTCTTGAAAATGCTTTGTAATTCATCACCATTTATCTCTAGAATTGTTGGTAAATCAAATAATCCCTTATATTTCGTTTGTCTTCCTTGTTTCCAAAGACTTGTCCAATGAGTAGCCATTCCAAGTTCATCGTATGAATCATCTTTTCCGAGTTTATTTCTTTTGAGAGCGATATGATAGAGTAGTTCATCAATAGAATTCGTAGGATGATCGATATATTCTTTATACTTCGATCCCGTAGGGTCCTGTAAATTCAACAAATAAAGCAAGTAATCAGCCTGTATAACTGGATCGATGAAGGAGGTATGAACACACCCGATAAGACTTAGTGCTAGCATGGTTTCGTTATCCTTAACGGTTGGTAGAAATACACCCGGTGTATCATATACAAGTATATCGGGCTTAGTGCTAAGTCTAATGATCTCACTTGTTGCTCTTGTGACACCAGGCTGTCCACCAGTCTTCGCTACTTTCCTATTCTTTCCTGATATAGCTCCAGTAATCTTTGAACTATATCCAACATTCCTTAACGTATTCACCAAGGTCGACTTTCCAACATTTGGCATACCAATAATCATAAGTCTAAGCCCTAATGGAGGAGGAGGAGTCATCGCATAATACCTTTTCCCCACTAGATCAATGATTTTTTGGGCATCGCCTTTACTTCTAGCATCAATGAATAAACATTCTTCGTTGCTTGCATCGTGCCACTTTCTTATCAAGTCACTTTTCAAGACTGAGAGGTCCTTTTTGGTATATAGTATAATCTTCTCTTTCTGAGCCAATACTCTATCAAATAATACGTTCTTCGTTGATACGGGAGCTCTTGAATCTCTGACTTCAAGTACTAAATCAATCTGAGGAGCCAAATGACCAAATTTGGTTAGAGCCTTTTGATGGTGTCCCTTAAAGTTGGATAGTGGTAGGGAGTAGTTGGGAAATATCCGTCTAGGTATAAACGACATATTAATGTATTAGGATAAAATTGTTTGGTGCATGTTAATCAATTATCTTCCCTCATCAGTTTCGTAAATTGAATTTTATTTTCAAATCGATGTGAAAAATTTAACAGATAGAAGAATAGATAGTAGAACAAAAATGCCCTTGATAACATTCACAGGGTTGCCTTCATCGGGTAAAACAAAATGGGCTAAGAAATTACAACTGTTATTAGAAGACAAAATCAATTCTGCTAAAGAATCGAACGGACCAGGACATAACTATTCTATAATTTATCACTCTGATGAAACATTAGGAATTTCTCACGATTCATACAAAGATTCGAACATGGAGAAACATGCTAGAGGTAGTCAAATGTCTGCTGTTAAAAGAGACTTATCTCGTACTAATTTTGTTATTTTAGATTCTTTGGCATATATTAAAGGGTTTAGGTACCAATTATACTGCGAAGCGAAGGGAGTAGTAACACCACATTGTGTTATCCATGTAATGAGCTCTTTAAATACGAGTATTCAATGGAATAATGAAAATAATGACGAAAAAAAGTGGGATGATGAACTTATTAAACAATTGAGCATGAGATATGAAGAACCTAATAATGACACTAGGTGGGATTCACCTCTATTTACTATTATGTCTGATTATGACAAGGAGACATTACCAATAGATGAAATTTGGGATTGTCTTGTCTTGAAGCGTCCTCCTCCTCCTAATGCAGCTACTTTAGTGAAACCAACCTCGGGAAATGATTTTTTGCAAGAACTCGACAAACAAACACTGGCAGTAATAGGCAAGATCGTTCAACACCAACAATTAATGAGTATTGGGGGAGAAGCGTTAATAGATAAAGAAAAGAAATTGTTCATCGAAATGCCTGCTACAAGTGTAAGTATAGCCCAGTTACAGCGGATAAGAAGGTCATATATCAGTTTGAATAGAATGAGAAGTGTAGATGTTGATAGGATCACTCCATTATTTGTTGAGTACGTCAACAGAAGTCTCGATAATGATGATTGAGCTCCAAATACAAACAGATTAAACTCTATAATTATTATATTATATATATATAGCCAAAAATAATATACAAGTTGGTTTGGGACTAAGCCTCACAAAATATTAACGTTTTCTTTGATTTTTCCATTTAAATTGAACTTTGCCATTAGAATCGACCGTCTTTTTTTCGCTTCCCTTCTTCATTAACTCTTTTGTTAATTCCATTTTAGACTCAACCTCCTTCAACTGCTGTTCTCTTTCCAATCTCCTTTTCAATAATTTGTATTGCTTCAACTTCTTCAAGTCCTGTTTGTCCTTCTGGTTCTGATCTTCTATTGGGTCCTGTTTAATCAAATTCTCGTTCTTCTCCAACTGATCTATTTTCAACCTATTCTCACGTCTTTTCAACATGCTTTTGTCTGTCTCAAAGAATTCTTCTGGTTTAAATTGCTTTTGCTTATCGAAAGAGTCCACAAATACTGTATGTTTTCCCTGTGATTTAAAATCCAAATTGTCTTTTTGTTTGTTGATCTTCAGCAACTCATTTAATCTCATAGTTCTAATATAATTAACATCTTGAGTTTTCAATAATTTAACCTGCTGCACGGACATCGCTTCATTTCCACGATCAGCCACCAATACCCCCCGATCATCCGTTTTTTTGCTTGTCATAGCATGATAGTATTCATCAGGGTTATAACTAGACGCCTTATGTTTCAATGCTTTTAAAGCTGCTTGTTTCTTATGGTAATCTGCCGCTCTCAATCTATAATCCTTTTTCTTTTCCAAAAGACCATATTTGGCCCTATCTTGGGTTTGGGAACGTTCCTTATGCTGCTTCTTCTGTATATTATGAACAAGTTTTGCCATATTGTAATTATATCGTCATATATACAAACTAATCTTCAGGTGTTAAAGATTAAATCTGCAACTTATAGATGAGCAGAATCAAAAAAATTTATTATCGCAAAATTATTATCTTGCACGACACTTGTTAAATTTTCCATTGAAGATACCTTTACAAAGACAATCTCTACCATAAAATATTAGTTAGTAATGGCAAACTTATTGGGTTATGTGGGCCGTCGAAGTGCTCCGTACGTTGTTCGTCGATTTATTGGAGCTAATAATTATAGGTATTATTCGGCGAGTCAGAATTTAAAGTCAAACTTGAGTGAACCAGTTGGGGAAGATCCAATCGAACCAACCGAACAGGCATCGAAAGGAAATATAAATGAGGTACAGGATGGGTTGTCTAAGGCTGAAATGAATGCAGAAGAGTCTGTTCCGTGGTATTTACGTGATGATTCGTCGTCGCCTTTATTGGAAAATAAGAATGTTGAATTGCCTTTTGTTCCAGATCATGCACCGTCGAGTGTTAATACGTTTTTAGAGCTACTTTCAAATGAATATGGTTTAGAAGATATCGAATTATTTGACTTGACGCAATTAGATCCTGAAAATGAGTATCACGCAGATAACCAACCAACCGACTATATGATTATTTGTACTGGGAAATCAGAAAAGCATATCTACAAGGCATCTAACGAGCTCAGGACTTATATAAAGCATAATTACAACTTGATTCCTAAAATAGAAGGGATGGCTTCGAATAGTAAGACGCCGGCAGCACGTCGTCGTATGCTTAGAAGAGCCAGGAAGGGCCCACTTGCAACCGACAACGATTATGGCAGAACACCAAATAGTTGGGTAATGTGTGATACTGCAGTCAATAATACATGCATACATATCTTGACCGACAGTAGAAGAGATGAATTGAATTTAGAAACTTTGTGGTGTCGAGAAGAAGATATAGAAAAATACTCGACTCCAGAATCTGCAACAGAAGAGTCTGATGATATTTTTATTGGCATTAGAAGATTCCATACGATGACGCCTTTTGCAAGACGTTTTCAACAAATGAGACTGTACTCTGCTTCCCAGTCAAATGAGTCCTTGGAATCGTACCTTCACAAATTGACAGGAGAAAGCTTGACTGTCGACAGCTTAAGACAACATATAAAAGGTTTTGAATCTGATTTCCAACAACCAACTATAAAAGATTATAATACAAGATTCAATTTTTACCGATCAATTCATATTCAAAATTCAGACGTCATGTCCTTGGAGAAACTAACTTCCATACTTTTAGATAAATATAGCTCCTTACAGATAATATTAAGCAATAGTATAGATTTATCAAAGGAAAGAACTCAAGATATGGTCGATTTCATGAAATTGTTGATTGACTCACCAGAGATTAAAAAGCATTTTGACTTATCTAATTCGAAACAAATGAATTCTTACTCGGACGAGTTATACGATAAGTTGGCTCAATTTGTGTCCTCTTTGTTCCAGTTTTCAAAAGAACAAATTGACATGTCACGCCATCCTGAATTCCTCCCATTGCTTTGGAGATTATCATTTGTTCAAAAAAATGATACCGTAATTGGCTCTAGAATGATCGACGATATTATTTATCAAGAAGGTGATCTTCCTGATTTACCTGGTCAGCCCTCAATTTTCCAAGCAAAGAATAGGGCAAGGGATACTTTAGACTTAATTAACTACTATAACCAAAAGATCGATGAAAATGCTTCAACTACTAATTCATTTAAAGAATTGCTCCTCTTCACGTACGGTAATGCTGGAGACTGGGCTAAATTCTGGAACACCTGGGAAATATCCTTTAATTTATTGAACAATAGTAAGATTGACAGCAAATCTTCCATTAAGAATTGGGTAAGGTTGGTAGTATATTTGGCTATCCGCAACGACAGATCAGCAATAGTTCACTTTTTAAATAACTATTGGAACCACTCGACATCTATAGCAGGTTCCTTTATTGATGATTTTGAGTTGAATAACAATGTATTTAACTCTGATGAGGAGAAAAGAAGCTTCAAAAACTCGGTCTACAAGATGCTCAATTCAATGAATAATGATAATGAAAGTAACCCAAGTTTTTCGAACGTAAAAGAGTTTGTAGATAATTTAGACTAATTGATGTATATATTTGAGATTAATGTATAGAATAAAGTGAAGATCGCGTCGCGCAATAAATATCTTTTTTTTTTACTATTACCAACTATAGATTTTATCTTCAAGACACTTCAAAAGATAGTATATGCCACATCAAGAAAGTATCACTCAGTTGAAACAAGCCATAAAAGTCTGGGAACATGAATTTCAACGCTCAAATAATAGAATACCATCCAGACTGGATATAAAAGTGGACCCTAAGGTTTATGAATTGTATAAGACATATAAGGTTCTAAAGGCTAAAACGAACAATGTCCGTAATATTCAGGATAAAAGAACATTGGAATCAGCAAATATTGGTATAGATATCAATATGTCAGAGTCACAGTCAGATGCTGAGGATGTTGAAGAATTTAACAATGAAAATTCAGACTCTAGTAATAATAAGCTCAAAAATCAAGATACGGAATTGGGGCCAACACCTCAAGCCAATGGAAAAGTTTTGTCTATTCTTGATATAAGACTAACACCACCAGATTCCTCGCCTTTGAAGAATAAGGTAGGAAGCAGGAGTACAGATACGTATAGTAATCAGAAAGACGAAGCTCCAGAAGACACGTTTAAGACCCCAACTAAAACGAGAGTGAATAGAATTAACCTTCTGGAATTGACTCCTACTAATAACAGAGGGCCTAGAAACAAATCGTTGATGCAGAAACTTGAACAGGCTTCGTCTGCTAAAAATACACGTATTGAAATGCATACACCGGAAAGGAATAAAGTGTCTCTTTTGCAGAATATGGAAACTCCACAATATTTGGCCAAAGTCAATAATAAGTTCAACTTCGATATGGATGATGATTCCAATGACAAGGATAATGTAGTAGCTGAAGACTTACATACAAATTCTTCAATGAAAATAATTTCCTCAATTAGATCGAATATTATAGACCCAATTACGCCAACAAAACTGCCAGCACCCTTAAAATTTCAGGTTTCACCATCACCTTTAAAACCCCATAGGCTCTTCTCGTTTGGCAATAATAGAAAGCTTTCTGATATTTTCAATGATTACAAAAACATCAAGGAAGACCCTGATTTGATAAATAGCATAGAAAATGAGGAAGAGGCTGCTGAATTAGACGATGATGATGACACTATAGAAAAAGATACAGCGACTAATGGCCCAAAAAGGAAAAGAATAACGCAAAAGCGTACAACCAGAAGATGGAAGATTAAACCAAACACGGAAGAAACTAAGGAAGATAAATTAAAGAATGCTAATATTCATGATGAAGTCAAAAAACTTGATGATGAAGCTCGGAAGAATCTCGTGGACTATATGGAGGTGAATAACATGCATGAAGAGGACGAAACAACTAGCGAAGAAGAATATGTCCACCAAGATCCAAATCATAAAGATATGAAAGGAAAGGTTAAGCCAGTGAGAATGAATTATCAACGGCTCAAGATTAATGACCCTAGGATTAAGAAATTCAAAAAGCGAATGCAAAATCGTAGATAGTAAGTATATTAAGTAAATATAATATCTAAAGCATAGTGCTGCTATGGATCGCATATTTTATATAATTAATATATTTCATTTAGCCGTGACATAATTTCAACTGGCGAACTAGCCTTTCTTTTTATTCGTGATAATTAATAAAACGAATCTTTCTCACCCATGATTTAATTTTATGCAATTTTCAGAGAAAATGCCAAAAAATGCAAAAAAACCAAGTTATGAAATTTACTACAAGTAGTATACAGACAGAAAATAAAGTCTATTATTTACGATTCTATAATTGCTTTATAGATGCTACTAACTCGCCAGAACTAAAGTTGCGATATCATGCCAAATATTATTTATCGTATTTTCAGCTGGAAATTTTTTTGTTAACGTATACATGACTCAACTCCTTTTATAAGGTCATTATCTTGTTCGTTTTGGGATTCTGTCACACATGTTCTTCGATATCAGCTTGCTCCTCCTACGCGGAGACCAAATTCGTATGTGCGAATACGACTATACGGTGTAAGGAGACCTTTGTACGAAATATCTCGTAGTGTGTAGCGGGGAACTTCGTTTCAACCTAACGTTCACGGGTGAGAAAAAGTTGTCTGAGACAATTTCGAGGAACTTGATAAATGGGATAGACCTCTTATATTTATTGATGGTGGTTAATACTGCTATCAGAAAGAAGATATTGAGCCATATAAGCAAACTGTTTTCACTCTGCACAGATACAACAAAATTTCCGAAGACAATTATGCAATATTCGTAATTCTGTACAAGATCACGGACGAATTCGCCGAGTTGCATTGCATTTGGATTATTTTTGTTGAGTTCCGAGGCCAGATCTACAGCGATTGAGTTCTGTTTGCCAATAATTCCTAGTTAACCACAATTAAGGAATCTGAATCAAATCCCTTGCAAGCATCGTGATTCAAGGCGATTGAGGCTTCTCACCGAATAAATTATTCAATTACAGTAACTACAGAAAACATTATCTAGTGATAACTAATCTATGGCCTAATTCGAATTCTATTAGAGCAGATAATGCTCAGGCGTTAAAAATAATGCCCGTTCCAGATATCAATCCTTGGGCATACCTTCGCACATTTTGTATTTCCGAGAAAACTCTAGATAAAGCTAGACCACGCCTCGAAAAAGACAATTTACGAGATAACAAGTTTAGCAAAGTCAAATCGCCACATCCTCCAAAAGGCTTTATCTAAAATAGATTTGATGCTTTATTAATATCGAGGAATTTTAGATATACCTGCCATATAGGTATTGTACGTCCTAGAATTTGATAAGCGATTGTCTTCGAGTCGACATCCTGTTTCTTACGTTAAAATTAAAAGCGATGGTCTCATAACCAGGGATGTACACGGAAGTCTAAATGTGAAAAATTCACGGTACTACCCATTATTTGCATGTAGTGTCATGGCCCTCATTTCAAGGTATATATACAATTGTTTTCGAGTCCATTAGGGATAGTACCACTCTTAGTAGGGATCTATGCACCGATATTAATTCTTACTAATCATTATCCAACCAGTATTTGAAGATCGAGAGCTGAACCAATGTATGCCAAGTATGCCGAAGAAACATAAAGACTCACTACGTAAATTGGCTATATTGCGAATGCTATCGGTGTTAAGACACATTTATTACGAGGTGTTATTTGGGCCCCTTTTCCCGCGGGTCATCAGCGAATATGCACTTCCTGAAATACGAGGTACATGAATGAACACGAATGTAGAGGCCCTCGATCCCGAATTAGCATATTTTCTGACCTTATAATTGCATAAAATCAAGCGATGAATATAGCTCTTGTTCTTCTCTGATCGTTCACTTAGGTAGTTCCTAATACCACATTAGCCACAACTTATTCGTGTATTCTGGTCATATATTCTGTACCGTAAGTGGGCGGTTTCATTTGAAAAAAAAATACTTCATGGCGTAAACCAATTTGGCTACGATCTCGATCTGTCTATATTTGCGATTAACACTGCATTGTTTACATGCATTAAATAATCATCAATTGCGCATTTACAAGTTGCAGATCTCTACTCGTACAGAAATCTATGCACCTTATGGTCCGGTTATCTTCTAGCGTACGATTATCTAACAGAAATAGGTAGTCGGATATCAGTATTTAGAATATGATAAAATAATCATGCAGGCGATGATGCACTTGCAGCCTCTTTGCATCAGTACTAAAAGAAATAAACAAAAGATTAAAATTTAAGATTTCTCGGGTATGCGTTACTAGAGAACAATTAGCGAATATCGAAGAAAAGGAATTGGAGGGAAGCTTATGCGTTTACATCATTAATTATATTAGCATTATGATTGGCAGGTCGGAATGTGCAGTGAACTAGGCTTTTGAATATCGAATACGCCGGTCAAGAAATGACAATACGCCCGAGCCAAATACGCAAACCTGCCTATACGAGAGTTGAGCCCATAGCGAAGGTGCACCATAGCTAAGTAAACAAATTAGTAGGATATTTTTGGGAGGAGTATTTAATGAAAGAAAATTCGGAGTTGTCCAAAAAGTTTGAAGTTGAATTACAGGCTAAGGAATAATATTTTGCAACAATGTTGTTTCGATCCAAATTCGTCGCAGCTTGTCTAGCGTTTGTAACGAGTGTCGTCTCAGTCACAATCACGAAAGATACTGTACAGATCTCACCAGTAGATCTTCAAATAGGCGATTTAACAATTAACCCCGATGTTTATTACTCGATTGTGAATAATTTAGCCACTGTTATTGCTGGTAACTTAGATAATCAGGGAGGGTTTTATGTCACAAGTACCAATTTATTAGCTGCCGCTGTTTCACTTGTCAGTGGCTCAATCGAAAACTCAGGAGAGTTAGCATTTAATGCCTTAGATGCCAATGCTGCATCTCTTTATGTTCTTGCGAGTATTGCCGAGTTCACCAACACTGGTGATATGTGGTTTGGTAGTGCATTGCACTTGGCCAATCCTTTTGTTGTCACCTCTGTTTCTGGTTGGACAAACGATGGTTTGATGTATTTCAAACAACAATCTGGAGTTGCGTCTCTTGTAGTGTTAGCACAAGTAGCTGGGTCCAGTGGACTCTTGTCTCTTGAAAACAATGGTCAAATTTGTTTGGAAGGAGTCACTTACGTTCAATCATCATCGATCAATGGTGACGGTTGTTTCAACGTCGGCGCAGGTGCAACCATGCAACTACTTCCTAATGTACTTAATGCGGTTTTCCTGATTGATACGAGTCAAACAATCTATCTTAGTACACCATCATCCACTTTACTGCTTCTTACAGGGGGTGTCTTAAGTAACCCTCGTATAAAGGTGGCCGGTTTTGGTAATGGAAATATCATTGCACTCACCTTAACGTTCACAGGATATGTCTATAATACAAATACTGGTATATTAACTGTCAGTCTTCTTGGGGCGATTAATGTTCAATTTGATATAGGGACAGGATACGCAACCAGGGGCTTTAGAACGAATGCGGTATTAGGTATATTGTTGGGAAGCCAAATATGGTATAACGATGCTCCACCTAATGGTGCTCCAACTGATTGTTCTTGTAAACCGTTTCCATCAGCACCAGTAGACCCAATAACTTCAGACTGTGCGGACTGTACCGAGTATACAACCACCATCACCACCACCGATTCAGATGGTGTAACTGCTACTCAGACCGGAGACGTTATTATCACCACTGATTCCGATGGTGACTACACCACCACCACTTCTATCATTAGTGGTGAACCAACTGCTTCTGGTGACTGTGAAGAATGTACCGAATACACCACTACTTTCACCACCACAGATTCTGATGGTGTAACTGCTACTCAGACCGGCGATGTCATTATCACCACTGATTCCGATGGAGACTATACTACTACTACATCCATCATTAGTGGTGAACCAACTGCTTCTGGTGACTGTGAAGAATGTACCGAATACACCACTACTTTCACCACCACCGATTCTGATGGTGTAACTGCCACCCAAACTGGAGATGTCATTATCACCACTGATTCCGATGGAGACTATACTACTACTACATCCATCATTAGTGGTGAACCAACTGCTTCTGGTGACTGTGAAGAATGTACCGAATACACCACTACTTTCACCACCACAGATTCTGATGGTGTAACTGCCACCCAAACTGGAGACGTTATTATCACCACTGATTCCGATGGTGACTACACCACCACCACTTCTATCATTAGTGGTGAACCAACTGCTTCTGGTGACTGTGAAGAATGTACCGAATACACCACTACTTTCACCACCACCGATTCAGATGGTGTAACCGCCACTCAGACCGGCGATGTCATTATCACCACTGATTCCGATGGTGACTATACCACCACCACTTCTATCATTAGCGGTGAACCAACTGCTTCTGGTGATTGTGAAGAATGTACCGAATACACCACTACTTTCACCACCACCGATTCTGATGGTGTAACTGCCACCCAAACTGGAGACGTTATTATCACCACTGATTCCGATGGTGACTACACCACCACCACTTCTATCATTAGTGGTGAACCAATTGCTTCTGGTGACTGTGAAGAATGTACCGAATACACCACTACTTTCACCACCACCGATTCTGATGGTGTAACTGCCACCCAAACTGGAGATGTCATTATCACCACTGATTCCGATGGAGACTATACTACTACTACATCCATCATTAGTGGTGAACCAACTGCTTCTGGTGACTGTGAAGAATGTACCGAATACACCACTACTTTCACCACCACCGATTCTGATGGTGTAACTGCCACCCAAACTGGAGATGTCATTATCACCACTGATTCCGATGGAGACTATACTACTACTACATCCATCATTAGTGGTGAACCAACTGCTTCTGGTGACTGTGAAGAATGTACCGAATACACCACTACTTTCACCACCACAGATTCTGATGGTGTAACTGCTACTCAGACCGGCGATGTCATTATCACCACTGATTCCGATGGTGACTACACCACTACTACATCCATCATTAGTGGTGAACCAACTGCTTCTGGTGACTGTGAAGAATGTACCGAATACACCACTACTTTCACCACCACCGATTCAGATGGTGTAACTGCCACCCAAACTGGAGACGTTATTATCACCACTGATTCCGATGGTGACTACACCACCACCACTTCTATCATTAGCGGTGAACCAACTGCTTCTGGTGATTGTGAAGAATGTACCGAATACACCACTACTTTCACCACCACCGATTCAGATGGTGTAACCGCCACTCAGACCGGCGATGTCATTATCACCACTGATTCCGATGGTGACTACACCACCACCACTTCTATCATTAGCGGTGAACCAACTGCTTCTGGTGATTGTGAAGAATGTACCGAATACACCACTACTTTCACCACCACCGATTCAGATGGTGTAACCGCCACTCAGACCGGCGATGTCATTATCACCACTGATTCCGATGGTGACTACACCACCACCACTTCCATCATTAGTGGTGAACCAACTGCTTCTGGTGATTGTGAAGAATGTACCGAATACACCACTACTTTCACCACCACCGATTCAGATGGTGTAACCGCCACTCAGACCGGCGATGTCATTATCACCACTGATTCCGATGGTGACTATACCACCACCACTTCTATCATTAGCGGTGAACCAACTGCTTCTGGTGATTGTGAAGAATGTACCGAATACACCACTACTTTCACCACCACCGATTCTGATGGTGTAACTGCCACCCAAACTGGAGACGTTATTATCACCACTGATTCCGATGGTGACTACACCACCACCACTTCTATCATTAGTGGTGAACCAATTGCTTCTGGTGACTGTGAAGAATGTACCGAATACACCACTACTTTCACCACCACCGATTCTGATGGTGTAACTGCCACCCAAACTGGAGATGTCATTATCACCACTGATTCCGATGGAGACTATACTACTACTACATCCATCATTAGTGGTGAACCAACTGCTTCTGGTGACTGTGAAGAATGTACCGAATACACCACTACTTTCACCACCACCGATTCAGATGGTGTAACTGCCACCCAAACTGGAGACGTTATTATCACCACTGATTCCGATGGTGACTACACCACCACCACTTCTATCATTAGTGGTGAACCAATTGCTTCTGGTGACTGTGAAGAATGTACCGAATACACCACTACTTTCACCACCACCGATTCAGATGGTGTAACCGCCACTCAGACCGGCGATGTCATTATCACCACTGATTCCGATGGTGACTATACTACTACTACATCCATTATTACTGGTGAACCAACGGGGGAACCAACGGGAGAACCAACTGGAACATCAACGGGAGAACCAACTGGTACATCAACCGGAGAACCTACTGGAGAAGCAACTGGCGAACCTACTAGAACACCAACAGGAGAAGCAACTGGCGAACCTACTAGAACACCAACTGGAGCAACATCTGGAGAACCAACCGGAGCACCAACTGGAACATCAACTGGAGAACCTACTGCTCCAGGTGAATGCAAGGAATGTTCTGACTACTACACTACCTTCACCACTGCAGATGATAATGGTGCTACTATTACGAAAACCGGTGACGTGAGTATTACGACTGATTCTAATGGAGACTACACAACCACCACATCAATTTTGAGTGGAACTTCAAATGACTTGACAGAACATGGGTCTGGAGCTGGTGTAGTAACTACAGCTTCCACCAACGGAATAAATAACGTTGCATTGCCTTCGACTAAGGCGAACATGGAAACAACTGTTATCACTGTTACATCTTGCGAGAATAATGCATGCTCGCATATCCCAGTAACGACAGGGGTTACGGTTGTTACCAAAGATGAAACAACCTACACAACATATTGTCCATTGACAGATGAAGGAGCTTCAAGAAGTCAAAATACTGAAGTCTCCACTTCTGTCGGTGATAACATTAAGGAAACTGGCACTGCTGTCATCACCGTCTTATCGTGCGATGATACCAGTTGTTCCAATGTCCCAAAGACTACAGGTGCCAGCTATGGTTATAACGACCAGACTACTCACACCACCTACTACCCATTATCCGAACAAGAGGCTCCTGTCTCAAGCTCAAACCCACCAGGAGTAGCTTCTCCTAACACTTCTAGTCCTCCATTGGACACACCTGAAGCAGCATCATCTAATACGAACGATTTTTCGTCTTCTGGATCTGCAGCCCCTCAAACGGTCGCACCCGCTGTTGCTTCTAACACAGTTTACCCATCTTCGTCTTCCAGTACATCTGGAAGTTCTTTTACCTCGCCTGCTGTTTTTGAAGGTTCTGCTAGTGTGATCAAGCCATGGACATCATTTTCGTTCGTAGCTTTGGCCGCTATGTTTTATTTCTAGACTGGACACAATTTGATGTCTGTCAATACCCATAATTTGATTTCTTCTTGGATACCTTAATTTCTTTATATTAGTATACATACTAGTGCTTTTTTAGTTACAATATAATATATTCAAAAGATGGTGTAGTTTTCTAGTATAGGCAGAAATCCTAGCCGTTAATAGAGCATTGGTGTATAAATGTGGTGTATGGATGCAATGTGTAATCGCAGATCTTACCCAATCTGAATTGACGTAGTCGTTAAGGTAAGGACCGGACTGGAAACTCGGATCGAAACAATTGACATTCACACCATGGCGCAATATTCTATATATATTATGCAAACATCCACTCGTGCATTGCAACTCCACTCCACTACTACTCTACTACTCTACTAATCTACTAATCTACTAATTTACTACTCTACTACTTTTTTTCTACTCTACTATTAGTCTCATCTTCTGCCTCGTCTTTTCCGTAACCGTCTCTCACCTGATGGGCCAACTATGTTCGCGGAATGCGTTTGAAATAGAAGCACGTTGGGAATTTTCATATGCAATGAACTTCGCACCTTCTAACTAATAGAATAATGCTTACTATCTTAGATATCCATCCGTACAACATTCGAAAAATACGTAGTTAATATCCTTCTCGTAGGTAGCCTGATCAGTCGTTAGACCGTGTAATCGGGCTATATACACCACTAACGCCGATATTCAAAGGACGCATAAACTTTTGCCCCCATCGTATCCATCGCCCATTTATCTCCGATAACTCCTTGATGATTGCGAAATGGTATTACTCAACCTCAAAGCCATTTCCCCTATCAAAACCTAGCACTACTGCCAGAGATCTAAGACGCTTTTGACATTGGATATGATAGAATTCGTCAAAACCCGAGAATACGGATGTCACCAATGGCACGCAGTATGTAATATATTTTCATTGTCTAGTCTAGAATACGTCTGAATAATCCGTTATCAACAGGAAGCAGTTATGTAAGCGGACAGTATTCCAAAAAAAAAAAGAGGAGCCGTAGAAATGTTATGATTATAAATACAGCAGAAATCAGTCATATTTACACCAATTTGGGGGTATATGATATTTCATAGAAGCAAATATATCAGGGAGCTTATTCGAGTCGTATAAAAAAGATAGTGAAAAAGAATTCGTGAAGAAGTAGAAATATATATATTGATAGAGGAAATTGAAATTTTTTTATTTAAGTACATAAGGTGATTGGAGCCTAATTTTCACTTAACATAAAACACAACTTAAAATGTCGAATAATGAGAAGGATTTCAGGGAGGAATCTTTGGAGTTGAAACCCCAGAAGAGGTTGTTATCGTTCATGTTGTCTAACAAAGTGCCACCGTTACCGTTGGATGAAGAACGTAAGCAGTATCCAGAAAAAAGGGTAAATCTTTTATCAAGAATATTTTTTTTGTGGTTGCTTCCCGTGCTAAATACGGGGTACAAGAGGACGTTGAAGCCAGAAGATATGTTCAAACTCACAGATGATATTCGGATCGAGACGATGTACGCCAGGTTTTACAAGATCTTGGAGGCGAGCTTGAAGAAGGCAAAACAGAAACATATTGTGCAAAAGTGCAAGGAGAGGGGCGAGACTGTAGAGACCAATTCTGTGGATGAAGAGGATGATATGAGCGATTTCAAGCTTCCTAAGGCCCTTACTGTTATTGCTGTTTTGAAGACTTTCAAATGGCAGTACCTTAAGTCATGTTTTTATTTGGCATTGGCAAATGGTGGGATGACAGCTAATCCATTACAAACAAAGAAATTGATTTCCTACGTGGAAATGAAGTCGCTTGGCTATGAAACAGGTATCGGGAAAGGCCTTGGTTATTCATTCGGTAGTGCAGGTGTTGTATTAGTGACTGGTATTTTGATTAACCACTTTTTTTACAACTCCATGTTGACTGGTGCAGAGGCTAAAGCGGTATTGACGAAGGCAATTTTAGACAAATCATTCCGAACCAATCCTGAAACGAAACATAAATACCCAGCCGGTAAGGTGACATCAATGATGGGAACTGATTTGGCCAGAATCGATTTTGCCATTGGATTTCAACCATTCTTGTTTACCTTTCCAGTACCTATTGCTGTTGCCATTGGAATTTTGATTTATAATGTCGGTGCAACTGCTCTTGTGGGTATTGGATTATTATTTGTTTTTATGGCAGCTATTACCGTAGCTACCAAGAAATTATTTGAATATAGATCCAAGGCAAACGCCTACACCGATTCAAGAGTTGATTATATTAAGGAGGTTTTAAATAATTTAAGGATTATTAAGTTTTATTCATGGGAGCCCCCATACCACGAGAACATTTCAAATATTAGAAGGGAAGAGATGAAAATCATTTACAGAATGCAAGTCCTCAGAAACATTATTGTATCTTTCGCTATGTCGATGAATCTTTTTTCATCTTTGGTAACCTTCCTAGTTTTGTATGCTATTAATTCGAACGACAGAGACCCAGCATCTATTTTCTCGTCCATTTCGCTTTTCGCCATTTTATCTCAACAAGTTATCATGTTGCCTATGGCGTTGGCAACAGGTGTGGATGCTTTCATCGGTTTACAAAGAGTGGGTGCATACTTGGCATCGGGAGAGGTTGATATGGAAGCAAATAAAATTGAAGCGACAGGGGAGGCTTTAGCCTTAATGGAAAAGTCCAACACTTCTATTGAAATTAGAAATGCTTCTTTTGAGTGGGACACCTTCGAAGATGAGGAAAATTCAGCTGAAAGTGAGCATAAAGAGATCACTTCTCATTCTAGTGACTCAGACAGTTCCAAGGAACTTACTAAGAGTCTTTCGGGCTCTAACTCGGAAGAGATAACGTTTCCGGGATTAAGGGAGATTAATTTATCTATTAGAAAGAATGAATTCGTTGTTATCACTGGTTTGATAGGGTCAGGAAAATCATCTTTGTTAAGTGCTATGTCTGGATTCATGAGAAGATCGTCGGGTGAAATTAATGTCAACGGTTCATTGTTATTATGTGGGTACCCTTGGGTTCAAAATGAAACCGTTAGGGAGAATATTTTATTTGGATGCGAATATGACGAAGAAAAATATAAAAATGTTATTTATGCCTGTTCATTGGAAAGTGATTTAGAAATTTTGCCTGCTGGTGATAATACAGAAATCGGTGAGAGAGGAATTACATTATCTGGTGGCCAAAAGGCAAGAATTAATTTGGCAAGAGCTGTTTACGCTGACAAGGATATTGTTTTATTAGATGATGTTTTATCTGCAGTTGATGCCAGGGTCGGTAAGCATATTATGAACAATTGTATGCTAGGGTTGCTCAAAGATAAAACCAGAGTTTTGGCAACGCATCAGTTATCATTGATTGGTACTGCTGATAGAATTATTTTTTTGAATGGTGATGGTACCATCGAAGTCGGCACACTCGAGGAATTGAATGCAAATAACCCTGACTTCAATAAGTTGATGGCATTTAATGGTCAGACAAATGATAGCGATGACGAAGAGGAGGAAGAGAATGAAGTAATTGATGATGATGAAATCGTAGAAAATGAGAAGGAGTTAATTCAAAGACAATTATCTAAGACGCAAACACATAAATCGGCTATTCAAGATGATGAATCTACTAAACGTGATTATAATAAGAACAATACGAACGATGGTAAATTATTTGAAGAAGAAGAAAAGGCCGTGAATGGTATAAGTTTTGATGTCTATAAGAATTACGTAAAGCATGGTTCAGGAATCTTTAAACATTTCGGTATCGTTCCACTTTTGATATCATCAATCATACTTGCTACATTCTGTCAATTATTTACTAATACTTGGCTTTCTTTCTGGACCGAGTATAGGTTCTCCAGCAAGCCTGACAGGTTTTATATTGGGTTTTATGTTATGTTCACTATTTTAGCCTTTTTGTTTTTAACACTTGAGTTTGTTCTTTTGGCGTATTTAACAAATAGAGCTTCAAGATCGTTGAATGTCATTGCTGTCGACAAAGTATTACACGCACCTATGTCTTTCATGGACACTACCCCTATGGGAAGAATCTTGAATAGATTTACGAAAGATACTGATGTTTTAGATAATGAAATTGGGGATCAATTGAGATTGTTATTTTTTATGTTCTCAAACATTGTTGGTGTGTTTATATTATGTATCTGTTATTTACCATGGTTTGCAATTGCCGTTCCATTTTTGGTATTCATCTTCGTTGCAGTGGCGAATTATTATCAATCATCAGCTAGGGAAATTAAAAGGTTGGAAGCAGTTCAGAGATCTCATGTATACAACAATTTCAATGAAACGTTAAACGGTATGAATACTATTAAAGCATATAAAGCAGATAATAGGTTCTTGGATAAGAATGATCGTTTAATCAACAAAATGAATGAAGCATATTACATCACTATAGCAAACCAACGTTGGCTAGCCATTCATTTGGACATTATTGCATCGTTAATGGCATTGCTTGTTGCATTGTTGTGTGTGAACAGAGTTTTTAACATTAGTGCATCGTCTGTCGGGTTATTATTATCGTATGTTTTGCAGATAGCGGGACAATTATCGATGCTTATAAGAACTTTTACCCAGGTTGAGAACGAAATGAATTCTGTTGAAAGAATTTGCAATTATGCATATAACTTACCAGAAGAAGCTCCGTATTTTATAACTGAAAACACTCCACACCCAGAATGGCCACGAAACGGTGGTATTAAGTTTGAAAATGCTTCTATGGCTTACAGGCCCGGATTACCACTCGTATTGAAAGATTTAAATTTAGATATTAAGCCAACTGAAAAGATTGGTATCTGTGGTAGGACCGGTGCTGGAAAATCATCTATAATGACTGCTTTATATAGATTATCAGAATTGGAATCAGGAAAAATCATGATCGATGATGTTGATATTTCGCACCTTGGTTTAAAAGACTTAAGATCTTGTTTGTCTATTATTCCTCAAGATCCAATATTATTTCGTGGTACGATTCGTACTAACTTAGATCCGTTTAAGGAACATTCAGACGAGACATTATGGGATGCTTTAAGAAGATCTGGCTTAATTGATGATTCACGAATGAAGAATATTCAAAAGCAAGAAAAAGAAAACGATGTTTTGCACAAATTCCATTTAGATCAAGGTGTTGAGGATGAAGGTTCTAATTTTTCGCTTGGTGAAAGACAGTTGATTGCCTTTGCTAGAGCATTAGTTAGAGATTCTAAAATCTTAATTTTAGATGAGGCCACTTCATCTGTCGATTACGGGACAGACAGTAAAGTTCAAACTACCATTGCTAGAGAATTTTCTAATTGTACAATATTATGTATTGCTCATAGATTGAAAACAATTCTTCATTATGACAGAATTTTAGTTTTAGACAGGGGTGAAGTACAAGAATTCGATACTCCATTGAATTTATTCAATATGGATAATAGTATTTTCCAACAAATGTGTCAAAGGTCGAATATTGTCCTTGATGATTTTCAAAAATGATAAACTGAAGTGATATCGTATTATTTCAAAATTTAAAAAGAAATCGGATAGTTAAGATACTATATAATAATAATTAGTAATAAATAATTAATACTTGATATAATTATACTTAATAGAGATCAATGTCAATGTTATTGTTAGCAATAGTAGTCCTGGCTTCAATACATATGTTCTCTATGGGGCAGCGTCGAAGGTTCAAATATTCAAGCTCCTGTGGCACTATAAAATTAAGATCTCTTACAAAATTATCTGACAAGTCCAAATTTCGTATACTTTCAGGAAATATACAACCAGCTAAAAGGTTTAGCCTATTATTTCGTAGATTAAGCTCTTCTAACCCATCAGGGAAAAAGCTTCGTCTGATGAAAGTTATATTATTACGTGATAAGTTTAGTCTTTTAAGCAGATCGGGGATTCTCAAGCCCTCAAGATTAACAATATTATTACTTGAAAGATCTAATGTTAAAATAGAGGAAGGTAATCGTAGGTTTTCAACAGACAGCAAATTTAAATGGTTCAAGTATAATTCCTGGAGCGAATCTAGCATCATTATATTGTTAAGATCCAATCTTTGACTTGAAAATGGAAAATAAATGCCGTCATCTAAATATAATCGACGAAGATCATTAAAAGCTGGTGACTGGCGGATTACACGATTCAAGAAAGTAATATTTAAATCCTGAAAATTTCGTTTGAACTCCTCAATTGTATCAAACGAAGGTGACACATTGAGTAACAAATTGATCTCACTTGTAATCTTCTTAAATCCATTTCGGTTTCCGCTTAGGTACTTGCAAAATTGTCTCATAACTTTATGAATTGATGCTACAGGATTTTTGTTTCCAAATACGTAGGATACCTTTTTGGACGCATTGTCAGATAGGAAAGGTGGGATAGTGTCATCATCAAGGATATCTTCCAATCGCCAGATCAGACTTCGGTCCACTTTGTATGCTGGAACTATTTTTTTCAATTCATCCAATTCATAAAAATGATGCTTTGAATAGTTCGTTATAATAATTGACGAGTAGGCAACATCGTTCACAATTCGAAAAAGACGGTCATTTCTATCTGGAACTTCATTTAAAATGCTTAATAATAACTTCAAGTCTTCGTGAACCATGAATTCGAATATATTAGTCAACAACTCATTTGGTAAATCTAAAAGACTGGGGCCTTTTCTACCACAATTGCTTGAGCTCCATATTTGGGCATTGTTTGAATTATACTTCAGTAACATAGAACCATCCCTCTATATGTCCATATATTAACATATATGAAACTCTTACTATAGCGACTTATTTTATAGATTCAAATTTACGGCTTTAACATTTATGAAGGAAATGAGAACGTTCTATTTCTGCATATATTTAACTAAATAGTATGAACAAAGAAAGTAAAAACCTATTTCATTTTCTTTTTATAATCGGCAAATGATAATTTTTTGACCGTAGGCGGTGGTGCTTCAACCGTTTTCTCTTCTGTAGAACCTTCAGCAACCGAAGCTACTGAATTTTCAACTTTATTGGTACCAGCGGATTGCGTTGGAGTTATTGCTGAATTTAACGTAACAAACAGCGAGTTATTCGATTTAGAGAGCGTAGGTTCTACTTTGACATTGTTACTGGTTTCTACCGTTTCAACATCATCCGTGCTCTTAATTTCGTTTATTGGTTCAATTTCTTTGTCAAGGCTTTGACGTATTTGAACAACTAATTCAGGCACAACAGGAACCGAAATAGACAAAAATTCAGACTGTTTATCAATTCCATTTTTCTCCTCTGCAGTATTTGTATTGCTGTCATGTTTCATTTCATCGCATTCAACTTCTTTTATCAATCTTCTACCTTTCGCAATTAACTGCTGCTTAAATGGAAGCGTGAAAAAAAGAGGAAGAGATTCCTCTGAAACCTTTGAATCTTCAATGGAAATATTAGTATCATGTTTTTGGTTCGAAGTACGATTTTCTTCATTAGATTCTTGATTATTTTCAAGATTGTTACCATCAGTTGAATCAGCACTACTTTCATTGGTAGTGACATGTAAATCCATTTGAATAATCCTATCCCTCTCTATTAACCTTTCTTCCCAGGATATAAAATTTCTTTGTTTCTTTGGAATAATTAACTCTTCGCGAGACTTCGAAAGATTAATGTTACTTATATTAGATGCTTTTCTTGTAGATCTTAAAAGATAGGACGTTGCCTTTTTTACTTTAAATATCGCACATCCATTTTGTATTATCCCAGAACTAGCAGTACAGCATCCACATTCAACAAAATGAAGTATATGATCAATGGATGTAATCAAATATGCCTTATCCTGGTCCGAAAATTGGTCAAACTTTAGTGGTTCCGTAAGTTCTTCACTGTTCGTTTTCTTAGTGGCATACATTTTCCTTATTGGGTGAAGGCGATCCCATTCCCAATCTAGTCTTAGTTCCTCTTCATTAGTGTTGGAAGATAAAATAATTGGTTTAGATGTGACAACTAAAAGCCTAAAAGTATTAGTTTCGGGAATGTAAATTGGCTTAATTTTACAATTGCTTGTCGCTGGGCATGCTTTTCTTATAAATCTCGATTCATTACCAACAAACCTGGAATCAGACACAATTTCTAAAGACTTATCGTTATCGTCAGCTGAGAATATATTTAAATCAACCTTAAGCACTTTCGGTTTAGGAGTTCCAAAGGCCGAATATTGGTTTACTTGGTCATTTACGTAATTATCAAACAAATCAATTTCCCCTAAGTATTCAATTATAGGTGTTTCTTGAGGAACGATTATTTCTTTTTCATATTTCAAGTCCTTATCAGTTATAAACAAGCCTGACCTCGTTATACCATTAAATTTTTGTTTCTGATTTTCTGCATATAGTTTGACTTGAATAGAAGTTCCATTACAATTTTTTGGCTTTTTACGCAACTCCTTATTCTCACGTAGATATGCATCTTGATTTGGTAATATTATACTGCTAAATTTCAAATTCTTAAATTCATTAGATGTCATGACTTGTGGAATAAAAGAATCTTGTTCATTTTTGCTTAATTGACTGAATTTGTTATAGAATAGGGTACCAGCTCTTTCAAGGAAAGCTTTAACGGTAGTTTTCTTATAATCATTGGCCTTCAATTTATAATATACCGATTGGTATTGTTCTGCTGATATTCCATTATCTAGTAATTCATTACTCTTATTCGGTAAAAAATCGGTGGCAGAGCTTATAGTCCTATCAGTATAATTGTTAGTTTCAAGTTTCGTAACTGGTTTGTTTTCATTGATCTTTTCTTGGTTCGTGCCGTTATGTTTCTCCGATGTTTTTCGCTTCTTTTTGTCATCATTTTTAGGATCAGTGCTCAGATGCTTTCTCTTGTTCGATGGCTTAGCATCTTCAGTTTGTTCATTCTTATCAGATAGTTTTTCGAGTTCCAATCTCCTTAAGGTACTTGCCCTACAATGGTTGGCATTGAACTTTCCCCATTTTGCTTCGTCACAGTAATAACATTTATACTCATCTTCAGGAACTTCATCGTTAGTTCCAAAATCCATGCATAAACAATGTTGCCAGCGAAAACACACATCACATTGGATAGTAAATCCATCATCATCTTCAATACCACATATACATCCTATAAGTCCTGAGTCTGGATCAACTTGATAAGATGACAAAGGCGGAGGCTTGAATTGTACTCTAGTAGAAGTGATAGCTTCAGTCGGTGCAGTTGTCTCCAATAATTTACTATTGATTTCATTTGGCGTAGCGGAAAAAACTGCTTGTGATGGTAATGGAGGTAGTTTCTCTTCGTCTACCCCTTCTTTATCTTGAACTACCTCTTCCGCCTTATTGCTTGTATCCGGCGATTTAATATTTGTATTTAATTTTGACTGCGGTTCATCGTCTGTTTCATTTATATCTTCTTCCTCGGGCTCTGTCATTACTGATTCGTCTACGCGGTTGTCAATTATAATTTCATCCTTCACCAGCGACGAAGCGTCAACTGATGATTTTTCTGGCTGAAATTCATTTTGATCTTTCAAAGCTTCTTCATTTTTTTTAATTAACGGTAAAGGGATATCAGCAGCAGCAGCTAGCGCAGCAGCAGCGATCATCGCATTATTATTATTTCGCTTACCGCTTTCGATATTAATGCCTCTTGACAAAGCAACGCTTGCAGGCCCTGGCGATTGGTTATTCAACACAGGTGGGCTTTGAGATATTGAAGTAGCTTCCATTCCTGGAGAAGACAACGAGCGTTTATGTCCTTGTTGAATAAAATTGCTGTGCCCTGGTATCCCCCGTTCATGCTGTTGAGTTGGATCCATTGGTTTCATTGTAGTTGCATTTTCTGAAATGGACGATCTAGATGATTCAGGTAATGACTTTGTTTGTGAAGGTGGAGTTATTTTGCCTCCAGATGTTATGTACGTCTGCTGTAATTTAAACCTCTCCTGTATCTTTTTGTCCGTCTGCGGTGAATTATTATCATTATTTATATGATGCTGTGATTGTATATGATGAAGCGGTTGCTGTTGCTGTAACGGCAGTTGAAGCTGTTGTCTGAAAGGCTGTTGTGGCGTCCTTAAAGGCTGAAACAGACTCGGAGGGGATATTGACAGATGCTGAGATTGTGGATTCGATTGAAACGTCGGCACTGGCATTTGTGATGGTGGCGGTGTTGGCGACGCCTTATTTCCAAGCTGTTCTTGCTGTTGTTTAGCTGCCACATTGGCAAACATTAATAAAGTTGATGCATCTTGTAAAAGTTGTTCTTCCTCTTTGTTGTTATTATTACTCATAATATTATCCTATAAGTAAGCAAAGATAACACCACCAGCGGAAACTACCCTATACGTATAAATATCAATGAGTATCGAGTAATATAAAGCAAATAGCAAGAAAAAACTCTCTTGATTGACTGTTTTTCATATTTGCATAGGAATTTAATTATACAATAAATTGGTTTTGTGTAAGAAACACTATACGACCGTATAATCGTATACTACATTCAAGCTATAATATCAGGCAAGTAGAAGGTGTACAGATATGCTATTAAACACTATAAAGGAATATATTTACAAGTTAGTGGAAAACAGGAGTCAAAACAAAGTAGAACTTTGAAAATTAGCATATGACCAAGCAATATCCCAATAATTAGCATGGAAACTGAAGAACTACTCGTGTGGCACGATATGATGTGAATGATAGAGACGTCAAGTTATGTCATGGTTGTATAAAAAGTCAAATGCAACGTGGTAAGGAGGAACGCAGAAAAAAGTTCCCGAAAAACGGACTTCTTGTTCTAAGTGATGGCAAACAGGGAAGTCAGGGACCAATGACACACACTATCAAGTCAGCGTAGGACCGGCTTCGCCCTGACTACCATCTTTCGTCTTTTTCAATTTATCAAGGTAGTCCAACTCCTTACGAAGACTATCCATCGCATAGTACACCTTAGACTGTAAATAAAATGAGTTCCCCTTGTCTTTCGAATTCACATCGAACAAGTACGCATATTTCTCGTCAATTTTAGCAACCGATAAGTCGGTTTTCTTCAAGTCTAAGATCTTGAGCGCTTCGTCAGTTGGAATACCACCAACGGATGTAGATTTGGCTGCACCACCTTGAGGTGTAGAAGCGGTGGCCTTGGCCGCTTGCTTGTATGCCTCGGTGAAAGCACGGCCGAAAACAGATGCACCGGTGAAGATGACATTAACTAATAATCTGTGAGCCATATTGTAAGGTTTTGCTGTATGCGTCGACTAGATATCGAATATTCCAATGTTTAATCATCATCTTATAAACGAATTCTGGTGGTTGACCAAAAGGAATCACAGCGATCACGTGATTTAATACCCGAAAAATTTTCTTTTTTTGTTACTTTTACTGTGCCAAACGTAGCAGAGACGTCTAGGACCAGTACATATTAACTAGAATTGGGTCGTAAATGCAGTAGGCATGATGGAAATAGCGAAATTCTCCATCAAAGCTCTAAAAATCAGTGCTCACATATCTACACGTCTACACCTCTAAACGAGACTTACAAATGGATGAATGTAGCATCGTGTCTTAATCTGATCATAATCAATCACAGCCATAAATGGCTCCAATCTACGTTGTCAGAACTATACGAAGACACAAATGCACTAAATTCTAAGAGACCGGAAACGAAGTGTTGATTGTGGCCAATCTGTTAAAAAGGTCAAAAAACACTTAGCTGATACGTAATACCCAATTCACACAAGCACTAATGTGGTGTACTTAGGATAAAACTAAGGTCTTTATGTAGTGTACTATAAATAGTACAAGTTATATATCTATTAAGAGATAGTATAACCACTACTGATGATACTGTTCAGACTAAGGGAGCACAGGGGAATGGGTACTATTTATACCCAGTGTATGTCCGGGTCACCGATGAGAATTTTTTTTTAAGCGATGGGTGCGCTTATGCGCTTTTTGTATCATAAAAGTTTAAGCGCTAGGGCTCTCGAGTAAACCCTGCACATAGTCTATGATCTGGTTAATAGGGCCATAATTAAGTCCAAGAGAGATGAGATCGAAACGTTATCGGGTGTATAGAACATGTCCAGCACAGATTCAGATAAAGTTGATAAGGTATTGGGATGGCTCGAAAAGAATGCATTCTGGAATGCCGATATTTTGAGTGTAGGGAAATCTAGTACTACTAGTGGAGTCGGTGTATTTCTCAATATTGATAATAGTGAAGAGGAAGATAACTTACTACTTCGGATTCCCAAGGCCAATATTTTATCGTCTAAGAACACTTTTATTTGTAACTTGCTCAATGACTTCAATGAGTTACATTCAAATAACCCAGAAGTGAATTTGACTAAGGGCATGCACAGTGTGGTGATTTCATTTATCTACGAATTATCTGCTGGCAAAAATTCGCCGTGGTTTGATTATGTTTCTACCATCGACCCAAAACAGGAAAACAATGAATTTTCCAATGTTCCTATTTGCTTGTGGACTGACGAAGAGAAGGAGATGCTTAAAAACACCGAGTGTGATTTGTTGGGGATGCTAAACAGTGACGAATTGGTTCAATTTTATATTGAGTGCATTCGTTTTGCTGACATCAACAAAAAATACGCTGGTATGCCCGAGATATTTGATTTGCAATTACCTTCAAAGAACAATGAATTGGAATCGTATTTAATGAGTAATCATTTTGAAAAAGTGGTCTCATTTGCAAAATTAGTCCAAACGGTCATATCCAGAGCATTTGCGGTCGATGACTTCCACGGTCTCTCTTTAGTTCCTGGAGCAGATTTATATAATCACATAGTCCCTGTTATGAAACAGGAAGGTGGGACTCCAAAAATTCAAGGTAGAGAGAATGTCCATTTTGTCTGCGACGGAGACGATGTATGTGCAATTTGTGGTGAACCAGATTGTGACAATCACGATGACGGACAAGATGAAGAAATGATCGAGGAAATAGAAGAAGATGACGTCAACTTTGGGAGTGACGAACAAGAAGAGGAGGGAGAAGGAGAAGAAGAAGAACAAGAAGAGGAGGGAGAAGGAGAAGAAGAAGAACAAGAAGAGGATGATGAAGACGACTTGGCTGAAGACGATCTCGCTAGCTCGTCCGATTCTGAGGAAAATGAGGAAAATGATGATAGCCACGAACATGATGAGCATCCTAGTGACCCAGAATCTGATACTGAGGAAGTCCCTGAAATATCTGAAATTACTATGGACTATATAAAAGATATGGAAGAGGAACTTGAAAACGAACAAGATTCAGAGGCGGAAACAGCGAAAAGTGATGAGGAAGTCTCTACTTTATCATTGAGTGAAGATGAAGACGCTGAAGCTACTGAAGTTATGCAAGATCCTCAAATGGGCCATTCAATGTCAGCAGAAGAAGAATTAGCTGTCCAACTCTCAGATAGTTCACAATGTTGTGATATTGTATTAACAATCCCGCCAATAGAGAAAAACAGCAACGAATTATTCAATACGTACGGTAACACTTTATCTAATCCATATTTATTGCAACGATATGGTTTTGTAAACGACTTTAAAGAACCAAATGTCAACGACTCATGTATCCTATCAGTTCAGATGTTTTCATACTTAAAGAATTATAGACAGAAAAATTCAGGTATTAAGGTGAAACAGCTTGACACAAAAATACAGTGGTATGAAGAAGTTGGATTCGATATAGTGAATGATTTAGTAAACGAATACAAAACCAATCATCAAGATGAAGATAACCATGAACATCATGAGCATGAGGAGGGTCATGGATGTTGTGCAGAAGAAGAAGAGGAGGAGATGGCTGATAATGCTACTCCAGAAACCTGGCAATTATCTCCAGTTGTTAGATACGATGGCTCATTATCTCCTCAAACTTATGCATTACTTGAAATTTTCTTAATGCCATATAAACTATTTCATGCAAAACTAGTCAATTGTCAAAGTAGCAGGAAATTATGTAAAAGAATATTCCATTTACTTCTTCCATTTGAGAATACTTCTCATCATGAAGAAATTCATCAATTGATTAAAACTTGGTGTCAAAACCGTTTATCGAGATATAATGACTATACTAGCATGAAGGCTTCTACAAAAGTCAGACAGGATATCATATATAACTTAATTAAGCAAGAACAATGTGTCTTGCAAAAAGTGATAAATGAATTATCATAATCATCATCAAGTAAAATTCACGCGCACAGTATTATAAATTATATGATAGGCATAGAATATATATATTAATATAAAACCTTAGTATTCAAATCGTAACCTTTATAAAATTAACACCGATCTTGTTTTCCTTATCTAATGTCGGAAAGTGAAGAGAACTTAAGTTTTGAATACGAAGATGAGATTGCAGATGGATCCGAATCCGATTTTTCATTTGAAGAGGACCTAGATTCTGAAGAGGAAGAAATACATAACGATAATGATAATGACTTCGAATCGATTCAGTTGTTTAATAATATTAGCAGCACTAATTTCCATCCTATTAAACGGAATAGAGTATCGTATGAGCCGTGGAAATTGACCAGCTATATTCAAGAGTTTTTATTAGATAAAGCTATTACGTTGAAAAATATGCAGCTACCCCAATGTGATTTCGATAACATACTCATAATGCTTCATTTCAAGAACTGGCAACCAGAAGATGTAATAAATGCATTCTACGATGACTGGCCGAAACTTCGAGATTCTTGTGGGTTGACGGAACCAAGCGAGAAGGACAATAATGTGGCAAAGGCGAAGAACTTTAATTGTTCAGTATGTTGTGAAAACTATGAAATAACAGAAGTCTACTCATTAAGCTGTGACCATAAGTTCTGTTTGAATTGCTACTACGAATATGCAAGAGAAAACATTCATAATGGGAGAATAATACGTTGCATCGATGTGGAATGCAACTTGTCTATCCCTCATGCTGATTTAGAAATGCTACTCCAGAGTAGAAATGGGAAGCATGATTTAAAGGACTTCACGCTTGAGATGACTAAAAATCATTTACTCGCGGCGGCGGCAAAGGTTTATATTGAAAGTCATAAACTGAAGTGGAAATGGTGTCCTGCTCCTGATTGCACAAATCTTACAGAGTTAGTTTCCAGAAAGGTTCCTAAAACAGAAATAGGTAATGGCGAAGATGTGGATATACTAAACGTTCCCATAGTAACCTGTCCAGAAAGTCATGAGTTTTGCTACGATTGCCAATACGAGAACCATTTGCCATGCCCATGTTGGATTGTGAAATTGTGGGTTAAGAAATGTCAGGACGATTCCGAAACAGCAAACTGGATTCAAGCTAATACGCAAGGATGCCCTAAATGTGGTTCGCTGATAGAGAAAAACGGTGGCTGCAACCATATGACATGTTCTAAATGTAGATACGAATTTTGTTGGATTTGTTTGGTTTCATGGAAAGAGCATGGAGCATCGTACTACAAATGCAACAGGTTTGACCCAGAGGAAACTGATGCTGTCAAAAAATTACAACAACTGAAAAGGCTATCACTACAGAGATATTTACATTTCTATAAGCGTTTTTCGGTTCATGAATCTTCAATGCAAGGTGACAAGAAGATTATTGACAAGGTGGACAATAAAATGAAATTATATATGGAAGAAGAACTGAAAAAGAAGAATAAATCCCAACAGAACCTCTCATGGATTGATGTTCAGTTTTTGCACGATGCAATCAGAGCCTTGACCAATGGCCGTAAGACCCTTAAATGGACTTATTGCTTTGCATTCTACCTTTCAAAGACAAACTTTTCTGAAATATTCGAACAGATGCAAGATTACTTGAATAAAACTGTTGAAGATTTATCTTTAATTTTCGAAGAAGTCAATAGCAAGAAACACAAGACACAAAGTAGTATGATAATAATGAAGCATAAACAGGAAATTGTCAACTTGAGTAATTTAGTAACCAAAAGACAGAAATTACTAATCGAATGTGCCTATAGTGGACTCAACCAAGGCCATCTTGTCTTTGAGGTAGCATAGTTATCAACAAAAAAGACTTATATCACGTGGTGATAAGGATGTCTGGTAACAAATCAAATTAAGGATTATGCTAATAGAATTTCACCTGGCCATTTTAATTACCTATTTGTAAATAGATTCATGATAGAATAATATATAACAAAGTATTCACACGTATATTTTATTGAACGAGATATATCTTTAAAGTGTTCGTTACTTAAATTAATTTAATTCAACAATAATATTGTTCGGCTAGTATTTCATTTGCAAAAAACAAACGTATAATAATAAGGAATCAATAAACAAGTGTGAGTCATATATATCAATATGAGTATGATTAAAGACCAGGATGTGCCTGGTCGAAATAGAAATAGGTCATTGGAAGGCTACGGAAATCTATTGGGGACGAGATCCAATTCAACACATAATACGCTTGATGGAGATAGGGAGAAGAGTAGAATGAGAAGGATACCAAAAACAGTGCAGGCGGTACTTCATAGCAATAAACCAACTAATTTAATTAATGATGATAATGTAACGCAAGCACATGTGAATAATGACGGCATCAATTTGAGTCGAGAAAAATTATCGTCGATTTCGTCTGATATAGGATTGTCTCCAGATCAACGTTTTTACCAGCATTCCGACGAAAATCATAAGATATGCCCCCGGATTAAACGAATTAAATCTTCTCGGAAACGAAGGCCAATTCAAAGTCAGCTTTCAAATCTGAAATACGGAAACGAAGAATTGGTGCATAATAGCATAGAGAATAGTTCGCCGTCAGAAACTTTAAGCAAGAAAATAGAGGAGCCTAATGGGAAGGAGAGGTTTTATAATTATGGTAATCCTGATAATTCATTTCGTGGTTTGCAAAGCAATGAAAGTGCAATTATAAATAATGTACATTCTGATCTTTCGTATAAAACCACTGCGACAACACCTTCATCAGTAATAGCCTCTGCTGCTAATAAAATATTTAATAGAATGAGTCAGCTTTTTAACGGTGAGTCTAATAATTTGTATTCCCTATCACGAGTCTCGTCTTGTTATACTTTGAAAGGAAATGAACGGTCTGAGGATAAAAAATCCCCGAAAGGAAATGATCTGGATGCAATAAGGACAGTAAGTGTAAAATATGAGAGCGAACTGGATGATGAAGATTCTGAATTAGATGAAGAATGTGAACCCGAAATCTCACAGAAAATGAATGCTAAACAGAATACAGACAAATGGTCAAATATGCCTGATAATATAAATGATATCCATCGCACTGCTGCAAATAAAATTAACTTCAAGGAGACTTTACAAGAAATTAACGACTTTCAAAATAACTTCGTGAAAAAATACAATAATGATATCCCTGCACCTATTGGAGACCCTGGTCAGAAAAATACTAGTAGAACCTTGCAAAAAATCTTAGATTATAAAGATTTGTATTCTGAGGAGGAAGACTCCTCCAACTCTACATCAAATACAGATCTATCTTCAAAATGGCCCTCACTAGTTCCAGGAAATACATCATATGATCATGGGATGAAAATTCAACACGAGGCAATAATGTCTGAGTATACTCAGATCAAATTACGATTTTCCAGCTCTTTATCTGGTGCCTCAGCGGAAACATATTACCTACCTAATGAGAAAGTCCCATCCAAATTTCAAATGAAATCAAAAGCAGGAGTTTTGGGATTTGTTGATAGATCAAGATATTTCACAATGCAAGATAACCATGAAAAAGAACATAACACTGATAATTTGGATGGATATACAACGGATAATACAACAAACAATTACTTCGAGAGGGTAGATTCAGAGAATAAGAACGAGTATGTTTCCAATCTATGGAAGAACGAAGTAGATCGCATGTTTCCTACGCTTGATTCCGTTTCTCCTCCTGACTTAGAACCTCCTAGGAAAATGAGCATAGACTTGAAAAGTGAAGATTATGATATTTATCAAAACAATCCTGACAACAACCATACTGCTACCAAATCTATAGACCTCTCTCAGATGGCAAGGAACGTACGGTTTAAGCGTTATGCTTAGTACTAATTTTGCTACTTATCTATATCTGTAGATCAGGTGTAATGTAATCAATGTATGATAATTTATGGCACGTGATTTCAAAAGGAATCAAGTTTAAGTCCAGTCGTATTTGATCTACGTTTTATATAGTCAGATACTATCATTAAAGGCTAACGAAAATATGAGTAAACGATTCAATTTACCGTATACTACGCAAGATTTATTTCCACAGACATCAATCCCCTCCACGTCTCTGCGGTTTCCTCAAGGATCAGTCACAGGAGGATCGTTTATATCCACATCTTCTTCTACATTCACGAACAATACCAATCATGATTACACGGGAGGTAACGTACAAAACTTGAGAAAAATGTTCAAGCGATTATTCAAGCCTACTACGCTTGACTTTGAAACTGCAATCTGGGAAATATTTCACCTAATAATTAATCCTAAAAAGATGTACAGATCACACTACTATTATAAACCTCTGTCGAATACGAAATCGACATACTCAAGAGATGATCCCTCATTTTTGATATTATTAACGGCATTTCTTTCTATAAGTGCAATTGCATGGGGTATGGCTTATAGTCCTCGCATATGGGATATTGGTAAATTGATAGTATATATGGTGATCATCGACTTCTATCTAAGCGGTATTGTCATTGCGACCATTTCGTGGTTCGTCACTAATAAATTATTCAATAATACATATGGTAATATCGGAGGAGTCGGAAAATATAGTGTGAACTATATTGAATGGGGATTTTGTTTCGATACTCATTGCAATTCATTCCTAATTATCTGGTGTGTGTTGTACGTTTTACAATTTATTTTGCTACCATTAATCAGAATAAAGAAGTCGATTTTCGCCTTGTTATTGGGTAACTCATTATATTTCGGGGCTATTGGATATTATTTTGTGATAACTTTTTATGGGTTTAATTCTTTGCCATTCATTAATAACAGCAATTCATCCGCCACTAAAGGTGGAGCTATGAATAATCCAGCTAAATTATTACAGATGATCATTCTTGCTGGAATCATACCCCTACTTGCACTTGGTTGGCTTTTAGCTGTCTGCTTTGGATTTAATGTTGCCTACACAATGGTTGATACATATTTTAATTAACCGATCAATGTCAGATATATATCTACTCCTAAATAGGTATACAAAGTGTTCATCAAGCATGAACTAATAACTATAAGTGATTATGTCAATCACATCAGCATATATAGAATATATAACCATCTGAATTATATTTGCGTTTTGAATTGGTCCAATCTATCACCAGCTGCCTTAATTTTCATTCCAGTTCTATTACTTAACTCATAATCACCATCTCCAACCATTTCTGACTTTTTCAACCAGGATTTTGATTCTTCAATTGCCTCTCTAAGATTTGCAGACTTCTTAGATGTCCTTAGTAACCAAACAAACATCGAACGCTCATAAAGGGCTGTAGGATATAGGTAAGGACTGTAAGTCATCTTTATAAATTTAAATGGCATATTTGGTGAGTCCTGGGTAACGAATTTAGATATCACATGTGAATCTAATAAGGAAACACCTTCTGAAAGCCTATTCAACAGTCGAAGAGTAATACTTTGGAACAAATATCTTATCATGGCTTCATCTTCATTCTCTTCGAATTTTGCAAAATTTTGTTCATTATTGTTAGCCGAATAATCTGAATTCACTGCACCGGAGTATCCTAGTAATGTCAATGTCAATTTAAGCTCAGTTTCATTCATTCTATTATAACCATTCCAGAAATATATGAGTTCGTGTATTGGAGATGTACCAAAACAATTCAAAAACGACAATTTGGGATGTTTCTTTTGACAGTTTTCAATATGTTGAAGCTTTCTCAACAAGAACTTGTCAAATGGCATTTGCTTATTACCACCACCAATTCCCCCTTTTTTATTAGAAGCATTAATTCCATGACCAGGGACATATGTTGGAGCCTTCTTAAGGTAAAGTTCTGCTTGATCCCCATAGTATTTTAATGACTTCTCTCTATCTTCTACTTCAATCATCCCTAATTTAATCATCCTCCATTTTTCCAAATAACAACTTCCAGCAAAAAATAAATAGATACTCTTGGACCAAGAATTAATATCAAGCAAATATATAAAATCTCTTGCTGCTTCGTCATAATCATGTTTAAAAGCATATAACATTGCTCTATCAAATATAAGCAAGGCTTCAACTTGCTGCATGTTTATTTTCGTCTCTGGATTGTCTGTGAATGATTGCATGAGAGTAGCAGCTTTTACTAGCTGGCCTTGGGCAGCTAGCATCCTACCTTCTTGTAATAACCATAAGGCATTATGAGGGAAATAACCTCTGACCTTAGTTAAAAGCTGAGGCGTATACAAGGCAGGGTTTTTCAATATTATTTCGAGTTCTTTGTCAGAAATATTCGACTTTTTATCAATCGAGATGACTTCAGAAACGTTGGCATCCTCTTGTCCTGGTAACTGATAACCATCGTCTATAAATTGAATAGGACCATCATAAAAGACCAATAAGCATAATAGAGCTAATTCTCCGTGTATATTTCTACTCGTGATTGCTGTTCTCCAGAGCATTTTTAACCCTGTTTCACGGTCACCTCTAAAACCAACAATTGATAAGACCTTACCAATAGTAGGCGGAATTAAAGAAAGAACAACTTGAAGTATACCAAAACAAAGCTGAACCCCTGAATGTATATACTCATCAACAGTAGAAACATGCATATGATTATCCTCTTGGTCAGAGTTCCTTAATGAAATAGACGACGAATTGGCTCCAGATACAAAGGATTCAGCATTGTCCAAAACCTGTGAATTGGCCAAGGACGATGATTTATGCATCAGGTGTGGAATGGAAAGATTTCCAAAACTGTGGAAGGTATCCGAAGCGTCAGAAAATTCGTCGTCTTCATCATCAAATTCATCATCCGCAGACGACGGGATTGGATTTCTGAATTTTGCATTTTGCGACAAAGTTGTTGCTCTAGGAGACTCGGGTCTTCCTCCTGAATCGCTATTAACAGCCGATGCAACAGATACCGACAGCTCCCCCGACGACGTGGCAGCATACATGTTAACATTAAGCGCCTGAGAAGGATCATTCAAACTCGTACCTTCAATACGAGACTTTCTCATTTGGTACACGGTTTCCAAATTTTTCAATAGTTTGACGTCTTGTGGCAATGAAGCGCTTGAGCCACCCCTCAGCGACTGGTTCAGATACCCTGGCAAGTCGACGGTGCTCACATTGGCAGAATTACCCTCGTGCTGTAACGACGCCTCCTTTTTCAACTTGGCCAAGTTCTTGTTGAAGACAGGCTCCAGTTCCTTGATCTTTTTGTAGATCGAATCCAACGTCTGGTACGCTTTCCGCAACTTAAACAATGCCTTGGCACTCTCCACCACCCCATTGCTCTCCTGCAACAACATAAGCAACGCATTCAACAACGTCAGTTCCGCATTCGTCACTTGGAACTCAGTCCCCGGTGGATATATATGCGACGTCCCTAGCAGGTATCGAACATTGTATTTCACATTATTCATCGATGCCGCCTCTGCCTCCGATAACGTCTGATGCGCCCGCTCCATCACCTCCGGCTCAAACCCTAATGTTGCCTCGATGAACTCCATTACCCCTAGCGCCAATGGAAAAATAGCCGCAGGCTGTTGTGATTCCGTTTTCACATGTCTTTTCTGTTGCTCCTGTAAGAGATCTATTCCATCTTGCGTCCTATCGTCTAATAAATAATCCATCGCCTTGAAAGCCGTCTCGAAGTCATGAACCTGCTTAAGAATCTTATCATAAGAAGACGGATCATTAGCCATTCCGCCTGCCCTTGTAGGCTGTGAATACAACAGCAAAGCCAGTGCCTTTTTCCTTAATCCCTTGAACATGTAGTATGTAAACTGACGAGACTTTTATGCCTGAATTTCCATTAAAAAAGGGTTTGATCTGACAGTCAAAAATCACTAGGGTGATCAATATAGTGATCAACGCGCTAATTCCGATAACATCACGTTTAAAATAGAAATTGAGAAATTTACAGTTTACAGTTTACGTCAAATTTCAATTACTGCAAAAAGATTCGGATGGCTGGCTAATAGAAACTGCTGGATCAAAGTTCACAAAATGTCGAGTATGCTTGCATTGATCTGAAAAGAGGAATTTCTCGACGAGCAAGATCAGCTCCGATCCAGCAAAGCTGGATCGAAGCTGAATATGGACGATTTGAGGGATGGCTTGTAGGGCAAATGGTGGTGCTGGTAGGTGCTGGTTATTGTCGTCAATCTCTATAAAAGGACAGTAGATTTCGGTTGATTCGATTGATCTTTCTATTATCCTAATATACTTTCGCTAAACTATCCATTCTTTAAAAAAGCTTTAAGGTTTAATCCATTCACTCTTTAAGAAGCCAACTACTATACATTCTTTATAAATCGAAATGAAACTTAACTCATACTTAAAATTGGCGTCATATGCCGCATTATTCTCCATGTCACAGGCCGCTCCAGCATTGATAACGAGAACACATACTGCTCCGGCAGTCACCCATTGGGTTACATACACGAGTAACACTGTTGTGAAGGTTGTTACTGCGCAAGATACTGAGAACAACGCCCCACCGGCCGCACCTACTCCAGAAGCTGAGCCACAAGATGGACAACAAGATGACCAACAGAAAGAAGCTACGACTTCCACTCAAGCTGATGACCAAGCTCAAAACACTGTTCCAGCCACCAGTCCACAAACAACCCAAGAAACCACTCCAACCACTCAACAAACCACTCCTCAAACCACCCAAGACAACACTCCAACCACTCAACAAACCACTACTTCTTCTACCCAAGATAACACACCAACCACTCAACAAACCACTACTTCTTCTACCGAAGCACCTTCCACCCCTACCACTTTGAGTACCTCAACCTCAGGTACCTCCACTTCTTCCACTTCGACCTCTGGATCGACCGCATCCTCCGGATTCGAAGCTGACATCTTGAACGCACATAACGAGAAGAGAGCCCTCCACGGTATTCAATCTTTAGCTTGGAATGATACTTTAGCCAAGTATGCTGCTGACTACGCCTCTTCTACATTCTCGTGCAACAACGTTAAATTAGTTCACTCAAATGGTCCTTACGGTGAAAACTTGGCTGCTGGTTACTCCGGTGGCTATAAGCCAGTCGACGCTTGGTACGACGAAATTAAGCAATATGACTTCAGTAACCCTGGTTTCAATGAAGCTACTGGACACTTTACTCAATTAGTCTGGAAATCAACTAGTCAAGTTGGTTGTGCTAAAGTCACTTGTGACAACTCTTGGAGTCAATACACAATTTGTGAATACTCCAACACTAGAGGTAATGTCGTTGGTACAGACTCCAAGACAGGTAAGAGTTACTTCTCCGAAAATGTTTTAAAACCAATTGATTAATCATCACTCTGATTGATGTTAATAATTATGTACTTTATTTGTTTATTATAGCTTGCTTACAATGGATTAGAAAATAATCTGATTTCCTATAGTCTGTAGAACTTTTCTCGCTTTTACTGCTCTTTATAGTGCCCAATGTTGGCACGAATGGATATATTAGAAAATAATCTAGTTTCCAAATTTTGTAGAACTCTACTTTTACTTTCTTATCTTCATATACTACACAATGCTAGCGCATGAATTAAATGGTTAAAGGAGAAAATTGTTTATATTAAGTCAAACTTCAATATACTATACTATAATATAAGATCTTCTCTCTTCACATCTAATATCTTACAAACTATGCATTGAACAAATTATGATTTATTCAATACATTTAGTTCTTTAAGACATCAGAGAATTGACCCTTAGATGGCTTAGCCTTGGTTTGAGAAACCTTAGCAGAACCTAACTTTTCAGCGGAGAAAGCCTTGGCGTAAGGGTTTAATCTTAATAAGACTTGCTTGTTCTTTAATGGGTTCTTCTTTAAGACGTGAGTTCTCTTTTGGGTTGGTTGACCGGCTGGTCTGACAACAGCTTGGACTTCAGCAGAGTTGATTAATCTGGTAACATCAGTGTTAGAAATGATGTTGGATGGTAAAGTGTAACCAGTCTTGATGGACTTGGTGGAGTCAGAACCGTAGACAGAGTCTAAGGATTCGAAAGCACCTTGGGTCCAGATAACGAATCTACCTAAGTGAGCACCTGGAGCTAATTGTAATAAACCTAAGTGCTTGACGTCAGAGGTTTCGACACCTGGAACGTTTCTTAAGGCCTTGGTGATACCGTTGTCTTGAGCGTAGACGACTAATGGACCTCTTCTTTGAGTGAATCTTCTACCTCTCAATTTACCCTTACCGGCTCTCAACTTCTTGGACTTGATGACCTTGATGACATCCTTGTGAGCACCAACGGCCTTTAAGACGGCAATGGCGTCCTTGGTCTTGGTGACGGATTCGAAGTCGTTAGCAACAACCAATGGTAATTCCTTAACTTGTTCGACTCTGTGACCTCTAGCTAAAACTAAAGAGGTGACGGCAGAAGCGGCGATGGCAGAGGCAGTGGCATAACGTTTTTCGTTATGGTTAACCTTGACGTGCCATTTTCTCCAAGTCTTGGTTGGAGCGAACATACGACCACCACGACACATATTACCGAAAGCACCTTGACCAGAACGGTGAGTACCACCACCACCAACTCTTGGAATTCTGGCAACAGCTCTACCGGTACCCCATGATTCAGCGGAGGTTTGGTGACCGGCTTTGTCAGAAACAGCGTAAGCTTGTCTCTTGTTCTTGTTAACTCTAACAAAAACAGAGTGGACTAAGTCTGGTCTGACTGGAGCAGAGAAGACAGCTGGTAAAGGTAATTGGGTGGAGGTTTGTTTACCTTCAGCGGAAACAACAGAAACTTGTGGACGAGCAGACATTTTTAACAATATGTATGTGATAATAAGGACTAGTTTAAAATATATTAAAACTTTTCACTTCTGAAAAATTAGTACCAAGTGATGGAAAAAAATTTTCCCAATAAAAGGTCGTGTGATTTGGCCAATTTCGAAAATTCAATTTATGCGTTACCCGCACTGGTTCATTATGAGCTCTACTATGGAGTAGGCAGAGCTAGAAAGATGTAGGGCCCGTAGTACGCCAAGGACCTTGGATTATACTAAAGGTAGGAATCTGTTTGGTACATGAGCAATATTTTAAGATGTAAGACGTAAGATGTAATCGATAAGATGGATACTTATAGTATCTTTATTTCATATTTTATTATAGGATTCTATTTCAGATGCCTATCATCATACATAAGACACTAGATCAGTATTTGTTGCTCAGACAGTTCCTCGCGATTACTACTGTGTTCTTAGTCATTGCAGCAGCTCTTAGGTCAATTATTTCTAATACAGAAGTTAGTTTTATAAGCGCAAACGACATAACCAATCTCCCGTCTACCGGTATGCATCCTGGTTGTGTATATATGCTCATTGGTATGCCAGTACAACCATCTTCACCCCATACACCCATGACATATCCATCAACACCTCCAGTGTCATAACCAAACGAAGCTTGATCAGATATCAAAAGTGTAACACTGGTCAAAATTTATATTCATACCCGAACCCCCATTTGTAGTATCACAGTATAATTCTGGATAGAAGTATAAAGCTTGACATTCAATCATGGCTAGTTGCATGACAAATGACACACATATATATAGCATTTTAAGCATCTCGGAATATGAAGTATGATCAACTACAGCTTAGGAATAAAGACTAGGAAACCTAGATGAAACAACTCTATTTATACTTCAACTTTTGCAACACTCTTTTGCAACACTCTTGCAACACGCACATACATGTCCAATATGGATATGGATACTTGTGTTCTCTTACACTAACACTTACTCAGCTATGTTAACTGTGCAATAACAACTCTACATGCTCTAATGACTACCGTTTATAGCTTATTTCTAATTAAATTTGTTATGTTTATATTCAATTTATTCGATCGGTTTACATACTCATAATCTTCATTTTCATATTTCCTTTTATATTATGTATCATGTTATACACTTCAGATACCTACATAATATATAGACAGTATATTAGTCGTGGCACAGGCAGTTCCTAGCGATTACTTCTGTTCTTTTACTTATTGCTGCAACTCTTAGGCTAATCACCTCTAATATAGCAGTTGCGTTTATTAGCTCAAACGACATATTCAGGTTCCCACCTACGAGTATACATCCTGGTTGCGTATAAATAGTAATCGGTGTATTGTAACAACCATCTTCACCCCATACAATCATAACATACTCATCCTCGCTTTCATAACTAAACGAAACTTCATTAGATATTTGAACTGTATAACAACTGCCTGTGCCTATATCGATATTGACTGATGGTCGTCATGTACAGCCTGTACTTGTATAACCGTATAATGTCTGACATTGGATCATGACTATTTGCATGAGAAATATCACGGTTGTATATACCTTTTTATGCATTTCTTAATCTGATCTATAGATAATGTTAAACTATAGTTCGTAATTTCGTTAATATCTACAATGAGACTCAGTGATGTTTCATCTCTTATTTATATTTCATATTTTGCAACACGGTTGTCAATAAATTCATATACTTGCAACACATAGACACTTCATATGCTTGAATGTATTGCCTACACAAAACCACAAGTTTGCTGAGTTTACCCAACAAAATCATGTACCATTCTTGAACGACGTATTTCGTGTCCTGTTTTGAAGTTGGAGGGTATATAAAGACCGACAACTACGATGACTTGAGCTTAGTTAGAGTAGAAAAAAGTTTCAATTGCTGTGAGTATTTCAAAATTAGAGAATAGATAAATTTTGGCAGTATAAATAATCGAGGGATCTCCACATAATGAGAAATGATCTACATACCGCGTTGATTATTCTATAAATACCTGAATTCCAAGCAATATTGGAAAGTTGTTATCACAGTTTGGAATTTAGAACTAGTTATATGTATTTTATAAAAAATTGCAAGAAGTATTACTATAGAACAAACATGTTTCAATTTAATTGAAACAGCTTCTAGGTGAAAATCGAACTTGACCATCAATTGGCAAGCTAAGGACGAGAATTTGTTTGGTAACATGAGCGATATTCGTCTTTACGAGCTGAGTTTTAATTGGCGAATACTGTATCCTATGACGCCATACATAAACAATATAAAAGGACCGGTCGACTTTTAAATAACATGGACGAATTAAAATTTATTTGAAATAAAACTAGCGTCAACAGAGTAAGAATGGAAAATGCAGATGGGTTATACCGTAAAATCTGGAAATAAACGTCTCTATGGTAGTGTCCATTATTTGGGCAGTTGAAATACGTTGTTAGCAGGTTCTCGCCGATAAAAGGGCCATCACCGAAATCAATAATAGCATGAACCATAGATACCCTATAGATGTAGTTATCATGTACTTAGCAACAAGAGCTCTGTTGCTGCTGCTGTCTAGCTGCTCTTCCTAAATCAACACCACCCGATCTCCTGTTACCAGGCTGTCTGTTTCTGTTGGAAGACCCGCTGATGACTTCCTCCACCGGTAAGGCCCTTGCTACCTTGGTAAATATGTCAACGACCCCGTCGCCCGATTTGGCTGAACATTCGGCTGCAACCATTTTGTTGTCTTCTTGGTTCAATTCGTCGATATATTGGGACACCTCTCTCTCGTCGACCTCTCTGTTCTCCTCCAAATCTGCCTTGTTACCCACCAAGCAAATCACAATACCCTCTGGTGCCTGTTTCTTTAATTCCTTTATCCAGTCTTGCGCCTTGGTGAATGACGAACGGCTGGTTATGTCGTATACACACAATGCAGCATTGGCATTTCTATAGTACATTGGCGCAAGCGATTTGTAACGTTCCTGGCCAGCAGTATCCCATATCTCAAATTTGACAGTTGTATTGTTCTCTGGCAATGTGATTGATTGGGTCAAGAAGGCTGCCCCAATAGTGGACTCTCTCATATTATCAAACGTGTTCTTCACGAACCGATGGACTATTGATGATTTCCCAACTGCACTTTCCCCAAGGAGGACTAGTTTAAATTGGGCAAAACGATTGCTCGAGCTATTTGCCGAACCAGTAGTAGACATCCTAACTCACTAGTAACTATGTAATCTATCCCGATATAGAATATTTGATTCGATGCCGTAAAGACCCTAATTGCCTTCACTAATAATCTGCTGGCTGTGTGCTACATGGATCATTGCACGACGCTTTTGCGTCACTTTCGACTTACTAGCTACACTAATTGGAAATAGTTCAGTATATATTCACATTATTTACAAGATCGTAGACAATACTACACGTAGAACTGGCTAAGTCGGAGACAACTGAAAGATGGGTAAATTTTACAAAACCGTGTATACGTCCATGGCCAATTAAAGGCAAAAAAACGCAACTTTTCACCAGCTCACTTAGTTTTCTTCAATCTTGGCTAAGATTTCCTTATCGGTGTATAATAAGTATTCGTCTTCACCAACCTTGACTGGGTTACCACCGAAAGATGGTAATAAGACTTTGTCACCGGCCTTAACCGAAGTTGGGATCACAGTACCGGTAGTTGTGTTGGTGATACCTGGACCAGCAGCAATGACAGTAGCTTGGTTCAACTTTTCTTGGTTCTTTTCTGGGATGTAGATACCGGAAGCAGTCTTGGAGGCAGGCTTCAATCTTTGGACTAAGACTCTGTCGAATAATGGCTTTAAAGATTGTGCGCTTTTCAATAAGGAGGACTGTTTTGGAGTTAGTTATTTACTGCTGAAAATTCGTCAGTTGCGAACGTCGAACTAGTCGACCGCCCACCTACGTAGTTACTTACCATTTTGCTTGTAGACTGTTGTGTGGTTTCAATTATTTCAATTGCTTAATGCTACTGAATATATACTTCGGAAATTTGGTTCTGGTAGAAAGGAAAAGAATATTCTTCATTTTGTGTTTTGCACGCCTTATAATACTTCCAGACCTATACCGGCAGACTGGGCAATATTTCCTACATTTTGCAGCTATCAATATTACGATATATATTTAAAACCAGAACTAATCCAAGTATCTATCTAAAGGCTCACCTAATACGTTTTCAATGACACGTACAAGGCCATTTCTCACTTCTAATTCGACTTCTTCGTCATCATCTTCTAACAATTCGGCAATATATGGAATCAACGTAGGTAAGTAAGACAACCATTGTTCGCCCATCTTTTGGAAGATTGTTTTCAAAGTCCTAATGGTCCAGATCTTAGTGTTTGAGGTTGTAGATTCATTTTCGTTTGAGATGAACTCAATCAAGCCATGTACCAATTTTTCGTTGTACTCTTCGGACGAGACGTTAGAGATGAACGAGGAGACGCACTTGACGAGATACTTACCGATATTAGGTTCGATGTTCGACAATTGGTTCAACAATGGAGAACAAATGCTGTCGAATCTCAGTTGTTGCGACCAGTAGTCATCCTGGTCATATTTGAAGGATGATGTCAACGAGTTCAACAAAATTCTTCTCAAGTTGATATCAACGATATCACCGTTTGCAAATCTGTTCAAAATCGACGAAACTGGATCAATTAAGTAGGAGAAATATGAGGTGATGATGCTCTTCAATTTATCTTGTAATTTACTGAAAAATTTGAAGAATGCCAACAATCTCGACAACTCGGTGTTACCTGTTGCGTTAGAACCTTCGCCACTAACAGCCCATCTAACCAAGTTGGCAAATAATGGACGGAAACTTTTATCGTTCAACTTCATAACATAGCTGGCACCACAGGAGTGGAAAGAACTCTCTAATCTGTGAATGGTGTTGTTATCAAACTTATTATTTTCATCGAACGCATAATGTCTGAATTCGAAAGCTTGGATCAACCACTTCATAAATAAAGTCGATTGAGATGAAGCTGACTTCTTATCCATTCTTTCGATAGTTGATTGTAACACATTCAAGTATAACCCGAGGTTACCAGCATTATCATTTTGGTAAAACTTCTTGTTATTCCAGATATTACACAAGGATTTCAAAACTTGCGATAACTCCATATGCTCAACGATCAACTGCAACACGCTTGACCTCACAGTATTATCTACTGAGTCACTAGTTAAAATTGTGATGAAAATAGAATCTAAACTGGTAGTCATGAAAACGGGTATCTTTTTGATCAAGCAAGCGAGTAACAATATGATAGAAGCTTGCAAAAGTTTGGAACTTTCGTCTTCAGAAGCAGTAGTAGTTTTCCAGATGTTTAATGATGGAGGGACAATCTTTGGGAATAAACCAATGGCTTTAACACCTAAAACGTTAACAATACTAGTAATGGCATTTATAGAAGAAATAACGATTTCAGGTTGTTCACTCAATAATCCACTGTTTGATGTGATGATATTCAAAGAGTTAATTAAAGCTTCGGTATTACCTTGAGTTACCAATAAATGGGTAGAACCACCAAACTTATTAACAATGCTCGAAAAGGCATTCAAATAAGCTTGTTGTAATTCAATGTCCAAATTCTTTTTAATACCCTTGTTTAATACTGGTAACAATTTCTGGAGAATACTTTCTTCGATAACGTCATCAATATTATTAGCGTTCAACTCATTTTCGATCTTTCTACTTGCTAAAATAGCGAAGTTCTTAGCAATCTTGATCTCTAACGTGTTTGAAATTTGATCGCAATCTAAGGAATCGATGATTGAATCAATGAAATAATTTAATGGTAACAAGTCTAAGAAATTACCCAACAATGCATACAAGTTGTCAAGTAAAACATCATTCCTCGACACATTCGTAAAAGTATCTAAGCTAGACAAAATGAACGATGTAACTTTTCTGAAATAGTTCAAGAGGTCTGACTTGTCTTCTGCAGGTTTCTTTGGGTCCAATAAAATAAGAGCAATTTTTAATTTCAAAGATGGCAAGTTACTGAAATCATTTTGAGTATCTGAGTCTAATACCTTATCAATAAAATTCAACAATTGACTTTTGAAAGTTAGCAAGCCGCTTTTCGATAAAGATAATATTGAAACTCCAAAAATAGATCTCGAACTCAAAGCATTAAATTCGTCACTATTTGGTTCTAATTGAGCGTTTGGAATTTGATTCCATAACTGGTAAAACTTCTCTACTCCTTCTAATTGTTCCTGAGCTGAAAAATTCTTCAAGAAGGCAGAAGTAAATTCCAATATCGAAATACTTTCATGGGCTTTATTCCTTGTTATGTTATTAGAGTACTGTTGGCCCATTAAAAACAAAATAATGTGTAAAGAATGCTTGTAACTCAAAGTTTTAGTCAATGATGTGAATAATTTAACACGACGATGTCTTGGAATATGTTGAAAAGCAGCAACAAAACTAGTTAATAGAAATTCAATTTCATAACTTAAACTGGATGAGCCATTTGCAGCCAATGCCGGGATCACCTTTGCGATAGTTTGTTGGAGTGCAGAACTAGAGAATTCATCATCTTGTCTAACTGTATGAGCACCCATAAAAGTGAAGATGGGCATAACAGAATGTAAAATTATCTCAGGTGCAAGAGCTGCTAATTCAGCTATAACTAGTAACAACCTGTTTTGAACTTGAGGAGATTGAGATAATCTAATTGAGTTAACAATCAAATCAGCTCTCACGACATTAGAGTCAAATTTGAAACTATTTGACTTTGAATTGTCTTTCATCTGGACAATACTTAAAAGCATACACGAAGCCAAAGTTTCTTGGGCATATAAAATGGGCAAGTTACCATCATTTCCCAAATAATCCAAATCTGTTAAAATCCTGAACAAGTTTTGAAGTAAATCTGGTTTTGCTATATCTGAAGTCTTCTTTCTTAAATTGAATTCTAATAGATCTAAAACGATAGTCAATTTCTTCAAATGAGTAGCTGCGATGCTACTGATATCATCTCTGGCCATAGCTTGCTTAGTTGAATTAGATGACCTTCTTCTCCTCTTAACTATACCTTGTTCAGGGATTTGAGAAACAATTTGGACATTTCTTAAAACAGAAATAATTGTTTCATGATCCATATCTAACAACTGCAATACTTCTACAGGGTCGACTACCAAATTATCACTATCGTCGCCATCATTAATCAATAATTCAATCAACTTATTAACTAATTTGGCTCTCATATCAATCGAGGTAAAAGAAGTAAATACACTGCTTAATCTCTTACCAGCAGCAACTTGTAATTTGTTTGGAGCTTCAAGTGCTTTCAAGAGCCAATCAGCTTCCTTGTTTACATTCTTATCATTAGAGGATGTACCACCTACTAATCCAACTATTGCTTTTTCAACGTCGTTTTCGAAATCTATCTTTGAAGCCTTTGCTTGTTCAATCAAGTCATCTCTATTAGAAAAGTAATCGGTCAAATCTGTATCAATAAAAAAGAATCTATCGTCATTTCCACCATTAGAATTATTCTCGATACTAATTATATTCCATACTTTATACTTGAAGACAATTGGCCAAAATGGAAGAGTCCATTGATTTAAAATGAAAGTTTTCAAAAGTAGTTGACCAAATTTCTTTTGACCAGATTTTTGACTTTTAAATAAAACCTGGAAGAGCACGTAATTTAATCGAGATTTATCAATTACAGTGTCATCTAAAATTGACTTTGAATCCTCGATCAAAACATTTAACATTTCTAACCCATCCTGAGGTGGAACAATAGCACGCTTGCTAGGTTCTGTATTACCATAAATTTGATCTTCCATGAATAAAGAAGTTTTGACCTTTTTCTTATTACCATGAAATTTCAGAGTGGTATCTTTAACTACTCTTAACAACTCTGCGAATCCTGCTCTAACTGATTTGTTTGTATCGTACAACCCTAAGAGTAAAATAGGAGCAAGTAAGTATGTATCTATTTTATCTTCGGACAAGGACAATTCTTTCAATCTCAATTTAATGAAACGTAAAACTAAAAGTCTTATTGACAAAGGTACGGATGGTGTAAATGAAACTCTCAACATAAAGGAAATAGAAGCTTCAGGAGAAACAAAAATAGCCTTTGAGAATTTTGCAAGTATTAATTTTTGCGATTTAATATTAAACGAACGAGACTTTTCTGCAAATGCTTGAAATAACTTGGTAAACTCTTCATCTGATGATTTGTTTAAGAATGAAGTAGTAGATGTCTTGTAATTTTCTAAGCTATTACATACATCTGAAAAGTCAACATCAAGTACTGCCTGATCTTCTTCTTCTTCTTCTTCTTCGTCCTCTAATTCGATATCTGCATCGTGAATATTTTCAATATTAGAGTCACCTAAAGTAGTCATGAGTTGCATTTCTAACTGTGATATATCTAAGCCATCTTTATAATTCTGTAAAACTTTAACAAACAATTCTTTGTTTGTTCTTAACAAGGATTCAAAAGCTTCAATCAACTTCGCTCTTATAGCTTCATCCTGATTATTGTATGCATAATACAATAATTTGCTAGTCACAATCTTAAAAAAAGTTTCAGATTTGTCCACATTAATGAAGTCAAAAATCTTAAATGCATCGATTTGTGGTAAATTAGATGCAAAATAGACTACTAATAATTTATTGATTTTATAGCCCTCCTCAATTAAATTTTTCAACAAATCATCTTGAACCAACTTTGAGGCAGGTAAATTTTTAAAACAATCAACTTCAAAATTATCTTCATTGTAAAAATTCCATAATTGACCTAATACGATGACGGTTTGCTTGCGTGTATTAGAGTCGCATGCAGTTGGGTCTTGCAATATTGACTCCGTGAATGATTTAACTAAATCAGCGCTCAATGGAACAAGCGAACTAAGTACCGAAATTATCGAATAAGCGGTTAACATTATGTCATTGCGTAAAGTAGATGAAAACTTTGAACCTGCCAATAATAATTTTCCGACAACTTCCAAAATAACTGGTAAATAGGTTTCTCCGAACTGACCCAAATTATGAGTGAACGATGCAACTAACTGAACAGTATTTGCCAAATAAAAAACTAACTGTTCTTTAAAAACAGCATGGTTGTTTAACTGGTCCATCAAATACTTGGAATATAATTCGAAAAATTTAGCATCGTTGTGGAATGACTTCAAAATAGAACTAGAAGTAGGAGACTTCAACAAATCCTTGTACCCAACAACCCATTCAAAAATCTTTGGGAATTGATTCTTTGGAATGACATTCAAAATTTTGACGAAAACTGGGGAATTGTAAAACGGCAAACTTGTGAGTAATAGCATTTCTCCATTATGGATATTAATATAAAACCTTCTAATTAACCATTCAACTGCCTTGGTCGAAGGGGTTAATAAATAGTAAGGACTGACTAATGACAAGAAAACTTCAACGTTCTTATTTAATTGATCCAATGTATCTTGAGTTTGAACATTTCTATCCAAGTTAATAGTTGTTTCTGAAAACAAAGTCTGCTTAAATTTACTAAATCTAGAATCTATTTCAATAAGGTCTTCTAAACCCTCTAACCCAATTTGATATAAATAATCATAGTCCTGAGTTGATGCAATTTTGGGATCAAATATAAGTGACTTGGAATGTATCTTCGAACGAGATTTTCTATCCAAAGCCACAGAGGCTGTCTTCTCGTTTATTGACTTTAACTGTTGTGATAAACTCGACATGTCTCTTGCTGTAATCAAATGGCCAATATAGTTGATATCATCTACAAGTGAAAAAAAAAAATTATAGTGCAATAGGAATGAAGAAAAAGCGATGAGACACGTGACCGCATTTAAGTTGCAAAATATCGTTTATGTAAATCTAATTACCTAAATATGAACTATTAAATATATGAAACAGATGAATTAAATGTAGAGCAAGGTGCTAAACATATACCTGGAAAAGTCTATGCGACCCAGTACCAGATCTTTTCTGCCACGTTTTTCGGTACTCTATCAGGAGTATTATTGTCTTCTTCTTCGATCAAATCCAAGCCAGTAAATAAATCGACTTCTTCCAATGGTCTAATCCACCTGGTTACTCCGTTCACCGTACGATTATATATTTTGTGGCCAAAGTATAAGACTATGACGATTGGGAACGTGATGTATGCCGCAACAAAATCAGCTCCATTGAAATCAAAGAAAACTGCATATCCGTTAGTCAAAGTAACGAGACCGATAAAAATTATCACAAAATAGGCACCATATGGTTGTAAAATCGTTCTGTAAGTAACTCTATCTTGTAAGTTATGGTATTCTATGGCTTTTCTCCATCTCAAATAGGCCATTCCGACGGCAATCCAACTAATAAAACCAGAAATAGTAGCAATATTTGAGAACCAGGTGAAAACATTGGAAGAGGATGAGGAGCAGTTAAGGTAAGCAAGACATCCTACTGCCGAAGAAACTAAAACACAGTAGTAAGGAACTCCTAATTTGTTAACTTTAGCAAAGCAACTCGGAGCTAACCCTTTGACAGCCATGGAGTATAAGGATCTTGAGGCCGAATAACAGAAGGAATTACCAGCCGAAGCAGCAGAAGTCAAGATAACAGCATTTATAATATGGTTTAAAACTGGTATTCCAGCATTTTGGATACCAATAACAAAAGGAGAGGCCGAAGCATCACTACCGCCACTTAAAAGCCTATTGCTGTTGGAATTGACAATCACACCGATAACCAAGGTACCAAAAATGTAGAAAAAGCACAATCTGTAAATAAATCTGTTACAAGCTTTTGGAATATTTCTTCTTGGTTTTTGACATTCACCGCCAGCAATGGAAACCAATTCTGGGGAACAGATAAAAGCAAACCCTGATTTAATAATAGCGGTCCAAACGCCCAAGAATCTACCAGTATCCCCCCCTGTTAAATGCTGTTTGAAAGCACCACCATGTTCCCAGTATCTAAATCCCAATCTGTCATGGTTAGGTCCACCTCCGAAAAATAATACAACCCCTAAGATAATGAGCCCTGTGATGGCAATCAACTTTAACGAAGCAAAATAAAATTCTGCTTCCCCAAAATACTTTACTGAACTCATATTAAGCCCCACAATAACAGCCAAAAATATAGTTATCCAAACAGCAATATTAACGCTCGTGTTCCAATATTGTATGACAATTGCAGCAGCCGTGACTTCAGAAGCAATTAACATTGAGAAAGCATACCAATAATTGTAACCAATCGCAAACCCTAACGAGTCGTCGAAATAATCATTTACAAATGCTTGTGCCCCATTTCCAGGTAATGGCAAGAAAGTCGTCATTTCCCCAAGCATATTCATGACAAAGAATATCACTGCAGACATTATTACATAACTGATAAAGAGTGATGCAGCTCCGCATTGCGAAAGCGCACTACCGGTTCCAATGAATAAACCAGTACCTGCAAATGTTAGTAATTGGCCTCTGATGTAAAAATGAACATCTGGTGTATTTTACAACATACCTATGCATCCCCCCAAGGCAATCAATTGCACGTGTCTCAGCTTCAACCCTCTTTCCAAGGTCTTTTCGTCGAACGTTTCGTTCGAGTTTTCGGCCGATAATACCTTTCCGCTTTCGTCAATATTTACAATCTTCGAATTGGATATAGACAAATTCACATAAGAAGAGTCACTTCTGTAGATCCCAGGCTTCGAAGGTGACTTAACTGTGAATATATTTTTCATATCTTTAATTTCTTTCATTATGTCAGGTGTGAAATTATTTGACTGCGGCTCAAATATTTAAACTAATATATGTCAATGTTGAAATAAATTTGCTTCACAATCTATTATATATTTATAATATATCCTTGCAATACCCAAAACTTCTTAAACTTGAGAGGTTTAACACATATATATATAGTTATCTATCTATCTCAAACAAGTATGCATTGATAAACCATTCTGACGAAGCTATTGTTATAACTATTGAGATAAGGTTTGAACGAATTGTGGGGTGGCACTAGATATGAGATTACAAAATATCTCAGTGCAACATAATATCGCTTCGAAAAACAATGCATTCTCATAAAATGGATATCGCAAGCGACAAGCGACCACATTTATGGCAATTTATTATCACGGACTTTTTAATTGATTATGTAATGACACTTAAAAGTGCTGATATGGTTGATTGTTGCATTGGCGTTTCTCGTTATGCGTTAGATAGACATCGCCGTGTTCTCGTATTCGCTCATTTTACGTTCATTTACATTTGTTCTCACGCGTAAATAGGATTATCGTATGGCAAATGATGGGTTTATTGCGACGAAATGGAGGGGGAAGATATGGTTCAGAAAAAATAATAAAAAGTCCGTGCAATTAAGAGCAGCAGAAGTCAAGGCAAAATGAATAGGGCACGAAAAAAGATTGCGGGAAAGTGGGAAAGTGGGAAAGTGGGAAAGTGGGAAAGGCTTAATTAACGATTATTGCTTTTTATGCTGAAAAGATAAAAAAAATTGGTCCCTAGCAGGATCGAACTGCTGATCTTGGCGTTATTAGCACCACGCCTTAACCAACTGGGCCAAGGGACCGATTATTGAGAGTTTTCAAAATTACGTAGATCCAAATGATGGATTGCATAAGACTCGTTTCCCAGGTTACAACTTCGGCCACATCGCCCAATGACGATGTAAAGTGGACCAATGTTCACCTGATAATTGTCGCCTCTTAGTGCCACATGACACGCAAAAGATTTTGTGGCGGTTATTGACCGTGTGTCAATCTATCAGCCTCTATCGGTATTTACTCAAGTCTCTACAGGGACTACACAAAATCGTTTAGGAACTCATTTATTTGAATCGTAATATACCCGTAATATGACATTAACAACCTAACCAGCAACACACCGCTTATTTCTTCTTAGCAAATAATGGCTCACCTATGTTCTTACCTCTCAACTTGACCCCCAACGCTCTTTCCAACTTACCCAACAATTGTTGGTTTGGAACGGCTCTACCGGCTTCATAGTCGTTGATAACATTAGGCTTTTCGTTGATCTTGGTGGCCAAGTCCTTTTGTGTCAATTTCTTCTCTTGTCTGGCTTGTTGAATGGCCTTACCAACATTCATATCTAACTTCTTGGTAGGCACAACGTCGTCAACCGCATCTAATTTGGTCAATCTTTGTCCTTCAGGGTTGGACTTAGTGTTAGTACTACCGTACTTCTTTTCTGTTCCAACAACATTTCCTGATCTTCTAGCTGCATTCAATTCCGCTTGGGTTTTGGCAACATTTTGTCTTGGTCCACCACCACCAATTCTGGCTTTTTGTCCAATAATAGTAACTGAATCCCAATCTGACATTTTTCTTATTCTCTTATTAATTTCAATAATATATGTAGTATCTGTTAAAACAAATTATTCGATTTGAAACCTACAACTAAAATACTTCAAATGTTCGACTGATTCAACATTTGATCATGGTTATTAATTCGCAATGACACACGACGAATTTTCTATCGAAGCTTCCAGAAGATATGGGATATAACGTTAATTCCGCGAAGTTCTCACAGTTAAGTATGTTCCATTACAGTCAAACCCGTTCATATTTGCAATAGCACTAGAACAATCTTCTGATTCCTCGTAGTGCACAAGTGCCTTGTTACCAGTTATATCAATACTGACAATATTTCCAAATGGTAGAAATATCGATTCTACGTAGTCTTGGGTAGTTCCTTTGGGCAAGTTGGCTAGAATTCGTTAGTCGCATTGAACCATACATGAAGTACAATCTTATACATACAAACCTCTAATTTAGAATCAACATCCATTGTATTGTGGTTGTAGTGTAGTTATAATGTCTGTGGTAGTACAATAGGTAAATTATAGGGTAGAAGACAAAAGAAGATGCGTTGTCTAAGCAAATAGGAGTGAAAAATCACTGCGCGACATAAGAATATAAACCGGGACATAAATAAAAAATAGCAAAACGTCCAGTTATCGAAATAACTTAGCATTGAAAATGGTATCAATTGAGATTGTTCCTCGTTCGAAAGGCTTGAAGTCATTGAGTACTGATGAATTGGAAGTGGATTCTACAGTTGAGCAATTGCTCATCTTGATTAGCAAGACTCAAAACATCTCTAAGGATAGAATCAGACTTACAATGAAGGATGCAGCTGGAAAACAGGTTCCTTTAGATGCAAACAAGACATTTGGTGGTAACGGTATTAGCAAATCAACTAACTCACTCACGTTATACACCAAGGACTTGGGTCCACAAATTGCCTGGAGAACCGTTTTTATCATCGAATACTTTGGTCCGCTTTTGGTTCATCCGCTCTTCTATTTGTTCAGCTCGATATATGGCCAAGGCTCTTTTACTCACACCCACACTCAGTTTGTGGCATATGTGTTAGTGTTGTTGCATTTCTTAAAGAGAGAATATGAGACTGTGTTTGTTCATAAGTTCTCGAACGCTACCATGCCAGTGTTCAACATTCTCAAGAACTCATCACATTATTGGATCTTGTCAGGATTCAATTTGTCCTTCTTCATTTATGGACCACCAACTGATGGCTCTTCCTCGTTACGTAAATTTTTATTCCATGTCAACGATTTTCCTGCCTACGTTAATTACATGTTAGCAGGCTTATGGTTGTTTGCTGAATTATCAAACTTTGCTACCCACTTGAACTTGGCTAGCTTAAGGTCTTCGTCTAATACCAGAAATTATGTTATCCCGTATGGCTATGGATTTGACTGGGTCTCGTGTCCAAATTACTTCTTTGAATCCTTAAGTTGGTTGTTCTATGCGTTATTGGTTGGTAACTGGTCATCCTGGGTCTTTTTAGCTGTTGCCACTGGTCAAATGTGGCTCTGGGCTGTCAAGAAGCACAAGAGATACTTGAAGACTTTTGGTGATGACTACAAAAAGTTAAAGAGAAACGTCTACGTACCATTCTTAGCTTAATCCTCAGGATGTTCCTTATTAAATATTAATTACCTTATGCTATCTGTTTTATTTATATAAAATATACCAATAATCGAAGTATTTCATTTCGTTTATTTATTCTTTAAATTTCAAGCACACACTATTAACACAGTGTCTTTCATCAGTAGGGTTTTTATATCCTTCACCTCTGAATATATGACCTAAGTGACCATCACACTTATTACAACGCATTTCTTCCCTTACCATACCATGCGACAGATCCTTGAGTATTTTGAGTGAGTCTGGGATAGCCTCATAGAACGCAGGCCACCCACAATTGGAATCGAATTTCGTCAGTGACTTATATAATGGGTTTCCACATCCAACACATTCGTAAACTCCAGCTTTTGTCGCAGGCTTAGAATTGTATTCCCCTGTATAAGGTGCTTCTGTTCCTTGTTGTCTTAAGACTCTGAATTGCTGTGGCGAAAGAATTGCTTTCCATTCTTCTTCGCTTTTTGTCATTTTGGCTTGAGATATAAATCTTGGTAATTGTTGCTTCAAACTATTCCTAGTTAATAATGGCTTTAGCTGTGTAATATTTCTACGAAACATATAATCAATGCATCTAGGAGAAGAAATATCTTTTCTATTCGATAAACTGCTACCAAATCGATTGCGATAAAGAACCTGAAAAAAAAGCTTACAAATAGTATGATGCGGAAAAATAAACTCTTTTAGTTAACTATACTAGTTGACTATTAATACAAAAATGAAGTACCGTAATTATGCTAAATATTCTAGAATTGAAGGTTGAATTAACGCATGAAATAATTATACTTACCAGTCTTTTCTCTTGACTTATCATTCGAGTCAGTCTTAACATTCCAACTGATTTCAACGTCTAATTCTCTTGGGTTCTTGGTATTTGGTCTGGAAGCAATCGACCCTTTAATATGATCACCTTTCTTTAAGTTAAGAACTTGATCCATGTAGAAAACAGTTTGTTTCCAATGAGTGTATTGATGCATTGGACCAGTGTGTAAGATAACTGTTTCGTCACCTGGGAATTCGCAATCCCACCAAACGATATAAGCATGGCATAAATCAGTGTCAATAGCTTTCAAGTCAAAATTCTTGTGATAAGCTAACCCTTCTTTTGTAACAGTATTTATATCAAATTCAAAGAATTTGTGTGGAGTCGTAATCAAAGATTGATTGTTGACGGTATCGACCAAAGGTTCAACCATAGCAACATCGATGAATGGAGAGTAATCAAATCCATAAACATCTTCCCAGTAATGGATCTTTTCTTCCTTGTACTGAGCATCTTCAATACCAGCAATGTACATCGAACATTTGTCTGGTAAAATTAATCCACCTTCGACCAAGTACTTGTCTCGGGCATACAAAACAGTATCCAACATTGATTCGTATAACAAAAAGTATCCCATCCATTCAGAAACAATTATATCAACCTCTTTAACTGGCAATTCGATATCTTCTAATTTACCTTGTAACAATGTGATTTTGTCTTCAAACCCGTTCAACGATACGATTTCTTTGGCTTTTCCAATAATATTTGACATATCAACAGAATAGACATGTTTAGCACCGGCTTTAACAGCAAACATAGAGAGAATACCGGTACCACATCCAACATCAAGGACAACCTTATCCTTAAAGAGATGCTTGTTCTTGTACATAGCTGATCTATATGATAATGTTCTGGAAGTATCCTTCAACATTTCTTCATGAATCCCAAAATGGTCATAAGAAGAAAAATAATGTTGTTCAGTGAACGGTAAGCTGGTTTTATCAGTAGCAGACATGGTAATTAACTATATATTTGTAATACAATTGGATAAAAAATGAAAAATTAGGATATTTTATTTTGTATTTTATTTCAGAAAATGAGGATGAGATGAGATACGAAATTTTGAGCCTTTCTCCAAACCGTCTACAATACATATTACTAAAAAAATCTTTCATATACATAAAACATCAAAATAAAAATATCTAGTATCTAGTATCTAATCGTTAATTTGCTCTGAAAACAACCTTTTGACCGGCCACTTTATCCTCTCTTAATAATTCCAAAGCCTCATTGGTGGTTTTCAAACCAGGCTCCAAAACCTTCAAGTTAGCATGTCTGAGTTTTGTGACGTATTGTGGGATAACATTGAACCAAAAATCGTTGAATTCCTTTACTAACTCCGGTGGTGATGGAACGACTAAGCCATTCAAGTTAACATCATTTCCATCCACACAATATGCAAGGGAAGTTTGGAAAGAAACCTTTCTTGAATCATCAGTCTTAATTTTGTCAGGAGTTAAAAAGAGCAAATTATCAATAGCAACATCCTTAGTATCAGCCGTGGCATCGTACACCGATTGGAAAGTTTGTTCGTTGGAAACAGTATCCAATGCGTAGTTGATGTTAGCACCACCAGTTTTCTTTATCTGCTCAATGACATTTGAGTCATGGTAATCAAATACTTCATCAGCACCTAACGATTTCAAGAAATCGTGATGCTTTGAGGATGCGGTTGTAATGACCTTTAAACCATATGCAAGCTTAGCGACTTGGATTGCTAAGATACCTGTAGCCGTAGCACCACCCCAAATCAAAATATACTTGGAAGCGTTAGTTTGTTTATCAGCCTTGATACCAAGCTTATGGTTGAAAGACAAGCCTACCGTTACAAGCCCCAAATTAATGGACGCAGCGCCTTCAAATGTATTAATCGAATCTGACTTATGATCACCAACTTCAAGTGGTTTAGAATTGAACGTAGACTTGTCGTACTTGATTGTGGTGTTGACATCGGCAATCACGTAGTCACTGAATGCTCCTCTAGTCTTAGAGAAGTTACCGTGCATAAATGACGAAACCACATCGCCAACTTCAAACCCCTTAACCTTAGGACCAACTTCAATAACTGTACCACTAACATCAGATCCTGCAATATCACCTTTTCCACCCCATTTGCCAAGAACGTGTTTCCAATCAGTAGGATTGGCAGCATAAGCAATAGCTTTAATTAAAATTTGATCATCATTAATTTTTGGATAAGCAATTTCGCCAACTTCAGTCAATTGGCCTTTATCAGTCGATCCAGTAAGAAGAGCAGCTTTGTTAATGTGAGACATATTTTATATTTATTTGTTAATATCAATTGGTATAAATTGGTGTAAAAGAAATCTTGAATTTCACTAAAATAGTTGCTTTATATATGCATGGAATGATTACTAAACATTTTCGAGTTCGGATTTACGCGCAAAGACAACCGGATGCAATATACACTGGAATTGATAAAATCATAGAAATATATTTATATAGTTACAGGTATATTTGTGTACGATCTATACATCACATTATGTAGACATGTAATCATAGTAGTGCAAGACTATATCAAAAAATTTGCTTTTCAAATGCAATATCGATAGATGCTTATCTATAGAAAAGATTGATAATTTAGCTCCCTAACATCAGCAACGCTGCCACTTGCGTACAAGGAAGATGAAATCAATTCTTAAATATCATTCTTTAACCCATTAAGATAACTATTCGGTGGTTCAAGGCTTAATTTATTCTTAATTTATTCTCAAGCGAAACTTTACTTACGTGATGCCCTGAAAACTATCTTCTCACCACTGACTTTATTATCTCTCAAAATCTCAAGCGCTTCATTTACGGACTCTAAACCCTCCTTCAAAACTATCAAATTGGGATGCTTGATCTTAGTAATATATTGAGGGAAAACATCATACCAAAATTCGTGGAAATCTTGTACTAGTTTTGGGTTAGAATAAAACTTAAGGCCATCATAGTTTGAATCCTCCCCAGTAACTGAATTCACTAATGTGGTTTCGAACCTGACCTTTCTTGAATTTTCAGTTTTGATGCTACTAGCATTTAAAAATCCTAAATTATCAAGGTTGACTTCTTCGGTTTCTGAGGTAGCATCGTAAATCAGCTGAAAGCTCGTGTCAATCGAAACCATATCAAATGCATAGGGAATATTAGCTCCACCAACCTTTTTGATCTGATCTACTACATCAGAATCATGGTAATCAAAAACTGCATCAGCGCCTAATGATCTTAAAAAATCATGATGCTTTGGTGAAGCAGTGGTGATAACCCTTAGGCCATAAACGAGTTTAGCCACTTGGATTGCTAAAATACCTGTTGTAGTACCACCACCCCAAAGTAAGATATACTGAGAAGCATTTTTCTTCTTGTCAGCCTTGATAGAAAGGTTGTGATGGAACGATAACCCAATCGTAGCAAGTCCTAGATTAACCGAAGCAGCACCTTCAAAAGTATCAATTAAACCCGCAGATTCCAAACCAACTTCAAGTGGTTCGTTTTTCAAGATCCTTTTCGGGTATTTAATGGTAGTAATTGGGTCGAGAACAACATAATCACTAAACGCACCTCTGTCCTTGAAATAATTTCCGTGTATAAACGATGAAACCACATCCCCGACTTTGAAGTCATTTGCGCCTGATCCCACTTCTTCAACGACTCCACTGACATCTGAGCCTGCTATTGCCCCTTCACCTCCCCAGCCAAAAACAGGGTGTTTCCAATCTGTTGGATTAGCTGCATACGCAACAGCCTTGATTAGTATCTGATTGTCATTTATAGAAGGATAAATAGTCTCGCCGACTCTAGTCAACTGGCCCCTTTCGGTGGCGCCAGTAAGAAGTGATGCTTTGTTTTGAGGATACATTGATACTTTATTTTTTAGTTTACTTGGTCAAGAGAAGTTGGACTTGTATATCGATTGCAAATTGCGCTGTCTTTAAATTGTGTGTTTAGCTTACTAATATTCATTTTTCGCAGCCGAGAAATTTACCTTTGACGAAGTGACATGGTCTGCTAGGTACAATAAAGTATCGTCTGGAAGACTATGAAAATATCAAAGATAAAATGAATAAACGGTATTTTTAATGGTCTTTCTAATGTTGAGATGAGTGATTTTATTTTAGCTAACATCCTATTTTTTGTATGACTAAATATGTAACTGATTTGAGCTCATACTATAGTATATTCAATAAGCTTGTTAATATTATATAATTTAATAGCCTCCTTTTTATGTTCCATTTGCTCACAATAAGCTCAACGTTTTTTTGTAGGAAACTGTTAGTAATTATTGCATGCGCCTCCGAACATGACTATAATTTCGAACTAATTCATACATATATAGACACCATTGCGATTTAAATAAGACTTTACAAAATGTTAATTTAAACAGTATTAAATTCATTATGTCTCACGTTAACAAAGCTGCTCTTCTTACTGGTTTGACTGGTAATGGCCAATTGATCGAAGTTGGCGAAATTGCTTATCCAAAATTAATGATGATCAAATTTTAATTAAAGCTGTTGCTTATGCTGCCAATCCTACTGATTGGAAACACGCTGTTTTCAAATTCAGCAACAAGGGTGATATTGCAGGATCTGATGTTATTGGTACAGTTCTGAAGCTAGTTCTAAGGTTAAGGGGTTTGAAGTTGGCGATGTGGTTTCGTCATATATGCATGGTAATGCATAGTAACTTCTCTAAGACTAGAGGATCATTCAGTGACTATGTGATTGCTGATGTCAACACTACAATCAAGTACGACAAGTCTGCGTTCAATTCTAAAGCCCCTGAAGGTGGTGATTATAAATCAAATTGCTCTTTTTAACTCCTGAAAAAATTAAGACTGATGATTCAAGAAAGGGGTTTTCCAAACTTCCATTGTATCTTGTGTAAATGGAAAAGATGCAAGCTTAGGGGACAAAATTTCTCCTTCATCCCCAGAATTAGTAAAGGAATACAACGATTTTTTGGTTCAATGTCTTCCCACAATACATCTCAAACATCAGGCATTCTAAATTAAAGGTTTTGAAGTCGGGCTTAGAAGCTGTTGGGCAGGCTTTTGAAATATTAAGAGAAGATAGAATTTCTGGTCAAAATGTTGCTTTTAGAGCTAGCTAACAAGTTATATAATTCAAAACATGGTTTTTTAATTTTAGATCGCTGGAAGAAAAGGGTCAATACATTTTGCAAAATCGTAAAAAAACGTTGACATAACAAAACACAAACTTTAATAGTAGGTTTTCAAATAAAATCTTCTCATGACTGAAATGTTCCTTTAGTAAGAACAATTTAATAGAAATCATAGATGGAAGAAAGTAATACAATGTGGGATGATAAAAAAAGAGTAAATGAATTTAATTTAATGAATATATTAGTTTTGTTTTAAGTCATATATAATTGCTTTTTACGCTAAACAGATAATCTAAACACTATCTTTTCGGCCTTAATTTTATTATCTCTTAGCAAGTCCAAAGCTTCATTAGCTGATTCTAAACCAGCCTTCAAAACTTTCAAATCAGCGTGTTTAATTTTTGAAATGTATGGGGGAAGAATATTAAACCAGAAGTCATTGTAGACGTTCACCAATTCCATATCTGGTGGAATAATCAGACCATCTAAGTTCATTTCTGTTCCGTCTACATGAAAAACCAATGTTGATGTTGAAGTGATCTTTCTTGATGGGTCCATCTTAGCTTCGTCCAATTTCAAAAATAATAAATTGTCAATGGTCACTTCTTTGGTTTCTACCGTAGCATCATAAACAGATTGAAAAGTCTGCGTGTCTGAAACAGTATCCAATGCGTAGTTGATGTTAGAATTGCCTACTTTCTTTATCTGATCAACAACATCCGAATCATGGTAATCAAATACTTCATCGGCACCTAATGTCCTTAAAAAATTATGATGATCGGAAGATGCAGTGGTGATAACCTTCAAGCCATAGATGAGCTTGGCTATCTGAATGGCTAAAATACCTGTACCTGTAGCCCCACCCCAAATCAAAATGTATTTAGATGCATTGGCTTGTTTATCAACCTTTATTCCTAGATGATAATGAAACGAAACACCAACTGTACCAAGTCCCAATGTAACTGAAGCAGCCCCTTCGTACGTATTTATAAAGTTCGATCTATGGTCTCCCTCTTCGATAGCCTGTGAATTGAAGTTGGATTTATCATATTTGATTGTCGTATTTACATCAGCAATAACATACTCACTAAACGCCCCTCTGGTTTCCGTGAAATTTCCATGCATAAATGATGAAACTATATCACCAACTTCAAACCCCTTAACGTTAAATCCAACTTCTGAAACAATTCCACTTACATCTGATCCTGCGATTGCTCCTTTGCCTCCCCAGTTAACAGCGATGTGCTTCCAATCAGTAGGATTAGCTGCATATGCAACAGCTTTGATCAAGATTTGATCATCATTGATCTTTGGATAAGGAATTGACTTAACTATAGTGCTTTGTCCACGTTTAAGAGCCCCTGTATGTATACAAGCATTGTTATTTACAGGCATTATTTAATAAAGACAATTGATTTTTATTCAATCCCTGAAGAAATGACTTAATATATTGCGGGATTATTAGTCAGAATACCGCACTAGACCGGCAACTATCATAGAGATACTATACTGTTTCACATCAATGTCACTTGATAACTTATGGTCAATTAATAGGTTCGAAACTACGGCATTTTATCAAATACAATTCTGTAACTTAAATAACTGTCTTTATTATGTTCTGAGGCTCTAAAGATCATCATCTTATCGCAAGTTTTATTTTCTTTGAACTTCTGTAAGGCCGCATTTACTGAATCTAAACCTTCTCTTTTGAAGATCATATTAGGGTATCAGATGCCTGGAATATACTAGGGGAAAAAGCGGTATACCAAAAGATATGGAAATCCAGAATCATTATTGGTTATTCTCGGAAATTCTAAAGTTACGGAAGCTATAGAATGAAACAGTAACTCTCATCAATTGATCTTTTTTTTTGAAGAATTGTGAAAAGGAGAATGAGAATGTCTACTTTGTTTTAACGTAAATTGCCTTATCATCTATCCGATCTTCTTCGTATTGTAATTGAATTACATTTTTATTAAAGCAAGTGTACGATTAATAGTATTTTTCTGGTTGCGAAATCTATGAAAATTCCAGAATTCTAACGTTTATGGTAGAAATTATCATGGTTCCTAGTAAATAGTAAATTACTTAGACAAAATATTACATTTATCTATATAGAGCCTATCGATAATATTACAGATTAATTTTTTTTAAACTATTCTCAATATCGAAAACAGTAAGATTTAATGTAACAGGGGATGGAGGTGTTTAGCTTCTTATAAAGTCTGAACCTTATCTTTTTTGTCGAGTTTTGTCCTTAATAAGGTGGCAGACAGCGGCTGCAATAATACTAGTTCCTAGCATAACCACCAACATCATATTTGAATTTCTGTATAACCTTGCTTTATCTTCTGGCCAACCAGAATATAAGGCATATGTTGCCGTAACCGAGCCCAAATTTCCAAGTCCACTAACTAATGCTGCGCTCACAGCAGTTCCGACGTCTCCATAAGCAGGTTGGAATATTTCTGAAGCCCATGACATACAAATTGGCACTGTTGGACCCAAACCAAACCCAGCAATAAGTAGACCAGCATACTTATTCCACGACCCATGAGCAAATGTAGTAACAAACATTCCTATAATAATAATCAAAGTTGCCAGTGAGAACATCAACGCTCTTAATTTCTTATATCTATCAGCAAACGGAGTGATTAATAGGATACCTCCAAGATCAAAAAGCCAGATTGGTGCATAGAGCAACGAAACTTGAATTGAGGTCAAATTCGGATTGTTTACAGCAATGATCGTAGAGCCAAAAACAGCTAATCCGAAACCGGTTCCAACAACTCCAAAGTACATTATAATTAGCGGCCAAATTCTTATATCCGTGATAATCTGGACAACATCTTTCCATGTCCATTCCAACAAAACGTAACGAGATTCGATGTCTTTTCTGTGAATTTCACGTTCTTCTGGGGATAATGGATGAGTAGGAGTAAAAACCTTATTATAAAATTTAATAAAGAAGTTAGTAGATTGCGAGTAATCTTTTGTTGTTTTGAATGGTCTGTCAGGAAGCCACCAGAGTAACAGAATACCAGCCGCCATTGTAATAACACCATATACTAAATACATCCATTGCCATCCAGTATAACCACGAACACCATCCATTTTTTGAAATCCAGCACTAACTAGACCGGCTACTGCAGCAGATATTTGGGCGGCAGTAAAATAGTACCCAATTCTTCTAGTCAGTCTTTCGTTCGGGTACCATAATGAAACATAGTAAGATAAGCCTGGCCATGTACCAGCTCCAACCATGCCAGAAATAAATCGAATAGCTATCACACCCTTGTTATTACTTAAGACATGGTAACAGGTATAAACCAATCCAACTGTAATAACTATTCGTGCTAGCCATGACTGAGGACTTACCCGAGTCATAATTAAGTTCATTGGAACATCAAATATAATATAGCCAACATAACAAAGCGCTGATGCAGTTGAGGTATCCTTAGAGCTTAATTTCAATTCTTGAATCAAAGAATGGCCCTGTTCAGAATTCATAGTTAATGTTAGCCCATAAGAATTTGAACCAAATGACGTTAAGAAGTATAAACACCATAATGCTGGAATAATTCTAAAATCTAGCTTCCTGTATATCTTATCTAACTGCTTTTTATATTTAGCGTCGTCAGTATGATCAGTACTTAATGAATATTCTTCATTGTCAATATTTTGAAAGCTATCTTGACTTGATTTTTGAATGTTTGCAAATTTATCTTGTTCGCTATGAACTGATTCTACACTCGATACCATTAGTATTAACTTAGTATAAATTCGAAATATGCTTTAAGGATTTTCAGTTCTTTATATATTTCTAGAGTAATTCAGCTATAATTTGTTGGACTCCCAAATTTATCCATACCCGAAAGATGATTCAATATTTTTTATGATTAATGAATCATCGTCTGCCAAATTTTTTTTTGTGCGCTCTCGATGACTACGAGTCATTTACAATTGCAGTTCGTAACACCTATCGTTAATTATACATATACTAAAAAATTGTCAAAGGAAAAAACAATAGAGGTAAGAATACCTGCAGATTTTTATATAATATACACTATGGTAAAATATCGCTTAGTTTTTCACTTGTAATCTGTGAAAATTCGATACTTTCATTTACACAAAAACTATGCGTTATAGAATCTTCCATATCTCCTATTTGAAATGACAACTTCTTGTTGCTATCACTATGATATCTAGCTAATATATAGTCCTTAGTAGTATCATGAACCCAGTGGTCAGTATGGGCAAAATATGCCCAAATTCGTATATCGTATTTTGATGGTAAACCTTTGAAGAACCAATCATTAAATTCATCGTCTTTGAGAATAGTCTTCATTTCTTCCTTCGCCAAGTTCAAAGCCTGCTTGATAATATTCTTAGACCTGAAAATTTTCAACGCGCCTATAGTCGAATTCTCTATTGATTCCTGTGATTCTTCTCTCGTAGATGAGGACTTGTCAATTACTACATTTTTGACAACGAATTTGACAAATGATTCAGGAAAAAGAGAATTTATAAGAACAGATAAATATATCGCAATTTGGATTATTGGTAGATATGCAAACATTTTCGTTATAATTTGGCCTGAATTGGATCTGCCAATATCTATAATTGTTGGACAAATTAACCCAAGAAACTTTATATCCATTTTGTTCTGAAGCTCGCTATTATTCAACAAACGATGAACGACTCTTTGGTTAATATAAGATCCCACAGAGTGAGATAGAAAATACAACTCGGTGTTTCTGTTTTCATTTAAAATGAAGTATTTAAGAATGTCAATTTTATGTTCTATTTGGAATTCTAAATTGTAGTATGTGAAAACTGAATCATCATCTATAATATTTCCATCAGATTTGAAGCCTGCATGAGAAATACACAATATTTCAAGATTAGGATTCCTTTTTTGGATTAAATTCAAATAAGTAATATAAAAATCAACCAAGCCTGGATTTCCGGGAATTAAAACTAACAACGGACGAACAGATGCAGAATGCTGGAGCGGGTTCTTGTGATATATCGAGGTGTACTCCTCGTGAGGGAACGTTTTCAAAGTCATTGAATTTGGGTTGTATTGTCTATGGTTAGCTACGTACCAGGGATTCTCAAAATAATAAAAAAAAAACTTATTCAATGCGGCATATTGCGTTAAGGTATTTTAATATTAATTTAATGGGATCTTCTGCTTTAGGATTATACATGGACCTTACAATTTCTAAAGCTTGTCCATAATTATGTTTGATATATTTTCAAGCAAGTGTTTTATTTTAATGATCTTTTATTATAATATATAATAAGTATGAAGCTGTTTCTGATAATCAAAAATTTTATAAGCGGGTATTCAACAATAGCTACAAATCATGATGTCTTTTAGAATGTGGGACATCACAACTTGTAGGCTAATTGCTATTTGTTTGAAATATTGAATTGAAAATGATTAGTCTTTGATTTTACATTTTTGTCTATGGAATCAGAACTATGAATATCCCGTTCGTAATAGTGCATGTTGCCCTTTTTATCTAAAATAATAATTGTTTGAGTCCGAGTACCATAAAATTTACCTACAGTAGAACTATCGGGGAGCTGATTGACAGTACCTAGCTCTATAGGTGGGATGTATATAGAATTCCTTAATTCAAGAATTGCTTCATGTGGCGTACCATTCTTTGCAACATTTCTGTTATAGGTATCGTAGCTCAATATTTCGAAGCAACTTTCAATTAGTTGATCATGTGTATAGTTATCTTTGACTGAATTTTGAATTGTTTCTTTCAACATTTTTTGGCCCAATTCTACTTTTCTCCAGGGATCGTTATACAAAGAATTTGATAATCCAAATGTTTTTTGAATCTCTATATCATCGCTAATAGATGTATCTCCATTGGATTCAAAAATCTTTCCAACATCGCCCCTATTACTCAAAATGTTTAAAGGTTCTATTGTTCCTGTACTTTTGTTTATGTTTAGTTGACCATATAAGATAGAAAACCCACCAATCCTACTCAATACGTTATCATCCACGGTATCAAGAATTCCTAGAGGAAGTTTTTCAGATATTAATTTGTTTAATTTCGTATACCATTCTTCATTCAATTCATCAGATATTAAATATTGTAATGGAAGTACCCCTCGGGATATTTCACTTATCTGGTCTATTATACATATGTTAATAACAGCTTCGGTTTACAATGATAAATGATTACTTACCTTTATTGCTCTTTTCACGATAGTTAACTAACACTGCTAGTTTACCATCTGTGTTTACTGCAATCCATGTTCCATGCTCTTGTCTACCTAAATCTAGGGGTGATAATACCCTTACCCCATCATAATCTTTGAAATGCGCCCTTTGGGTCGGTCTCTTAAAATATTCATCCCGATTAGACAACAAAATGAATGGATAATCAGGATGTTCGATACTTGATATCAAGATACACATTTCTATTATATAACTAGACAAACTAATATAAAGAAGCGATAAATTCTAAGACATATGATTTTTAGGAAGTGGGACTATTTATGCCTGATACGAATTTGAGTGGGGTACTATACACACGACAACATTTAATTCTTGAGCATCATTTATTTGCAATTTATACAATTAAGAATATTGTTCGCCTATTAAATTATTCGGTATATTATACTATGTGTAAATTTTTGTAAAAGTATGAAATGGGTAGACACTTATAAATAAATCAAACTAGTATCTGCGTAATACTGAGCGTTAAACAGAAATTTTACTACTTATCCTGATGTTTTCAACATTTAATCCCATGACTACTTCCGAATGATATATCTGCTATTATACCAAACTCGTCTTCAAGAGGCTCCTTTAAAGCTGCTAAATTATTTGGGATGTATTGTTCGGTATTATTTACCGAATCATTATTGGTAATATCGAGATTATTGAACCCTTCCCAAGAGTAATCATGGTCATTTTTTGAATAGGTGTTTTCACTATCATATTCGGTTATTATTGCATCTCCCTCGTTATTTGAATAATTTAAATCATAAAAATTAAAACTCTCGTTACAGTATTCTTCTGCAAGTTCTGGAGGCGTATTATTTATGCCCCGGGGTGTTATATTACTGTCATCCCCGATATTCTTGATGCATTTATTTTCAAAATCAAACAGATCTCTACCTTGGGAAATAGAATTTCCTGCTTGCTTACCTATGTATTCCTTCATAAATTCCTTTTCATATCCGTCATCAAAATCATCATGTATTTGGAATTCTGTCTTCAGTATGGCATTACTTTTCATCTGATTAAAAGAATTACTCAAATAATTCTCATTGTTGTACTGTGGTATATAAGAATTCTGGGATTCAAAGCTGGAGCTATTCCTCATACGCTTTTTGTTATTGAATTCATTCAACGACATCTTATATGGCTGTATTCCAGAAAACATCTGAAAAGAGCCGTTCACTTCCTTCAAAGGTGATGGCCTTGTCATTTTATTACTAGGTCTTTCTGGCTCTTTGTACGCTTTTGAAACTGAGGTGTTCTTGAAGTATGACATAGCACAAACAGTTTCAACATCAGCTCTCACATCGGGGTTCCAAGTAAGACATGCTTTGACAACCTCACCCAACTCAGATACTGAATCAGGTATAAGATTGCAGATTTGGACACCATCAGTGTAGGGTAAACTAAACCCCATCCTCGACGATAATAGTTGAGCTTCTTTCCAATAGCCACCTAAAGGTGGGTAATAATGTCCCTTGTGCATATGCGTACCAAAACTAGGAAGAGTCGGACTTCCAAGTACCTCTAAGATTCTCCAGATCTGATCAACTTCGCTAGCTCCTGGAAATAACGGTATGAAGTTAGCAACCTCGACGGCAATTGTACCAAAAGCCCACATATCAACGGGCTTGGAATACCACATTCTCCTTAATAAAATTTCAGGCGAGCGATACCATCTTGTAGCAACGTAAGAAGTGTACTTGCCAAGATTGCCTATATGACGTGCTAGACCATAATCAGCTAGTTTCAATACGTAGTTATCACCCCTCCGATTAGGAGGAATGTTCTCTCGTGATCCATAATATTGCAGCGTGGGCATTATAAGGATATTCTCTGGTTTCACATCTCGGTGGAAATAATCGTACTTGTGGATATGGCGAATTCCTTCCAAAAGTTGTGTCAAAACACTTTTCAAGGTGGCCGGTGAAAACTTAATTCTCTTTCTAGCTCTCATTAGCTGGTACAAATTCTGATTCATCGTCTCCATTACAATATGAAGGTGGAACTCTTTATTATCGATGAACATATCATATATCTGTACCAAGCTAGGATGAGAAGGTATTCGGAGAATAAATTTAACTTCTTTGACTGTTGTTGCTTCATTTAAAGTACAGAGTGGTGTCTTCATTGTTTTAATTGCAACTAAACAACTGAGATGAGCATCGGATTCTTCCAAAGGATCTATAAGTGTTCCCCTTTTTCTCAAATCTACTTTTAAAAGGTTCTTTTCATCTTTCTTGTACTTTGCCAACACAACCGATCCAAAACTTCCATTACCAAGACTACTTATAGCTTGATAATGGTCGCCAAACGACTTCAATGGAATCCCACTGGGTGGATTATTGATATCTGGCGGAACCACACGCTTTTTAACAACTGGAACGCTGATGGTGACTTTCTCCATCATAATTTTCAAAAGGCGGCTAATTATTTTAATTTGGCTTATCACAATTATAATATAAATTTGAGTATATAGGCTGACCTAAATATAAATATAATATTATTAACTTCAATATATGAAACAATGAAACTAATTGAGGTATATGAAAATAGGCATTCAAGTAAAACATTAGAAAACAGTTATTGTTGGAACAATTTATACTTTTTTATAAGTTTGATATCCACAAATGAATTTTTGCAACACTTTTCTGACCGAGCATTAACTGACCGCATTTCTAAACATAGTTCACACGATATATAATAAAAGTTACAAACGTAAAATAACAATCAGATATGTTGTCAAAGTTCTACAATTCATTAAGGTAGATAGTATATTGATTAGTCTTTGCTCTATAAGGGATTATTTGATGTTTCTTTTTTATTCTCTTATATTATTTTGGTGCAATCTCAAAATTTCTTTGTTTAGGTTAAAATTGCCCATCAGAATTCTATATAATCATTATTTTCCTGTAAATCGTCAAGTTCACTCTCATGTGAGTCTCGAGCAGAATTGGTTTCTCTTTCTTGTTCACTGTCTGAATCTAAATGTATCATGAACTCAGAATTTTCTTTAAATGTATTACTATTTGCTTCATTTTTCGCAGGATTCTTTGCTTCAGATCCATCATTGTCAATGTATATATCATATTTTCCGTCTCTGCTAGTCTCAAATAATATTGAGGGGTCAATAGTGTAACTATTGATAATTTGGGGGATTGGGTCTCTCTCTTCGGTATCACTCTCAATAAGAACTTCCGTATCGGCTTCCAGTTTATCTTTAGATAGCATCAGCCTCTGGGTACTTAAAGTGGCAGAATGCGCCAAAGTGCATGATTTGCCTCTTGGACAAGCGCCGTTTTCTTGGAAATCAGGGCAAACAAACAAATGCATGAATGGACATTTTCTTCCACGAGAACAGGAACCACCAATAGAAAAAGGTCGACATACCCAAATTTCATAGTTTGGTTTATCGTAGTTCTTCGGTAAGACATGTTCATATGTGCACTGCGGGTTGACACACTTATTCTCCAAGAAATAACGGCAAAGGGGAGTATTATACTGGGATGGAGAGTGAGACAATAGACAATTCTTATTTTGGCAATTATTCGATAAATATTGACGACACAATTTGATGTGGTTTTGATCATGTTTGTATTTGCAGCTTGAACCTTTCTGACATAAGCCTATTACAAGTTGAAAGGTTTGAAAGAACGTAGTGACTAATTAGTATCCAAAGATTTGAATTATACTTGAAAATTAAGTACAAAGAAGAAAAAAAATACTCACCTGTTCTGGTAAAATAGCGGCATTGGTCGCTGGGAACCCTAGTTAGAGTTAGTATTGGACTATAAGATAAAACACTTGAATACGACATACCGGCCACGACGTGGAGCCTGACTCTTCAAATCACCATTAATCTTTCTAGTGTAGTTTTTATTATTCCAGACAACTGTTTTCGGTTTTTCACCTGTAGGAATTGACAAAAGAATTAAGTCATCACCATTATTGGTTACTGCAAAAATATCGCCATCAGCTTTCACTCGATCATAACTGTCTGTTTTATTTTGATTTTTAAATACTCTAGTTTTGATGGCATTGGTTTTCTTCTTCTGTTTAATCTGGTCTTGCAACTGTTTAGCATTCTCACTGCGTTGAATCATTTTGATTTTGTCTTTTTCATACACATCTGAGCTCACTAAGGTCATTCCACTTTTCGATACAGATGAAACGTATTTTGGCTCTGTTGTATTAGATTCATCGTTTTTTGAGACTTCACTATTCTTATCGTTAGTATTGGTGCCGTTGAATACAACGGTCATATTTCGATGTATATTTCCCCTGCTATGACTATTAATATGCCCTCCACTATATGGATGATTATGATATCCACCTCTATATCCACCCCTATAGCCACCTCTGTATCCACCCCTGTATCCACCTCTATTTTCATTTATATTACCATAATAATGCCCATCATAACCTGCTGTTAATGGGCCGGGAATATTTTTTTCCTCTTTCTTTTCATTTATAGCCTTTTTCAATGCAGCTATTTCTGCATATTTTGCCTTTAGTTCATCTGAATCTGGTACTGATGACATTGTGTAGTAAGAGTAAGGAATATAATGATACCTCTGATCATAGTCTAAAAAATTATGGAAAGATGAGATTTTTCATCAGAGCAACATAACCATATTTAGTAGAAGAATATTTGTTATATATAAAATACCCTCTTCTTTAACCACTATTATGAATTATACTAAATTAAAGAGCTATTCGGCTAATGCAATATCTAATATACTACCCATTGATCGTGAAACGTGCGGTGAATTGGTTGATTATGCGTTGACCTTACCGACGGATCATGAAATAGAAGCTCACTTCTTAAACTTGTTGGGTGAAAGCGATGAAACTTCAGCATTCTTAACTAAGTTCATGTCATTAAAAAAAGAAGCTGATGATTCAGCCAAGCTGACTAATGTGAAAACTTTAGGTAGTAAGACCAAGGGAGAATCGGCACATATACCATCATCACTGACAACCGGGAAAAATCATAAAGCCTGGACTTCTACGCCGTCCGAGTCAGTAGATCATAAACAAAAAGGACGATTGGAAAATAATAAGACTTCTAAGACGACATCTGAATTACTTGATTTGAAATCTCCTTCGCCTGTCGCAAAACGAAGCAAAGGTTCTAAGAAGAAGAAAATTGACAACTTGCAAGATATTGAAGCCGTCTTGAATGATCTAGAATTATCATCCAGGGATGATATTGACATGGAGTCTTCAAGTGTTATTAGAAAGAAATGTAATTGCATGGGTAGAAGACATCCGTTATTTGAGGTAGCTCCTAATTGCTTGAACTGTGGTAAGATTATTTGTGCAAAGGAAGGTCTACAGCCTTGTTCGTTCTGTGAAAAGGAGTTGTTGTCTTTCAAAGACAAATGTGAAATAATAAATTTATTGAGGGAAGAAAAGACTAGTATTGAAAATAAACAAGACTCTTCGAGAAGCAAAAGTCCACAAGATCATACTCAAGGTTCTAATCCCAAAAACAAAAACAAGAAAATTGTTGTCACATTAAACGCGGGAGAGAACCTTTGGAGAGCACAAGACACAGCATTAAAGAGAATGGAGGCGGATAAGAAAAAGGATCAGGAATTATTGGAAAAGATAAAAAGAGAGAGAGACGAGATTGCACAACAGGCGAAGGAATTGCAACATTATGAAGAAACTAGCAAGATAAATCCAGAATTAGTGAAAGCTCAGGAAAGGTTAGAGACATTGCTTACATTCCAAGCGACTGGTGCAGAAAGGACTAAGATCATTGATAATGCCTCAGACTTCGAAATGCCAAATTCAAACAGTGGAAATATGTGGTTGTCACCAATGGAGAGAGCATTGCATTTAAAAAAACAACAAAAACAACTTCGCAAACATGACGGGGTTAAGAAAGCCAGATCCGGCAGAGGTAACAGAGCCGTTGAAATGGTTATAAAGGATGGAAAAGTCACCATGGTTGAGAAGCACGTTGGTAGCTCAATGAAAGATAACGAAGAAAGCGAGGAAGATGAAGAGATCGTAGGTTTAGAAAATAAGGTCAAGGAAAGTAGAAGTGAAGGTGAAAACGCATCGTCTAAAAATATTTGGGATTATAACAAATACAGTAATAGATGGGAAAAGCCACTTTATTTGCCTTCGGATACTGACTTTCAAAATGTGCAGAATACAGACCAACAACTATATAAGCCTAGAGTGCAATTCTCCAATGACGCTGAGGAGAATGAGCTCCTTGTTTCATTGCCTTCCTAGGATATAACATATATAGAACAATATATATTAATGTGATCTCTGTATAGAACATACTTTTCAAATACAGATGAACCTCAAGCTGCTTTGTGTCAATGCACAATTGTACCTCATTTTACCTTTAGTATTGTCAAATGATATATCTACTACAGGTCTACAGGTCTATTCTCCGAAAGTCTGCGCTGACTAAGGCGTAGAGTTCGTAATCAAAAAGTTCGCGGTAGCAACGGTTTCAAATCCCATAACTCGTATATTGGTAAAATCCATCCGACTCTATAACCCGATTGGTGCTTAACGCTGCTTTCTGTAGTTATGAATTAATTTTTTGAAGCATAGCACAACCATTATTTAAGTCCAGTTGTAAGATAATTGATTTAAAGTTCATTCCGAGACGTAGCAATAATGGAAATTATGATTAATATTTACGAAATATCGACGTTGTGAGCTCAATATTGAAGCCGTTGAAAGGGGCAACATTATATGAACTAGTTAACATCGCTTAGATAAGGCTATGTAATTGCTTTGAAAAATTCACCAAAATCAATTGTTATTGTCTGATCAGCCCGCGATGAAATTTTTTGCTCGTAATTGATTCCTGGCGAACTTATATGGAGTACTTGATACCCTGAAGCTCGGAATTTAGTTATTCTCAACCGACTAATTACGAACTTCTGGGTATATATTCAGTTCAATCTACCATACGCCAAAAGTATTTCAAAAGGTAAAACTTGAGAAATATAAGATATAAAATCATGAGTAGCTCAAAAACATTTTTTATTTCAGGAGGTAACAAGGGAATTGGATTTGCTCTTGTCAAAGACCTTAGTGAAAATGAATCTAACATTGTGATTGCATCCGCGAGAAACCCCGAAGCGGCTACAGATCTTGAAAACTTAGCAAAGAAGAAAGAAAATGTGCACATAGTGAAGTTAGATGTTACGTCCAAGGAGAGTACCGTAGAAGCCGCAGCACAAGTCTCGAAACTTGTCGGGAAGATTGATGTTTTGATAGCGAATGCTGGATTTGCTGATGCATTTGGAAGTGTATTGGACACGAAAGAAGAAACATGGGTGCAGCATTGGCAGACAAATGTTCTTGGAGCAGTCTTCTTATATCAAGCATTTTATGGACTAGTGGAGAGAGGAGATGCAAAGCAAATTGTTTTTGTATCAAGTGCACTTGGATCGACTGGAGGGTATATTGGTCTCAGCGTATCTGCATACGGACAGTCTAAGGCTGCATTAAACTACACAGTGAAAGAAATCAGTGTTGAATTGGGCGATAAGGGATTTACGGTTGTAGCTGTTCATCCAGGACAAGTTTCCACTGATACTGGAAAACGTGGTAATGAAACCCTTATTGCTGAAAGCCCCTATTTAAAGGAAATGATTGAGAAGTACTCAATCACCCCTGAATTCAGCGCTACAGCCTTACTGGCTATTCTCAATAAATTGAGTCCTAGTGATAATGGTAAGTTTCTTAGTTATGATGGAAGCGAAATTCCTTGGTGATCATTAGATACTACAATCTACCTTTGTACACTACGCATAGTTCAGAATCATAGAATTAGGTAGACTTGAACCTAATCTTTTACCTGGAATATTATACTAAAATATTAGTGACTAGAACTGTAGCTACTTCAGCCGTTCCCGGTATCTATTTTTTCTAAAACACTATATCTCATAATGTAAAAATACTCTCAGTTATTCAAACCATAAAATATAGGCCAATTTTAATTTCCCATGCTGTAGAGAATTCAGCAAGCGCATCTAATCCTGTTGTTTTCTATTTGGCCTTATTGCGTTAATCGGATGTGCCAATATTCTAAGCAATAAATATTATTCGATCGTTAAGCCATTCCAATACTTTTTCAAATCTTTCTTTCTAAATTTCATTTGCCATCCTGTGGTTGATTCAATCTTATCCAATAAATTCAATATTATTTCATGTTCATGGTCACTACTTAATAGTTTGCCAGCGATCCATAAAGGTTGCAAGGCATTATTCCAACACCCGCTAAATGAACTAGTTAATAAAGATAGACTTTAAGTAAATGAAGAAGAAAAAAATGTTACTTACTGATGATTATTATGTATGCTGATTGCGCATATCTGTTTTGCATGCCATATCGTCGATTTCTGATAATAAGACTAGTTAGTAAATGCATTAAAAAAGGAGCAAGATTGTACATACAATACACGCCGAAGGCTTAATTTTGTATAACCTTGGCTTGTTCTGAGTTAATAGTATAATTGCCATATGAAACAATTGGTTAGCTGAAATTGCCGGCCCATTCAAAAATAAAACTCCGGGAAATGGTTTATCATCGTAGCTTAGTATTGGCTTCAAATGGAATGGTATGTTAAGATTCCAATCTATAATTTCGTTCCATAAAAAATCCCATTCTTGTTGAAAATTTTTAGAATCTTTTGTTATCAAGTTTAGTACTCTAGAACATAAGAATACAATATAGTTTGCATACATATCATCATCTTTTGTTTCATTAAATAAGCGTTTCAGCTCATAAATCGAATAATCCTTAGGAAGCCAATTCTCAGAAGGAATTATAGTGGATTGCTCTCCAATGACGGCTGAATTGACATCCATTCTTGCGTAGCACCAAAATAACCTTCTCTCCAAATCTCCACTAAACCCATTTATATCATTGGCTTCAAATAGTGCATGGCAACCTTCCAAGTGATGTCGCCATTCTTTAGGAGACGACGACATCATTTCAAAAACACACAATATAACGCATGATGAAATTATTGATTTATCCATAATCTTATTAACTGTTGGGATCAAATGCTTCAACGACTCTTGATATAGCTTAATCGTTTTTTCTGAAGGATATTCTCGTTCTGTTTGTTCTTTTTGTCTAGAAGATATAGCATAGATAGCATAAAGTAAAGACTTATTATTCTGAGCAAGATCTGCTACTGTAGTACCAAACTGCTTAGAATTATCAAACATATCCAACCAAGGAGCAACCTCATATAAATAATTCTTAAATAACTCCAATTCCTCGCGAGATGTTAGGTCTGTCAGAAAACTATTTAGAATGTCACTAACTTTATTGTTACTGTTATTAGCAGGAGTGGCAGAATTTACACCAGATTCTTTATTGGTATTATCTGTTGAGTCATTTAATAGGTCTTGTAAATTTTTACTGGAATTTCTTGAAAGGAAGTTCGGAGCTGGTGAACATAAAATATTATTAAAATTTGCTGTTGTTGTAAAATCATTAAGTTCGGCATTTGTAAACATATAATCTCTTAATGTATTATGCAAATCATTATAAAGCAAAAATGGCGCTAAGGAGTCAGAAGGGGAGAAAGAATATGTTGTGCTATTGTCAATTTTTGTTGCAGGTGAGCCATCAATGCTTGGATTGTTATAGTTATTGAGGTTATTATCTTGAATTGGATTCGAGTTAAAGTAAACTGATCCATTCTCAACCCTGTTTTCCATATTTGGATTTGCTGAGTCAAAAGGTGATGTATCGATTGAATGGTGGTTCTCATTTTTTCCGTTCTCTCTCTTATTTGGTGGGCTTTCCTCGGTTGTTAACCTAGTATCATCCTTAGATCCCCCATTATTTGGAGATATTTTGTTTGAATTTAATATCTGGTTCAACGGGACTTTCAGTACTGATTCGTTGGAATCCAATAATGGTGGTATCATATTTCTTTCATGACTGTAAATATTGGATGGAATACGAGAAGCCGATGGTGAAACAATCAGCAGTAATTTTGAGGAATTCGAACCCATACATGAAGAAGTTGAATCACTATTGGAAAGCAGCGAGTATTTTCTGGTAGGAAATGTTACAGAATCATTAGAGGTGGTAGCTCTTCTATTAAAATTTTTAAGTAAACGATCTGCATACTTATCTAAGTTCCCCGATTCATTATTTTGATCAATGATTCCTGATAGACCACTTATTGAGTTTCTATTAAACCGTCCATTATTCATAGGCCATTCGCAGACTTCTGATTTTTTCATACAAGAAGAACAATTTGGTTTAGTTTCGTCACATTTCTTATGCTTTTTCCGGCAATTTAAGCAGCCTGTTCTAGCTCTTCTTTTGCGAGGCTTTTGGATTGATGGTTCTAGCATCGATTTTCAAGGATGCAGTTTTGAAAATCAATCGAATATATTGATAAACAATTTGACCGTGGATTGAAACTAATGATATTCGTTATATGTTGATAGATCTCACTTAGTTCTACATATAACACATCTTCCCCACTTCTATCAATCTACTTAGTGATTAGCTATCCAATATACAGATGATACGAATGTCTACCTTATTTTTATAAATACTCATAAAATTAGTTTCACAGTAAGCAGCAATATTATTCTAATCTTAGTTGAAGTCAATTTTCAGGGGGATAGCATTTGAGTCGGGCCCATATATTTGTGAAGAACTGAAGTAATTTTGTAAAATAACTTGAGATAGTTTAGGAAATAATAACCGCGGTTTGATACGCGTTCGTATACCTTGCGGGCCTGATGGCGGGTAAAAAGGTTTCCCCGAGATCTTTCTACAAAGGTGAGTATTAGCCGACATTATCATTGGCGCCTAATTTGGCAATGCTGAAGGTGCAAAAAATCAAAGCTCTGTCACTAGATACTAAGTATTTATATTAGAAAAATACGTCAAATTTAAAGTAATGTAAGAATTTATCATAGCTATGTTTTATTCAAAGCATTGGGATTATTCCGAAGAAGACCTTGTGTTACTGTATTTGAAGGGCGTTTGTGCCGTAAACCCTTCATTAACATTGAATGAAGATACAAAAATAATTTTCAACGCTAAATCTGCTTCCGATAAGGTGATAGTAATCTCAGGTGGGGGGTCAGGGCATGAACCAACCCATGCAGGTTTTGTAGGTGAAGGCTTGTTAGATGTTGCTATTGCAGGTAATATTTTTGCATCACCTTCGGCCAAACAAATTCTTAATGGGCTCAGATCAATCAAATCAGAGAAAGGGTACCTTTTAATTGTTAAGAATTATACAGGAGATATATTAAACTTTGGATTAGCAGCAGAAAGGGCCAAATCTCTCGGAATGACGTTGAATTAGTAATTGTTGGCGATGATGTTGCAGTCGGGAGAACCAAGAATGGCCTAGTAGGGAGAAGAGATCTTGCTGGAACAATTTTAGTGCACAAGATATCTGGAGCTAAATCACTTTCGGGCGCTTCGTTGTCTGATATTGAGCAGGTTTCTCAAAAAGTTATTAATAGCATGGTAACCATTGCTGCTAGTTTAGAGCATTGTTCTGTGCCTGGTAGAGGAGAAGACGGATTAGAACTTCTTAAACCAAATGAATTCGAGGTCTGCATGGGAATTCACAATGAGCCAGGGGTTAAAAATCATTCCAGTATTCCAATAATAGGAAGTCTTATTGAAGAATTGCTTATGTATCTATTATCTCAGGACGATGCAGAAAGAAGTTATGTTCCTTTTGATTCTAATGATAAAACAGTGTTGCTAATTAATAATTTGGGTGGTACGTCAGTATTAGAATTATATGCAATAGGCGATATAGTACTCCAGAAACTTGCTGACAACTATTTAATAGTACCTGTACGCATATATATCGGTGAGTTTACAAATTCTTTAAATGGTCAAGGGTTCAGCATTACTCTACTTAATGCAACTAAAGCTGGTGGTTCCAAAATTATTGACTTACTTGATATGCCCACAGATGCTATTGGTTGGGTCTCAAATATATCTCTGAATACTAAAAATACTGAAAGCGCTCTCGTCAAAACTTGTGAAAATATGAATGAAAGTAGCACAAATATCAAGTCAACTGTAGCATTAAATCCTCGTCTTTTAGAATCAATCTTACGAGGTGGATTGATAAAATTATTATCGAAGGAGCTGCAAATTACACTTTATGATACTGTCGCGGGTGATGGTGATTGTGGTGAAACTCTAGCATCTGGTGCCCATGCGATATTAAAAGCCATGGACGAAAAAGATGTAGATCTCTCGGACATAGTTAGTTCTTTAGAGAGTATTGCTATGATTGTCGAAGACAACATGGGTGGAACTTCTGGGGGTTTATACTCAATTTTTATTAGTGCTCCAGCTCAGAGCTTTCTTGGTAGAAACCCGAAAGAGGGTCCGTATGAAGTTAACAGAAAAAACCTTGCACCATCGTAGAAGATGCTTTGGTTTCATTATTTAGATATACCAGAGCAAGAACAGGGGATAAGACTATAATTGATGTATTAGAGCCATTCGCCAAGGAGATTGGAATTACGTATGACCTTATGAAGGCAAATAAAGCTGTAGTGGATGGAGTCGAATATACTAGGAAGTTAACTGCAAAAGTTGGAAGGGCGTCGTATGTTTCCGAAAATGAAGCTAAAATACTTGATAGTGAAAGGGGCTTGCCAGATCCAGGAGCTGTTGGTTTAGCTGCCTTGATAGAGGGTTTTATTGCTAGCCTTGAGAACTATACATAAACCTCCCTTATATATGAAATATTATCTTTAACTATGCAAGGTTCGCACTTATTATGATTAATATATTCTATTGTAAAATGAAATTTATTGAGCGGTTGAATATTTACAAGCTTTTCAAATAAAAAAGATTTTCTATATTTAATTGAAGATTACATTACTAACTGTATGTAAACTAGCTAATTTAAGTCTAGAAATTCGTAACGAATTTCATGTTCTTGGTTCCACCTGGAGAAATATTTTTCAACTTTGGAGGCGATAACAGTCGAGTTGAAACCAAAGTATTCATAAGCGGCAGCACCAGGCAATGATTTGCCATAAGTCTTCATATTAATTCCAGCGGTAGCGTATCTTTCCCAGCCATTTGGAGCAAATGCCTCTATAACTACAGTTGGTATCTTTCCTCTTTTCAATATAGAACGTTTGTACTCATCAGGCTGCATTTCGAATAAATTATGAGATGGAAATGAGATTACTCTAGTTTTAATACCTTTTTCATTTAATATGTTTGCTGTCTCTAAAGCAAACTTCAATTCAGCACCCACGCCTACAATATTTAAAACAGCATCAATTCTCTCTTGAAAAATATATGCCCCCTTTTTAACTAGAGAACGATTTGACATTCCAGGGTACTGAGGTAAATTTTGTCTTGATAAAGAAATGATGGTTGGCATACCTTGCGACTTTATAGCGATTTCCCAAGCACCTGCTGTTTCTTCTGAATCACATGGGCGAATATAATTAATATTTGGCATAGCTCGGTACAATGCTGCTAGAGCAATAGGTTGATGAGTTGGCCCATCCTCCCCTGTCCCAATTGAGTCGTGAGTTGCGACATGTATAACTTGAAGTTTTGATAATGCACCATATCTAACAGCTGGAGATGCATACAAATAAAACATGAAAAATGATGATGTGATTGGTATAAATGTCCCTTCATTAAAAGCGGCAATTCCGTTTGCAATTCCAGCCATTGCGTGCTCACGAATTCCGTAATGAATATATCTTCCAGAATAATCCCCGTTGATATTGCAAGATACTTTTATTCTCGGGTTTTGAAAATCTTTCTTACCTTCCCAAACCAAATTTACAGATGGCGAAAGATCTGCTGAACCAACAATAAAATTATTAATTTCTTTTGCTAATGGATTTATAACTAACCCGCTCGATTTTCTTGAAGCAGTAGGGTTGGTAGGGAATGAGGCGGGAATTAAAGACTCCCAATCACAAGGTAATTTTCCAGAAATCCTCCTTTCGAAATCCGTTCCTAAGTCTGGATAAGATTCTTTATATGACTTGACTAATCTTAACCAATCATTTACAATCTGGTCACCTTTGGCCGGAAGATCTTCGAAAAAGGTATACACATCTTTAGGGATGAAGAATTTATCTTCGGGTCTAAAACCGTTTACTCTATGTAATCTGTCAACTTCAGTCTCGCCAAAAGCAGCACCATGAGCAGCTGCTTTCCCTTCTACATTAGAACCAATTCCAATATTTGTATAAACATTAATAAGTGTGGGTTTATTTTCTGACTTTTTGGAAGATTCTAGAGCATTCACAATTGCAATAACATCATAACATCCATTTTCAACCTCAATTACATTCCAATTACATGCTTTAAATTTTTCACCAATATTCTCCGTATTAGTCAAATCCACCGAGCCATCACATGAAATTTGATTATTATCATAAATAGCTGTAAGGTTATTTAGACCTAAGTGTCCAGCAAAAGATATTGACTCTAATGCTACACCTTCTTGCAAACAAGCATCACCGACTATGCAAAACGTATGATTAGAAACAACTGGAAATTCTGGTTTATTATATGTGGCTTGTAAATTCTTAGACGCTATAGCTAATCCAACTGCATTCGTTATGCCCTGCCCTAAAGGTCCAGTAGTTACTTCGATACCAGGATGTTCAATTTCTGGGTGGCCCGGGCAATACGATTCGAGATTAGGTGAATGGTAAGTTTTTAACTGTTTCATGGTCATGTGCTGATAACCGACTAAATGGTGAAATGCATATTGAAACAAACAAGTATGTCCATTTGATAAGACAAATCTATCCCGGTTGAAAAATGTTGGATTATTAGGTGCATAATTTAAAACATATCTCCATAATGCAATTCCAATTGCAGCCATATCCATAGCACCACCCGGGTGACCACCATTAAAGTTTTGAACCAAATCTGCAATAAGTAATCTAAATACCTTCAAAACTTTATCATGAATTTGTCCTTGATCCGCTAAGTGCTGTTTAGACGATACAGTCATTAGTACTATTTATTGTTAAGTTGTAACTCAAAAATTAAAATCATAAACCTACAAAAACAAAACTACTCATCTATATTTATAGTCTCTAATCTAATTTACCATTTATTTATCATGGTAACGGACTGAGTGTTAATTAATCAATTTAATGGCTTTAGCCGACAAAAGTTTAACCGCTAAAACTGTACGGTTATATTCATGCGACTACACATTTACATTTCGCGACTAGGTTATAGATGTCTTCGGTGCGGCTACATATTATTGACGGCTAGTCATTTACGCTACATTCGCGATTAAATTGCGACTAATATTAAACGGCTAATTTATAGCAGGGTAAGCAGCATTTCTTTGATTCCGTTTCAATACCTGTTATATATGGCATCAATTCAAAAATAAATCAAAATTTTAGACTTTACATATTAAATTATAATAATGACATTGACTTATCAAAACCCGTCCCTTCAAGTTACTAAAGACCATAGAATAGAACTCAAAGAAGCACCTGTTAAACCTCCATTAAAAGGTCAAGTTTTAATTCATGTTAGAGCTACTGGAATATGTGGTTCGGACATTCATTTCTGGAAATCTGGATCTATTGGTGATTTGAAGGTACTAGATAACTGTATACTAGGGCACGAAGCTGCAGGAGACGTCGTGGAGATTGGAGAAGGGGTTACAAATGTCTCTGTAGGAGATAGGGTTGCCATTGAACCAGGTGTACCTTGTGGAAATTGTTTCTTGTGTAGTCAAGGAGATTATAATCTTTGTGAAGATGTTCAATTTATTGGGGTTTTCCCTTATCATGGGTCGATGCAAAGATATATTACTCATAATTCAAGGTACGTTTATCGTTTACCCGATAATATGACATATTCCCAGGGTGCCTTAGTTGAACCAATATCAGTCGCGTATCATGGTATCGAACGAGCTAATTTGAAGCTAGGTGAAGGGGTACTAATTGCTGGTGCTGGCCCAATTGGCTTAGTAGCTCTACTTTTAGCAAAAGCTTCTGGTTGCACTCCCTTATGTATTACAGATTTAAGCAAAGAAAAATTGGAATTTGCCAAAACTTTGGTTCCTCAAGTAAGAACATATAAAGTTAATACGAAGTTATCACCACAAGAGAATGCTAAGGAGGTCAGAAGTATATTTGGTGACCAAGAATGTAATTTCCCTCATGTCACATTGGAATGCACGGGAGTTGAGTCGAGTATAATTACATGCGCTTATGTCACTAGAAGATCAGGTACATTAATGGTTATTGGAGTGGGAAAGGATATTATTAATAACTTTCCATTCATGAGGTTATCATTAGCTGAGATTGATGTGAAATTCATTAACAGGTACCACGATTCATGGCCAACTGTTATTAGATTACTAAGCCACGGTATTATTAATGCTGATTTGTTAATTACACATCGGTTTACATTAGAGAACGCCATTGAGGCACTCACATTATCATCCGATGCTTGTAATGGTAGCATCAAAGTTATTATTGAAGATTAACAATATTCTGTATCTGAATTTTATAGAATTACGTATATGAACTTGAGTAATAGTTGGCCATCATTTCTTACGATTGTAGAACTACTTGTAATAAGTACCGAAATTAAATTGAAAGTAAAGACTATTAGAACTAATTTATATATGCTAATTTACTGCGTCAGTAACTCTATTCAAAGTTGAATTAGATTTATAGGCTATTACTACTAAAAAACTCTAAGCAAATATATGTAATGGATGACTCTTTAAGTAGAACCCAGGGTCATTGAATCTCAATCCAATGTCTAACTTCGAAATGGAATTTATTTGATCCTCTGATAAATCAAAGTCTAACTGTAAGTTTTGTTCTAAATGGGTTTGCGATGAAGCTTTTGGAATAACTACAACGCCTCTTTGAGTGGCCCACCTCAACAATACTTGAGCGGGGGACTTTTTATGGGTCGAGGCAATCGATAAAATAGTTTTATTTTGAAATAATGGAGTAATATCATTTGCCAACTCAGAGAATGATCCAGGAAGTTCAAGAAATGATTGTGGTCCATACGACGAGTAAGCAATAAAGGCAATATTCTGTTCTTGGCATAGTTGAAATAATTCTGGTTGAACCAAATACGGGTGATGTTCCACCTGTAAAGCTGAGATTGGTAAGCTATTATATGTCAAAATATCGTAGATTGCTTGTGCCTGGAAATTGCTAACTCCAATCGATCTTGCAATTCCTAAATCTACCAATGATTCCATTGCCTCCCATGTTTCTCTAATTGGAACTCTATCAGGTTGTACAATAGTCATTTCCTTATCTGCCCACCAAGCTGGGTATTGGTTTTCCTTAGGATCCACATACTTTAAGGCAATGGGGAAATGCATTAAGTACAAGTCAATGTAGCCTAATCCCCAAGCTTCGTTCTGCCATTTGGCTGATTTGAAGACATTCTCTTTAGAGTGGTAATTGTTCCATAGCTTGGTTGTTACAAAGATTTCGTCTCTAGTTACTAGCCCGTCAGAAATTGCCTTTCTGATACCTTCCCCAGCTTCTTCTTCATTTTGATAGTCATAAGCACCATCAAAATTTCTATACCCGCATTTAATTGCATCATGCACAACTTGTGCGGTCTTATCTTTTGGAATTTTCCATAAACCAAAGCCAACTTGTGGTAATTCGAAGCCAGATCTGAGTTTAAGGCTTTGTGGTTGAGTTTTAGTTATAGTTTCGGCCATTTTTGATATTTTTTCCAATTATTTTTATGATCTTAAAAGATTTAATCAACTGTTTGGCAATACTCTTCATTTAAATAGATTAATCCAAGACTATCCTGTACATTTCGGTTATATTACTAATTATAGGAATATTAGCCGGATAATTTTTGTTGCGAATTGCTTCTTGCGTTGAACAAGATTTTACGCGCTATCGCAATAATCCCTTTTTACTGGAGACCTTAAAATCTTACAGGATAATTCAGAATCGAATCAATATTAGTTACAATTGTGCTTTTGATTTTGTTATCGTAGATTTTTCTTTGTATCTATACGTTTATCCTATTAAGTACTTAATTAAAGCTCATCATGTTTATTTTCTGCATTAAAGAAAGATTGTTTAAATTCAACTTCTTGTATTTCTTCCTCTCCTTTATCGGTATAGATAATGAATCTTCGGTAAGATCTTAAAGCTGGTGTACCGTTATTAGTTACTTCTAAAATAATATGGTAAGATTTACAACCTGATATATTTGGTCTGCCAAAAATATTCAAGCAGGCTTGACTAAAAGATGGAGTCGTAAATGAGATAACGGAACCATCTTCATTTAGCTTATTAATCTCAATTTCGGGTACCTCTTCAATGTTTCCTTGAGTCAATGTAACATCCCTATAGTGAAACCACTTAAAGGAGAGTGGACGGTTGTTTAAGTCATAACTCTCTGATGCATCTAAGAAAATTTTACTTTCAACAGAGGCTTCAACTGAAAACGGTTTTACACTATTTGTCTTATTAACGACAATGATAGGAGCATGTACAGCCGATTCAAAATCAACTATTGTCCATTGCATTCGAGCAGCAAAATCATTTTGATACGCTTCTCTCCATCTCCATATGGTGGCCTTGTTGCTTACATGCGTACGATTATCTTGACCCACTACATAATCAGTAGCATCTGCATAGTGGTTAGATCTACCACTTTGATCAAATAAAGAATACCTTCCTCCCCAACTACCAAAATTGGGATTTTCTGGTACATTTAAGCCGTTTGGTAGAACAAATAATGTTGCAGGCGTATCACCTTCCATTATAAACATGGGCTCAGGATATACAGCACCTAGTGGTCCCACAGATCGGATGTTCTCATTTAACCACTCTTTTGTTACTAATGATGTATCTGGTCCCCCAAAGTCAAATGGGTTATATTTCTCTCCTGAAATTCCCACCCATGTTGAAAGACCATATTGATTAAAGCCATGAACTGAGGAAATGTATAAAAGTGAGGGAAACTTGTTCCTAATCCATGGGCCTGCATCATCTTGATCCGAAATAGAATAAACTCCCAACTTCAGAACAAATTGTTCAATAGCCTGCTCAGGTCTAGAGGAAATGTGTTTCAAAGCTTCTGCTAAAACAGCTGCACCACCCCACACAAGAACAAACATTCTTTCATTAAGATTGGTATTATCAACTGCTGCAATTAAGTTCTTCGCACCTTCACTGATTTCGTTATAGTTAAATGCATCTAATCCATAAACAGGATGACCAATGCTGACGATACTTCTAAGATAATCAGGACTTGGATAACCTATGGAATGTTTCAACAAATTAGGATGTACTTTTTCATAAGCGTCTAATATAGGATAAATATCTTCGTCGTGAACAGTATAATTTAGCCAATAAGATGTGGTAGCAACAATTCCTTTTATTGATAACTCATTAGAATATAACAATAATCTAACAAGTGATTGAGCATCATCTGGTTCGTTACTAATATCTGTTAGAACGAATATGTTAGGTTTGTAGTCCTTGTCTAGTATAAAGCACGAAGCGACGTTAAAATATACTAGTTGAAAGAGTAAAAATAAAGTTGAAGCTTTCATAATATCAAATAGATATGGTGAACAAATTTCATCCATTAGATCTAATTTAGGAGCTTTATAAAAATTATTTATTGAAACCTGATTAAACTTAACCGCACTGTTGGAGATTGCGCGTGGTAAATTAGCCGCTCAAATATAGGTCAACGTAGCGCCAAATTACGTAGCGCTAATCTTCCTAGCTTCTCCACAAATTGATTATCCGTAAAATGCGGTTAAGATTATTTTTTACAATTGTTCACTCTCCAGAAAATTTGTACGGTTAAATCAAAATAGCCTCTTAAATTTTCAATAACAAGTGGTATATAGTAACAATCTGAACAATATATAAAGAACTTATATTCTTCATAATGCTTTGAATTTTATCCACCATTATTCAACACGTATTTTTACGATGACCGAGAAAGTTGATATGATTGGTACGACACAAGACAAGGTACAAACTCCAGTAAACATGGAACAAGAAGTTATAACTACTGCCCATTATACTGAGTATATTGATTCACATACTTCTAAATGGGAAACGATTAAAAAGTTCCCCTTTGCATGCTTTTGTATCGGCGTAATGATCTTCACCTTAGTTTTAACATCATTTGAATCGCAGGCAGGAGGAATTGTTATTTCCATTTCTATGTTTAGAAAACACTTCGGTGTTATACAACCTGATGGTTCATATGTTCTTGAAGCACAATGGCAATCTGCTATTTCTGGTGTGCCCTTGGCTGCGCAAATTATTGGACAGTGGACAGGATCTTGGTTAGCTGATCATTTTGGTAAGAAGTGGGTCATATATGTATCCATACTTGTATCAACAGCCTTCATAGGTATCGAATTTGCTGCCACTACAATCCAAACATTTTTAGCTGGAAAAACAATGAATGGATTATGTTTGGGTATTATACAAGCGTCCATTGTCTCATATGTGGCAGATATTACACCTTTTGCTTTAAGAGGTGCATCTACAGCACTTTGTAATATTTCATTCTCGATTGGTCCGTTAGTTTGTTTCATTATCAACTATTCTGAGAGTGATAGGCTAGATTCTTGGGCGTATAGATCCATTTTTGCTGCCCAATGGGGATTTTCTGCTATCTCCTTAATTACACTATTATTTGTCCCAGATTCCCCTACGTATTATATATTAAAAGGAAAGACCGAAAAAGCAGAGGCTTGCTATGAAAAGTTATTAAAAGATCCTGTATCAATTCAACAACAAATGGCCGTTGTCATAAATACGATAAAAGAATCACAAACATCGGCAGATAGCTGTACATTCTTGGATTGTTTTAAAGGTAATAATTTGAAAAGAACCATGGTCGCGTCCGTTCCATTTATATTCTGTCCATTTTCTGGTGTATATTTTACAGGTAATTATACAACATATTGGTTCCAATTAGCAGGTTTATCGGATTCTGAATCTTTTAAATACACTATTGGTGCCCAACTTTTGTCCATTGCTGGGTGTGTGGCTACATTGTTTGTTGTTGATAGATTTGGAAGAAGAACTAATATCCTTTATGGTGTGGGAACTATTATTGTCGTCGATTTCATAATTGGAGGCACAGGTTTAGTGAAAGATAATGACCAAGCATTAAAAGCTACAATATCATTTATGATGATGTATGGGTTTTTTTACAACTTTGGTCTAGGTTCTGTATGTTATCCAATTGCCTCTGAAAACCCTACAAGTGCATTAAGAACCAAAACTATTGGTCTTGCACTCTCATCGACCAATATAGCGGGGATGGTATGGTCCTTCGTTTTACCATACATATTTAATCCAGACGAAGGAAACTTGGGTGCCAGTACGATGTTCATTTTCGCCGGGTTTTCACTTCTCTTTTGGGTATACTTTTATTTCTGTGTACCCGAAACTGCAAATAGGACCCTTGAAGAAGTAGATGAAATGTATTTTAACAAAGTTCCCTTAAGAAATTTTGGGAGCCACGAAACTTTTTCTTCAAGAGAAAATGAAGAAACTTTTAAGAATGTTGCTGCTAATGAAAAAACTAATGAAACTCTTCATGTCGAGGAAATTTAAGAATGGATAAATAATAATTTTAAAGTCTACAATATTCTGAAACATATATAATTTAATGAACACTATCCATGAATATAGTTAGGTTGTTTAGTATATAGAGGAATGGATCTTGGGAAATTCAAACACAGTTGTCATATTCTAAGTAGTAGTAGGAGTATATTCTGTTTTCTGACATTATGAGCCTGAAAATATCTTACAAAAAATAGAAATAAAATAATATATTCTTTGACTTTTGATATATGTCTTTCATATTCAAATTATTGGTTATGTTTGCTTTGAAGCATAACTGAGGGTTGGAGATAATTTTTATCATTAACATTAGAGTTTGAAAAGTTGATTTATAGCAGTTCATCATCAGAGACCATTGCGCCTTCAGTTTCGAGTATACCAGACCTAGATACCAAATGCCAGGTAATTCCAATAAATATGAATGAAACTGAGCATAGAGCTATAGAGCACCCATAAGAAACATGATAAGACGGACCGAATTTAGATTGGTAGATTACTGGACCAATTAACCCCATCAATTGGGTTGAAGCATTAGTAAAACCAATTGCAAGACCTGCGGATGATGTTCCTTTAATTACTCTTATTCTATCAGGCCACATAATAGGGTAAAGTGAATTTGATATCAGGGTCCTAAATTATTGTAGTTAGTAATGCCCAGAATTTCTCCGAAGAGAATTGTATTATTATAGATGTATAACAGCAAGAAAGGTTTCGATTACCTCATCTAATAAAAAGGTTTACTTACGCAATAACCAACATAGCATACTTTCCAATACTATTATTTATAGTTAGTAATATAATATAACATAGAATTTGAACAAAGGACAAAACAAATGACGTTGGAAATGGCTTCAATTTTCTTTTATGAATTAAGTGGCCAAGTAAATTAAGTAAAATAAATCCAGCTATTGATGGTGGCAATTGCATCAATTGTGTATTAGCAGTGCTTGTAAATCCAAGTTCATAAACTATTGTAGGTAATACGAATGAAATTCCCCATCCACCTAACCCTTGAAAAAGCCATATGCAAGAGTAGGTATAGAAAGTCGGATCCTTAAGAAGCAGTTTAATCTCATTCGAGTCAAAGGCACTATCTTCCTTCCTCGGAGACGATGAAGGAAGTTTAGATAATACTATACTTTTTTCGTCGATATTCAAGAATTTAGAATCCTCTACGTAATTCGGTAAAAATAAAGAAGTATATATTCCAATGATAATAGTCGGTATACCTTCAAAGATAAATACCCATTTCCAACCACTCAAACCTTGAATCTGATCAAGAAATGAGATACCATAAGCCAATATCCCGCTAAATGCACCGCTTAGCATGCCAAAAGAATAGAAAAACGCTATTCTTTTAGGTAACTCTCGTGGTTTATAAAAAAATGATAGGTGATATAAAACTGTAGTGTACCACGAAGCTTCGAAAAATCCAAGAAAAAATCTAGATGCTATCATTCCAGAGAAATTAAAAGCCGTTGCTTGTAGTATCGAAACAATTCCCCATGAAATCATTATTCTTGATTGCCAAATTCTTGGTGTGAACTTTTTGGCTAGCATGGTAAATAAAGGTTCAAAAAATAGATATGGATAGTAAAACGCTGAAAGACACCACGCCCATTCTTGAGAGTTAAGGTTACCTAGTTCTTTCTTAATGTTATGACCTGATTCAAGATTGAGAATAGCAACATTTGATATATTACCCTTATTAATTTGTGTAAAAATGTAAGAAATTGAATAGACAACAATTAATCTATAATCTATCTTACGAAGAATCCTTTTATATTGTAGCTCTTCATCTTCAATATCATGTTGAATGGTATTTATTTCTGTTTCTTCTTTCGCGTTGCTGATTTTTATGGACTGAATTTCATCCGTCTTTTTTGCAACCATTATATTATTTCCCCTAACAAGGCAAATCACTTCTTAACAAGTTAAGAAAAAACAAAAACAGAATCAGTCAACAACTCATGAAGTATTTTCTCAGCAAATCCTACAGTTGATATTTTAAATTAGAGTATCGAAGCCACATCCAATGTACATTGCTTGAATATAGCCACACTTGAGCCATAGTTAATCATAAACAATAATAACACAATATTATGTGTAAATTGATGAAATAAAAACAATAGAAAGTTTTCCATATGAAATAACATCTTTTGCCTCATTTATACTCAATTATCAGAGTTTTCTTTATTGAATAATATTTTTAACATCATATTCTCGCAATTAATTTTAAATCTATACAAATACAAAAAAAATTGGTATAAATCTGTTTAAATATAATGGTGACGAAAAGAAACCTAAAAAATATTCCTAAAGAATGGATTCCTCAAGATGAAACAAAATATGATTTAGACTGGGCTGATTTAACTAACATTGATATAAGTACATTTGACAAGCCGGGTGGAAAAGAAAAGCTAGCATCCCAGCTAAAAATAGCTCTTCATAAAGACGGATTTTGGACTGTTTCAGGAACTGGGATCTCTGAAGAAGAAATGAATCGCCTGTTTGCACTAGGCGAGTTTTTCTTTAATAATTATTCTGAAGAGGAAAAAAAGTTGCAGGAGGTAAATTTTGAGGAAGGTAATTATTTCGGCTATAAGATAAAAGGTAATAAAAGTGTTTTTGGCACAGATGTTCCCGATAATGTTGAAACGTTTAATATTGCCAAATTTACTAAACAAGGTTTTTTCGAAGAGTTTTTCAAACAAGATTTTATCAAAGAATATAGAGAAGAGTTGGAAGGTATTTCGAGAAAGTCATTCGAAGTTGCTAGGAAATTGTTTGTTCTATTTGCTTTGATATTAGAATTAGATGAAAATTATTTTGTAGACAGACATTTATATGATGACCAAAGTGATGATCATCTTAGATTCATGAAGTATCATCCTCGTGAAAAAGAGGAGGATGATAGAGTGGAAAACACATGGGCAAGAGGTCACACCGACTTTGGTAGTTTAACCTTACTTTACAATCAGGTTGTCTCAGGTCTTCAAATAAGACTTTCAAATGGCGAGTGGAAATATGTTCCTTCAGTTCCAGGCGCAATAATATGCAATATCGGGGATACTCTCAATTTTTGGAGCGGAGGATATTTTAAATCGACCATTCATAGAGTAGTAAGACCCCCTCCTGATCAGGTTGACGCACCACGTATTGGGGTTTTCTACTTTGTCCGTCCTGGAGACAATACAAAAATAGAAATTGCTGAATCGCCTGTTTTAAAAAATTTGGGCTTATACAGAAAAATAAAACCAATTGTCGGGACGGATTACGTTCGTAGTAGAGTGAAAGATTACCATGACAAGAAAGATTATTTAAAACAAAATAATGTTAAATTCAGACTTGGAGAATTTGAAATTGAAGATGGCTTCGAATAAATCTCGGCATTGTACCTTAATCTTTATCATTTTATCATTTAATAATAGATGACGTATTTTTTTTTTATTAGAATAAATGATATGTTTTGAAAATAGCGACGTTATGATTGATTTAAAGCATTACCTATTCCTGCTTTGCATATAATACTTTATAAGAAATTTTCAATATCACGAGCTAAATTATATTTTAGCATATTGTAGCATAAATTCATATTCCTTGATTTCAACACCAACTTTGATAAACATAACTTCTAGAGTAGTATGTTATAAAATATATCAAGACCAATATATGTCATTAAAACCTAAATTATATTTCTTTTAACTTTTACAGGCTTACAACCTTCAGGTGCCGTATCATCAAGAAGATGCATTAATGCAAAGTAATTTTTCGAAAGATGATTTGGATCGTAAGGAATGTTCTTACATGCGAAAAACCCATCAACAGTGCCATTGATCTTCAAATAATCATCTTCGAAAGAAACATTATATGGATCATAAATACCTATTATGGCAACATCTGCGAATACTGAAAATACTTGATCTGTGTGCTTATCAACTGTTATATATAGCAATTCTTTATCACCATTATATTTTAATAGTTGTGTTCTATATCCCACGAAAAAAAATTAACACCAGCACCTTCATTTAGAGAAGCAAGGTTATTCCCATCAACCATATCATCTTCGGACTCTACCATTAAAGTAATATTCATAATCAGAGCGTATGCACATACGAAATAGGAAGTAATTATTACAAATCGTGTCAAGTTCATTTTATCTTATAGCTGTACCTCCTACTATGGCATGAAAATAATTTGGTTCCACGTAATTTATATAAAATGGCATTACGTACTAGAAACCTTGCTCCCCCGAGGGCATGATATTAATGCACGGGTTTAATTAAAAAAATAATGTAATTATAGAAGTAATATCGAGATTAAGGCCGTAAAAGTCTAATTTTCGATGTTGATATGATATAATGTTCCAGATGATATATTTTCTATTTTTGGATCTTTTCACAACGACTATGTAAAATAAGGGAACCAGTGACTGAAAATATCCGATACTGTACTACTTTTCATTGAGCACATCAAATATAAATAGAATCTCGAATAGAATTAGTTTTGATCATTATTCAATCTTCATGAACGCTTTTGTTCAACTTTTCATCTTGAGAAATTTGGTATGTAATCATTGAATGAAGCAAACCAAACAAACAATTTTTTTTTTCCTTTTGATATAAGTGAGTACGAAAATGAAACTATCATATTTGATCCTATCGACAAAATAACTAGGAGTGAGTAATATGACTTTGCAATCTTCTTTGTTGTCAAATTTAGATTCTTAGTGTTCAATGTGAAAACCGAGGATAAACTAAATTATTCGGAGTGCAAATATCTTGAAAAGATAGTGATTTATTGATTATACAATCTTGAAAATGATATCATTACGATATATCTTGTAATTCTATGCAAAACAATACTCTAATTTGGTTCTTTATTTGTCTGTAGCGATAATCTATAAAGTTCTATTGTGATTATCGAGACATTTTAGATAAGAGACAATAAGCCTTCTTAATCTCCGGGAAGCTATTTACAATAAACATTGGTTAGCACGATGCCATCAATCGTAATAGAAATTAGCATCACATGCAATTTTTGCTTGTTCTTAATTCAAATTGCATAGATAAGAGAATAATAGAACGCGAGTATATTTGATAGCATTGTTCTTATTGTGTTATTATCTATATTGCTCAGTTGCAAATTAAAAGCTCTATCCGTCAATCTATCACAAGTCTACGTTTATTGTCTTTAACCACGCTATCAATAATTTGTGTCTTTGATTTGCTGATGGGTATACTAAATTGCAAACACTGTATTATACAAACAATTCGATATCTAGATGAAGATAAGGTCGTTAAAATGATAAGAGCAATAATTTTTTTGAAATTACATTGGATTAGAGTAAAGTATAGAGTACTATAAATTAAGAGTAATTGACTGGTTTTCTAAATACTTTTATGTTCATTAGAATTATTAATTCAACAAAAACTTCCAACAAATAACAAAACAAATATGAAATTCCTGTTCAACGCACTTAACATCCTTATGGCATTCTTTTTAATGGCCATGCCAGTATTTGGCGTTTCTGTCTTATCTGACACCCTTTCTAAGGTTGAGGCCCTTCTCAACCACATTGAGGAAACCGTTCAAGGAACTGTTGATCTGTCTTTGGTCAACTCGACTCTTGCTGATATCAACGACTTAACTGATCCATTGATTAACAACCTTGGATCTGGGATTGATAGCTTACTTAGTAGCTTACTTGACTAAAGTATATACCCATTTATATATTATTTATTTGATTTTAAAAATAAATGAATTACTGAGTTTCATGAATGCAGCTTTGCATAGGAAAGTAGGGTTAGATCAAGAAAATAACAAATTGAGTAAAAATATTAATCATGCTGGCATATAACTTAACCATTTTTTTTAATGGATTTCTTTCATCAGAAATTATTGGAAATATACTATATTACTATTTATATAATCCAATAATAATCCAATAATAATCCAGCCAATAATCATAGGAATATTTATCATTTTCTCTGTGATATGAATGAATTATACCCGCATATATTAGAATACGTCTATATTCTACCCGTAGGTGAATGAATTTTTGAACTTGTTGATAGAGTTTAAATAAGCCGTTATTTTCATCAAATCTATGATTTCAAGAACTAGAGCCTGGTTTTATATATTATCTTGCAGATCTGACATAAATTCAAACGTAATTAAACCATAGAAACTCCGTTTTTGTTCACATAGCTATGGTAGTAACACATAGTAAATATCATCAATCTATTCCACGTTATAATATAGGACCATTTAGCATATACTATTTTAAGTCTTGATATAAGGTATACTTATAAAGTTTACTTTAAAATCGTGATAATGGTTCTCAAATAATGCTAAGAAGTAGATTATCTAACATCTTGTTCTTGAGCACGACAATGCTTGTGAGGTTGGAACAAGTATTTCTTCTGTATTACTGATAATCAGCTCATTGCACATTAAAATTCTTTCCAATCTCTTAAACCAAATCTCACCAACTGCAATACCTAAAACCACGGCAAAGAAATAGCAAGTCACATATGTCATAATAACTAGCATTAGAGTATACGACAAAATAGCTATTATAAATGACAAAATTAATCTCACTATATCCTTCTCAAAATCTTTCCAATTAGTGTAAAGCATTTGGAGTAAAATTGAACGCTTTCTTTTTGGAGATAAAAATAATGAGGTTGAATTCAATTCTCGACTATTAGTGGTCATTGTATTAGATGTTGATTCTTGTTTATCAAATGGTTCTTGAATTTCATCGTCAAATCCAAAATCGACGGTTCTTTTATACGATAACGGAGTGTTTTCAGGTGGATTACGCCAAATTACCTGCTCAATATAAACATAAACAAATATTAATCCTCTCAATATAATGGCGACAAAAAAGAAGAGACAAAATATACCGAAAGCTTGGGGCTTGGTTGACGCTTTCAATCCTTCAAACAAGACTGAAGTATCGCGGAAGTTGTTAGTGAAGGTCATTTGCATATTCATGCTACCGGATGAATTAGACATCGACATGGACGACATAGAGCCTGGTATCTCTCCCATCATTTTGAGTCAGTGATATATGTTAAATTATCAAATTTATTCATGTTGATATTCATTTCTATAAAATATAGTAATATTTTTCGCGGAATTATAGAATAATTTGCTCATATCAACCGAAACGAGATTCATGCAAATCTCAAATTTCTTGGATAAACGAACCATTCCATAAATCTACTACAGATTACATCATCAGACATAGTAAGTGCACTTAAACAACTTTAAATTATATATAATATTTACCACTCGAAACTTTCTTCATGGTATTCAATATCATAGTTGCAGTCTAATTCTAATCTATATAAATTGACCATACTCCTAGTACTATCACTGAATTTGGATGGTCCACAAACTATAAAATGTGTAGTATTTTTGATTTTATTAATTCGAATTAAATTGCTCAAACATGGCCTGCTTCTAACCGGTAACACTGATACTTTGAAGCACGAATTATTCTTAAATGATGTAAATTTTGATGGTTTATCATCTAAAACCTTCTCTTCCGGCCGTGATTCTTGGTCATCCAACATTTTGTTTTCTTCTTCAGCTGTCTCATGTACACGATCAATGCTGCTTAACGATGATGAATTTGGGGTAGAACTAGAGTTTTCTTTGCCTGATAATTTGAGATTATCTAAAACCAAATTCCGTGTTACGATTAATTCAACTCTAAGAACTGGACTAGCCTGGTTTGTATCACAGTAATTTTCATATAGAAACTTCAATTCATTATGGAACCATAATAACTCATTCAGATCACGCACTATCCAGAATAACCGAATAGTTGTTTGGTTGGAACGTTTTTGATATAACAATTCCAAAACGTACGGATATATGCTTGTAATACCAATACCAGAGGCAATTAAGACATAATCATAAGTAGAATTCAACCTAGCGGAGACAAGCGAGTTACCGTATACGCCTTCCATAACTAAGGGAATTTCTAAATTATCATTCGATACCTTCATCGATTGCCTCAAAATGTGTTCATAGATTTTTCTAGTTACTCCTTTTTTTACCTTGATAATTGCAGTTAAGCAATCAGGTTTGAGTGGATCCATGTATAGTGTAAAAGGATGTGATTGCCATGCATTGAGTAAAGGATATGGTTGTAGAAAATATAAGAAAGTGTACTGACCAGGCATAAATCTAAACTTCATTCCTTCTCTTGGAATTGAGAGCTTTATTACGGATTCATCAAAATATTCAACCTTTGATTTCTTAATTAGATTTCCAGATATTGCAATTTTGAATATCCTTAAGAGTTTGTCCCAACTGTAAATCGCTATAATTGAGTAACACCAACCTAGCCAACCTAAAGTATTGACATGATAATAGATTGCGACAATGAATACAATTGAAAAGACATGGTGAAGAATTAAAAAGATATCATACATTACCATTCTGAACCACTTCAAGCTTGAAAACAATATTAAACCTAATATGATCATAGAAACCATACCCCATTGCCAATATGCATCAACCGCCCACATGGCATAATCTCCTTCCCTGATCGTATATGCTGTCCACAGACACGAGTGAATAAATGCTAAGAATGACATAGCCATTGCAATAGTTTTATGAAAGCTAATAAATGTTCTTCTTGACCAATTTACAACATAACTTAAGGGTGTATTTCTGATACCCATGAAGTACATGGACGGTAAAAGTGAAAATGCCGTTATGCATGTACGATAAGATATGAAATCCAATAGATAGAAAAATTTTGAGCCACCTAAGTATGCATTTGGTAACATCATATCGTAACCAACGATGCTAAATATAATAACAAGTATCCAGAATATGCTTATTGTTACAAACTCAATTGTAGATGGAAGCATAATTGGAATTAAGTCTGCCAAATAATAGGTTGTATTGTAATCGTTATTTCTAAATAAAGCAGATTGGATAAGTCTACCTTTAATTCTGTTCCATCCCCTGCTTGGAATAAACCTAAAAAAGACATTACGATAGTTATAGATGAACGAAATAACTATAATTACCACCCAATAAAAATTCAATCCCCATCCGAACCATTGAGTTTTATTTACGTGATCCATCACGTTTTGAAACGAATCAAAATAGTATTTGAAATCAGTTTGGTTGACTTCTAGCGGATGCATTACTTGATCCTCTATGTCCTTCGTACTATCAGGATATTGTAAAAAATCTGTGGCATTTTCGTAGAATTGAATAAAATCCACTACATAATAGTCGTACAACTTCTTGGATTTATCATAACATCTGGTACCAACATGTTTCAATGCATGGTTTCTTTCACCAATATCTGTAGACTCTGAATAAATACAGTTTGCAATTGAACCTAGCCAGTCGATATTCCCACAACGACAAGTATACTGCGTGGCTCCATTTCCAGTTGAATTACAGCCCCAATCGAATTGCTTCATATAATATATACATGACGAAGCAACAACACTATCTACTATAACTAGGGCCAGGGTTATAGGAATGCATGCTAAAGTGATGAAGGATAATGCAACTATGCTTTTTCTCATTTTCGTCTTTATATTGCAACTTTATTAGACAAATCCATTCATGGAATACAGAGAACACTTATAACTTAATAATTCACTCTTTCACCAATTATTCGTGAACATATACAAGAGAAATTATTCGATGAAAGAGTTACTTAGAGGCCTGTAATAAATCATTACGCTTAGACTTCTTGACGAACAAGTTTCTGTACTGGGAATTTTTAATAGCTCAAATAAAAATTTCGTCGCGCTAGATTATATAATCCAACTCATATCTCGGACGCTCTTTTGACCATTATCATATCCTTCACTATAATGAGCTCAAAACACTGAGCAGATCGACTTAATTTCAATGGTAAATTTGTTCGGAACATCATGGCACGATTTAATTAAGTGATGTATGTAATTGTAGATTATAATAATGAAAGGAAATGGAGTCTACTAAAGATTAATATTTATTTTATAAGTCGTTTCTTTCACCATATTTTATAGACACTAACATAACTAAATATACATAATTATTATCGTATTCCTTAATAATTGAGCTAGCTTTCCTTTGCTTTTAACTAGTGTTCTTGCTGAAAAATCTATTTTGGGCCATGAAGAAGTAAATAAATCCCCGGTACTGTATGATTAAAAAAAGTACATCATGGTGAAATTAATAGGATCGGGTTGCATTTGTTATGTTCGATAAAACTTCTAGATTATCAAGTGTTATTATCTGATTTAAAAATCTCAGGAGAAATAACGACTCTACATAGTCTAAGGGCAGCACCTGCAAACCACCAATAGTCTTTAAAATTCTCAAGTATCTTGACAGACCTACCCATCATACTCTTGCAATACAGCCCATGGCTGTCTTCAAAATGCATCTTGGATTCGAGTTGTATCAAAGCAATGACATGTAAAATCGCATGTACTATTAAAACATGGTGAATGAATTTGTTTGATTCGATAAGATCTACAATCAATGTGGAATAATTATGTATAAGTGACATATGCCTACCTGTGGTTCCTTCTTGAATATTGTTGAGCTCGGAACCTCCAACAATAAGGGATATTGAATCCACTTTACAGCGGAGATATAAGATAAAAGCGTATGCGTGATAAATTTTTAAAGAATTCTTAAACCTTTCCTCAATTTGGAACTCATTTTCAATATGCCAATTCAATAAATCAGTCTCTAAAATATGATCCGTCAATGTTCTATTTTGTGGTGGCCTATACAAAGAAGATTGAATACGATCAATCAATTTGCAGACACTACACCAGGAACTAAATATGGCAAAATCATATTTTTGATTTTCTCCATCATCAAAATCCTCCAATTCAATGCCATCAACCATCAAATCCGCAGGATTATAGTACATTTCTCTTCCACTTGTAGCTGATACAAGACGATCGCAACAGAATGAAACCCAGAATAAACGGGTCAAGGTTCGTTTTTGATAATGAACTTTTTTAAAGCTAGATAACTCTGTATCTTTATTCTCGTGGTTCTTAGACACCCCATTGGAACCTCCCATATTTGTAATCGCGAGTTCTCCACATAAATTGCATGCTTTTGTTATATATTCTTTAGAAGAGGTTGCCCCTTCCATGCCTTCCTCGTGTATAGACAATAATAAATATGATTGTATTAAAGTGATTTTATTTGTTTCCACTAATTCCAAAAGCTTACACCTCTCATAAAACTCATTCGACCTAGATCTTATATTACTTCTATCCTCAGACGTATCGAATCTTATGGCGCTTAAAAACATAGCGTTCAATAGCATGATAGGAATCCTCCTAATATCGTTCAAAATATTTCTTCCCGCAACAGGATATAACGGATAAACATTCTCAAGGAATATCTGAATCAAACGTCGTTGCTCTTGTATAGGAGGAACCACAAAAGCGCCTTTGCTGCTTAAATAACTTTTGAAATCTTCATCTATATTCTTTTCACTAAATTGGTCACTGTCTATTCCTCTCCAAGGATAATAGAGACCGAAGTCATCTCCATCGAAGCACAAAAAAGAATCCCTGCTCAATAACAGGGCCAAAGGTTGAGTGGCACAAACAAATTGAGGCTTCATCTGATCATTGTTCTTAAATATTTCTTCATAAATATGTTCCTTTCTGGTTTCTGTTTTTTTCCTCTTTGTCGATTTGTTACACGCTATATCATCAAAATCCTGCTTCCAAACACAATCTAATGACTTAATTTCGCACAGGTTACAACTTGATGCACCAAAATCAGTAATGCATTTCTTATGAAGTTTCTTGCAACGTTCACAGGCCTTTATGGAACGCTTTCGGAAATTGTTAATAAATAGTCCTTTAAACGGAAGATGTACGACTACTTACCGGTCTCTTGGACACAGAAAATGTAGATATCGTGAAGTTAGACAGCATAATCACCTACGCAATAAACGAAATTAAAGAGGCCAATGATTCGATATTCTTTCAAATAAGTATATTCTCCGGCAGAAAAATCTTAAATATTTGATGGGCGGCATACCGAATTGGGTCGAGGGGATTAGCAGGACCCATTACTATATTTGGTCATCCGTCCGCGATGATATCATGAATTTCATTATTAACATACATGGCGTATGTAAACTCCTATACTAGGGACAGAATGCCAGAAGATATAAATATAGGTGGTATCCTTAAATGAAATGGTCGTCTATCAGCTAAGAGTTAAAAATGCCAAGTGCGGAAACAAAACAAAGCTATCCTAATTGTCGTAAATACGATATCTCAAAAGCGAAAGTCAGAGGGACTGGTGATATCTCGTCAGTATTTTCGTCTTTTGAAAATGCTGATACAGTAGGTCTTCCACAAGAGTATGCCGAGGTAAAGAAGAACTTGGTTAAAAATAAAGAAGCGATAACTGCAAGTTGGCACAGATTGAAGAAGGCTTTAGCTGATGGAATCCAAGAAATTAAAGAAGTGGGACCTGAAATAATTCCAAAAGTTCTGTTCTCAGAATTAGGAAATTTGAGTGAAGAACAAACACAGCAGATTAAAAAGCGTGGCTCTTTGATTATTAAAAATGTTATTCCTAAAGAAGAAGCTATTCAATTAAAAAAGGATGTGATCGATTATATTGATGCTAATCCAAACACAGAAGGCTTTCCTAAAGATAAGAAAGTTGTTTATGAATTATATTGGTCGAAGTCGCAAGTTAGAGCTCGGTCTCATCCTCATGTAACAAATGTTATGTCATATATGAATAATTTATGGCATGCTTCTCCTGAAAGTGAAATATGCTTTGACCAGAATATATCTTATGCTGATCGTTTACGTATTAGAAAAGCAGGCGATGCTCTTTTTTCACTTGGTCCTCATGCAGATGGGGGATCATTAGAAAGATGGGAAGATGAAGAATATAGCAATTGCTATACGCCAATATTTGAAGGGAATTGGGAAAATTTTGATCCTTATGATGCAACCCACAGAATTGAGGCTAAAATGGATTTACATGAATCAAGAGGAACATGCAGCATGTTCAGAACATTTCAGGGGTGGTTGGCAGTTTCCGATATCGCACCAAAGGAAGGTACCATCCTCTTTGCTCCACTTGTGAGAGAGGTAACAGCGTATTACATGCTAAAACCATTTTTTGATGAAAACGATGAATTAAGACTTGATTCTGATATACCTGGTGCATTCCCGGGTAAGGGCTTGGAATTTAATGATAAAACTCACCCTGAAATGGATCTTAATAATTTGATGGTTCTGGTTCCTAAGGTTGAACCTGGTGATATGGTTTTCTGGCATTGTGATTTAGTTCATGCAGTTGATCCAGTACATATAGGTGAGAATGATTCTTCGGTATTCTATATTCCTTCAGTTCCATTATGTGGAATAAACGTGGAATATGCCTTTTTACAGAGAGAAGCATTCTTGAATGGATTGGCAGGACCTGATTTTCCAGGCTTCCCACATGGAACTGCCGAGACACAGCACATTGGCAGAGGAACACCTAAAGATGTTGTGGAAACCGGAGGAAAAACTGCAATGAGAGAATTTGTCTTAGAAAAATTTGAGGAAAGTCAAGAATACACAGTTGGAGCCAACAAGGCTATCAGCAAGGCTAATAACACTCTATTCAAATAGTATATATGTTGAGCTTTCGAATTTTTAAGGGCTCTCTGGCTCATGATATAAATTATAAAGCAGTATACAAAGCTCATTACATTTCAGGGTTTGGCCCTTGAATCTTGAAATTACCATTTCAAGTATAGACTTTGTATGGTTGGGTATAAATTCCTGATCATGTTGACTTCAAGGTTGGATTAACAGCTATATTTATATAGATTCCATGATACAATCGCATAAATACATCGTATATTTTTTGTTTTCTGCAATACATTTTGGTCGAAGTAGATTTACTTTGCAAGAATGATAGAAATTCTACAAGCTGATATTATGGAAAGAAAGCAATATGCTAACATATTTGGAGATAGTGATACTTCCGCCCTTGTGTTCCATTTCTTACCTTTCAATGGGGGAGGAGGACGTATTATTGTAAAACTTATCGCTAGAAAACCCACTCTTGGTTTCTCCACATTTTCCTGTCCGTTAACTGTTGTCTTTTTCATTTTTTCCCTTTTTCTATTTTAACTACTTACCTAACAAGCTCAAGCAATTCAGGTTGCTACATGCACCAAGACGAATCAATATACTCAAAATAATGAATGCTGCGTATAACCTGGGAAATAGATATAACATAAGTTGCAAGTATTTGAGATTGATATGATATAATTTACTCAGAAGGAAGATTGGGATATGGAAAAACGTCGTTCCAGGGACTACAAACTGAGTATACAGTTATTTAATATCTTTCATGGTACTAAATGACTCTCAATATACAATATCAGAAAATAATTTCGTCAACATCAGTATTGGTTTTGGGAATACCAATAATAATCTATTGATTTCAGACTTGATAAATTTTATGATGTCATAAAGTGCATTTAACGACTCCACAGCGCGTTCCTGAGATCTCCGGGATCTAGGAAAATTAAATACTTAAATGTAAAACCGTTCCTTCCTGGAATTGTATATTATTTTTGTTTGTGCAGGAGTAAACAATTAAAAAATGAAGCAGCTCCCAAAAGTCAAAATCTTTGGAATGGGTGGAACTATAGCAAGTAAAGGAACAACTAACTCGCAGACAGCTGGATATAAAGTGGGTCTTACTGTAAAAGACTTGGTTGAAGCAATTCCATCACTCGAAGATGTTGCTCATTTAGATTATTTGCAGGTAGCTAATGTCGGATCAAAGTTATTGAATAGCTCACATTTATTGAAATTATATGCGGCTATTACCGAAGCTTTTGACGGGAATATTGACGGAGCGGTCGTCACACATGGGACTGATACAATCGAAGAAACCAGTTTTTTTTTGGACTTGACAATAAAATCTGACCTACCTCTTGTTATAGTAGGCGCCATGAGACCTTCCACGGCTATTTCTGCTGACGGGCTCATGAATCTATATCAGGCAGTTAAAATTGCCAGTTCAGAAACTTCAAAAGAACGTGGTCCGTTAGTAGTCTTAAATGATAGAATAGCAAGTGGGTTTTGGACAACAAAAATGAGTGGATTTGCTTTAGATACCTTTAGATCTGGAGAACAGGGATATCTTGGTGTATTTCAGAATAACCAGATTGAGTGGTACTATCCTCCAATTCGACCTTATGGCCATCAATATTTTGATATATCTAAAACGGATGAGTTACCTGAAGTGATAATTTTGTATGCGTATCAGGGATTGAATCCCGGACTCATATACAGTGCTGTTGAATTGGGGGCTAAGGGTCTTGTATTTGCCGGATTTGGAGCGGGGCATTGGACAGATGAGGGTAATAATGTTGCAAAAGAAGTCTGGGAGAAATACGGTGTGCCAACTGTATATTCTCATCGTACAGTTGAAGGTAGTGTTCCAGTCGCAAATGTCAATCATTTCGAAGGTGCAGTTGCTTCTGGAATACTCAACCCTCAGAAAGCTCGGATTCTTCTTCAATTATGCATTAATGCTGATTACAGCATTGTTGAAATTAGAGAATCTTTTTCATCAGTTTACGGAGGTTAGCATTATGCATGTCTATTTCCATGAATTCAAACTCTATATTTAGTTGTTGATGGAATATTCTACATCTTTCTCTTTGTATGTTTCAGTTTCAGTTCATAGTTTATGCTTACAAATAATTCATGGGATTTTATTGAGGCATCATAAGCTATGATTGAGACAAGAACACATCTTCACAATGATTTTTTAATCCAAGGTGTTTCTAATATCTTATTATTTAAAGTAAAGCTTCTAGTTTATAGTTTTGTCCCATTTTTTTACATAATTAATTCGTCTAGGTTTCCTTTAATTAAGTAATCAAATATCAAATATCAAATATAATTTGAATGAGTATCCTAAATACAAGAATTCACATATCCATTTGCGGAGATAAAAAATTACGAGTAATTCAAAACAAAGATTTTGAAGTATAATACGTTTTAATTTATCATTATACGCTTGAAATTTTGCGAATTAAATTCTACTCCATACTAATCAATTCCGCCCAACAGAAGCATAATTAAATTTGTCTATTTAAGAGTCAGTTTTTCATTCAATAATATTACACAATTCTAGTAGACGTATATCTCAATAGAAAGAGAACATAGGACTAAAAAATGTGACATTTTTAGCAAAGTCGTGACATCTCAAAACATAGATTAGAATTATCAGCTGAACTTGATTAATTAGAACGACGTTTGAAGAGACGACGGTGCAATTGAAAATAATTCACAGCCACAAAAATCATTGAATAAACATTGCCAACCAAAATGTGTTTATTGATTTTTGGTAACCAGAAAAATGGCAGAGAGAGTCCAGGATGAGAAAAGAGGGTGCACGCATTCAGCAGGTTGCAACAAAATACAGAGTATTATGTATTGATTCTAAATTACCATTCCTCGATATTAGTACATACATGGATCTATTATTTGGATCAAGCTTAATATAGATTGGGTTTACGCAAAGTTTTGTTAATTATTGAATATGTTTTCGGAAATGAAATGCAAATTAGTTTCTCGGATATATGAAAGACTATTTAGACGGATACATACTACAGGCTATTTGAGATTCCGCATGCAATTCAGAAGGAAAGAATAAATTCAAAATAATTCAAGTTCGATGGTAGAGTCCCATACCATTTATTTCAATCTTAGCGGTATCATACTCGGCCATATCCACAGCAGTGTCCTAGACCTTATTGCTATATGCATCAACGCAAGTTACTGCAGCCATGAAGTAAATAATTATGCCATGTCTCATTTTCCTTTATGTATTTATTTGTCAATATTGCGCATTCGATGGAAACTTGCTTTACTTTTTTGTGCCTTCAGTCTTCTGATCCAGAGAAGATCGTAGGGATGTAAAGTGATATATGATATATATATAAAGTTGTATATGCGTGTGAGATTTTAAGAATATACTAGCTTTAAAGTGACTACCTTCATATGTCTCACTGGTATGGATATTTGGAAGGCAAATTAGAAAGATACGGGGATGATTAAAGTCTGCTAATGTCATTCAAAATAATACATAGTTTCTCGCAGTATTCATATTCTCAGTAGAGTATTTTGGGGAATACAACAATTTATCAAAATCTTTCAGGTATTTATCCATAATGTTCTCTTGAAACTTCATATCATTTAAATATTTGTTCCAATGCTACTACTTTCAACTAAAGTTCTGGTTGGGTAAGGCTTTTCCAATAATAAGACTACGGATGGAGGGCTTTCTTTAAAAATATGGGACAGAATAAGGAGGACATATCCAGGATATGAATAATGTCCCTGGTACCTTTTTTAGATCCCCTAGAATCACAAAGTTCATGGGATTCACCATTGACAACTTTAAGATATTTTCTAAAATCAGATCTTAAACATTTGTCTCATCGTGGACAGCGGAAAATATCATAAACTTTTGCATGTTAATAGTTGCCGCCCATTGTGGTCTGTCCTTTAGTTTTGAGAAAATACCTTTCTGAAATGTCTCTCTTTAGGACGGATATAATTTTTGTCTGAGGCTATCAATCTTTTTCCAGGTTTTCCAAAATGAATTTATAAATGATGTACAAATGCTTCAATGCTAATTGTTTTAAGGCAGTATTTTTTGATTATGGGTAGATTTTTGATTTATAGATTTAATAGATAATGCTTACATGGAGGAATTCATTACATTTTCTTTATACATATGTATATGTTTTACTTAGCTGATGAGAGCTACGATACCATGAGCTCCCCGAACTAAACAATGAAAGCTTTCAATTTTTCTGTATTTCTTGTCATAGTGCTTGTGCAACTTATTATCTATGATTCATTCACCACATAGCAAGCGTTGCCTTTGCAACATAAGGTTCTTCTAACAGAGCAATTTCACTCTCGGCCAATTCGAGATTCAATGCTTTCACAAAATCATCTACTCTTTCCATAGAATTAACTCCAACTATTGGGTTTGCGCCCTTACTTAAAACCCATTTTGTAGCTACAGCGGCCATGCTTACTTCGTATTTTTCGGCGATCTTTTGAACTCTGTATATGATCTCTTTATCCGCCTCAGTTGGTTTGGTCAAACCCATTCGAGCAAATATTTCGTCCTTAGTCAGTCTTTCAGTTCCATCAGAAGACAAGGGACGTGCGAGAAGTCCCATTGCAATCGGCGACCAAGGAATTATCGAACCTTCCCGAAGTCATTTTCTTTACAAAAAGGTATCATTTCTCTTTCTTCTTCACGGTATAAAAGGTTGTAATAATTCTGCATACTAATAAACTTTGTCCAGCCATTTTTTTCAGCAACAAATTGCAATTGTGCGAATTCAACAGCTTTCATTGAAGATGCTCCTAAATATCTTACTTTGCCTCCTTCAACCACATCATGTAACGCTTTCATAATCTCATACTTTGGGGTACTACGATCTAATCTGTGAATTTGGTATACGTCGATATAAGTCCCCAAATTCTTGACGGAATGTTCAACAGCATCAAGGATATGTTTCCTGGACAATCCTTTAGAATTGACGTAGTTGATTTCAGGATATTTATTATTGCCCAATTTATGCATGTTAAACTCCGGATCATTATAGTCCATCGTACCCCAAACTTTCGTCAAAATAACAATTCTTTCTCTTGGTATATTGTACTTCTTGATAAACTTACCTAAAAGAATTTCGGATGCACCGTTCGAATAAACATCAGCAGTGTCAAACGTTCTTAAACCATTGTCATAACACTTTTTCAATATTTCCATAACAGACTCTTCTTCATCAATACACCAATTGAGATGTTTTCCAAATGTCATACAACCTATGATAATAGGGAAATAGATAAGCCCGAGGCACCTAGTTTCTGATAGTCTACTTTGCTCATTTCCCTTTTGATATTTTATAATTCTTCTGTTTTAAATCAGATCCTTTAGTTAAATCAAGACTTAGGTGGATGTATATTAATCTCCTAATATTTTATTATATTATGTAAGTTTAAAATTGTTTACAGTATTCTGAGCTGGTAGATCCGTAGATTTTATATGTTTAAACGATGGTGAATCGGAAATAATGGATATACTGGAAATACTGGAATTTACATTATGCAGAACAATTAACAGCAATTACATGAAATTTTCGAGTAGCAGTGATGTAGCATTATACTAGACTCGTTTGATATTTTATATTTCGAGCAACTCATTTCTATTCTTTGTCATATTAGATTTCATTGAAAGAAAATGGCTCGAAGATTATTGGAATGTAAGAAAATTAAGAGTATGTAGTCCGAATGCGGAACTTGCATGTTATGATATAAATATTAAGACAAAATTAACTTAAATATGTTATTACCTTTCCCTTAGCGACTCAACTCATCCTCACTAATAACATATATTTTTAAAAGATTAAAATAACGTACCAATCATGAATCGACATGAGGTAAAGTAGGCATGAAATTAAAATTTAATATTCTTCTACCACCTCGAAATTTAAATATGTTTTTCTACAAATTCAATATATAATACATCTTGTACAATATTTTTCTAGTATTATCTTGAAATAAGTCTAACACAAGTTCTCTGGCTTGAAATTTATACCGTTAATCTTCAAGCATTTGACGAGAATACCAAAGGCGCATTCATTGAATACGTTAGCTAAGGATACTAATTTTTGACAAGTTAGCAAGAGATGAAATTATTCCTGAAACGTCAACTTATTGCATTAATATTACCGTGATATTGTTTTAAGTAGCAATTATGAAGATGAGCCCAAAATGCATTTTGACGTTGCGCTAGGAACATTAACGGAATTATCGGACTTAAGGGAGTTTCCGGAGAAAAAAATCTGATATTAGAAAAACCACCTATTAATAAGTACAATTAAGTATTTAAACGTTCAGTTCGCTGAATCTGTCAAACAAAAAAACACACTAAATAAGATAAACATACAGACAAACATATAAAATATGACAGTTCCAAAGAGATTTGAAGGGTTTGCTTACAACGAAGAAAACTGGAAGCAATTGCGAAAAGTTGAATTTGAACCAAAAAAGGTTAATCCTGAAGATGTTGTTATCAAGATCGAAGCTTGTGGCTTATGTGGATCAGATATTCACACTTTGAAAGGTGATTGGGGGTCAGTTGCAAGAAAGGACTTGGTTGTTGGTCATGAAATTGTAGGAAAAGTTGTTCAAGTTGGTAATAATGTTAAGAATGTGAAGGTAGGTCAAATAGCGGGCATTGGTGCCCAATCTAATTCATGTCTTCAGTGTGACAGATGTCTTGATGACTACGAGAACTATTGCACAAAGATGGTCCCAACATATAATGCACTAGATCCTCTGGCTGACAATTATATCACGCAAGGTGGTTATGCCAATTATGCAATTTGTAATGAACATTATGTTTTCCCAATGCCAAAGGGAATCTCATCAGGTGAAGCAGCACCATTATTATGTGGCGGACTTACTGTTTTTTCTCCTCTCACCCGTAGCTTAGGTTATGATATGACAGGAAAAAAAGTTGGTGTTGTTGGTATTGGTGGGTTAGGTCATATGGCTATCCTTTTTGCCCAAGCTCTCGGAGCTGAAGTAGCTGCTATTTCGAGGTCATCAGCTAAGAAACAAGATGCCATGAAAATGGGAGCTACCAGTTTTATTGCTACTGGTGAAAATGAAAATTGGACAACAGATCATGACAGTGAATTTGATTTGGTATTGAACTGTGCTTCTAATTATAGTTCTCTTGACTTTAACAGTTTAGCACAGATCATTAAATTCAAGGGTGAATTGATTATTGTTGGTGCGCCTTCTTTGGAAGAAGGCCTTGAAATCCTGGCTTTTCCACTTATTTTAAAGAAAATTACCATTCTGGGTTCCGTAGTAGGAAGTAGAAAAGATGCTCTTAAGATGATAGATGTTGTTGGTAAGCACAAATTGAAACCATGGGTTGAAGAAATTCCTATCAGCTCTGAAAATATCGCAATATCCTTAGAGAAATGTGACAGTTCTGATGTCAAGTACCGATTTGTTTTCACAGATTTTGATAAGGAGTTCCAATAATTATATAACATATTGATACCAATTATTCGCACACTTACATCACTTAGTTAAATAAAAGATTCGTTTAATAAAATTGGTATGACCTCCTTTAATAATAAGTTGAATATTTCCGCTAGTGCTTCCAGGAAACTTCATTCTGGATACTCTTGTTATAAGACTTTGAATTTGTAGCCACTTGAATGTTATCGACAGCCCCATGGACTGGCCAAAACAAAAAAGTTTTGCGACAGGGCGACAGGGCGACAAAACTCATTTCCAACCGCAACCTGAAAAATAAAAGAATAAACAGAATTGTATGCACGCCTCATGTGGCTGATAATTCTGTCGCAACCTGCCGAATGGGGGAGATAATTATATAGGTTGCAAGTTGAAATATTAGAAATTTTTGAATGATTTATTTTTCGGTTGAAATTTGAGTATGATATTATCTCCATCTTTTGCATGTTATATTGTTAAATTTGGAGTATTGAACTTATATGTGTTCTATATGTGTTATAATGATAATCAACTGCAAAAGCCTTAGATCCTACCAAGGCAAAAAAGGGAACATGATACTCATAGGATTAAACAAATAGATAGTTTCAAAAATGGGCAGCTTAGTGTTCAAAAGCATTTATGTTGATCAAAAAGTGTATTTGGTAAGTACAAGATTGGTAAACATTATCATGATCCATTTTCATATTAGAATATTTAGAAATTGGTTGCTCAAAGATAGAACCAAATATGAAAAGGCCAAAGAACAGTAGCAATTGGAAATAATCCAGCAGGTAGGAATAATACAGGAAGATAATAATGATAAGAATTACTCTTTTCTTATAGGGAACAGTGTGTTTTATTGATATTGGGTATTCTGATTATGTTATCAGTGAGAAAGGTTCTCGATTGGTGATTGCTATATCTGATAAATTTGTAAACCGGTCAAAGTATGCTTTTACATTTCTCCAGAAACATATATTGCGTTGTAGGGTTGGGGTCTGAATAAGCTTACGTTTCGGTAAAAAGGAATGCGATGAAGTGATTTTGTCTTCCTATAGCTGATTTTCTGCGAAATATGGACTATAGCCTTACTGGGTGTTGCTACTTAATATTATTAAGTTCGATTTAATAGTAGTACTCAAAGAGCTTACCTTATTAATAAATTTTTAGCATTTACTATTGCTTCAATAAAAAACTGTGAAAAAGTTGACAAACCAAAAATATAATATTGAGTAGCTTTATCTAATTTATATTTTTCTATAAAGATGATCAAATTCCTTGGTTTTTTACCCTTAAAATTTGCTGTACTGCATCAATCACACTTTGTTCTAGTTCAATTCAAAGCCTAAAATTGTACGAGTCTTCTGGTTCATGCACTTGTACACATTTTCATACTTTTTCGACGCCCAGGTTATCTTTTGGCAATTTGTCTGATAATTCTGGAAAGGTTTTGCGAATAAGGATTGAACTTTACGATGATTTGAATAAATACGTATTAAAATAACTGCGAAAGTCGTGAGACCAGCAGCAAATTATAGCCTGAGCCCTTAATGCACAATGGTAGTCTCTAGCTTCAATTACTTTTTGCATTCCTAAGTTGAACACTATCTCTCCAACCCCGCTTCCACAACTGCTAAGCCTCACAAATGTCAACGCAGGCAAGCTCACGAATGATAGCCCAAATGATTGTAATAAACCCTGCGTTAAATACAATTGCAAGAGACTTACGGCATAGCTAGCCATCATGAAGTTTACAAATAGCATTTCCCAACATTAAAGTTTCTCTAGTTCCAATAAAGCCATGTATATAGTTGAATTTGGGGCACACGCCAATCCTATTCAAAAAGATATTCCCCCAATTATGGCATAATCTATCCTACCGCCACCTTTAAAAGCTCCATGATCAAGATAGAATGAAAAATAAATCCCGAAGGCCGAATTTAAACCCATAGGAGAGAACACGATCAAGAATGTTGCAAACACGATTACCCAACCATATCCGCCGTCCATTCGTAATCCATACTGAAGAGAGTGTGAAACAGGTACTTTTTCTAGGTTTGTATTGTCCAAACTCAGTTTACCTTGGATAGACATATCACCTTCACATTTATATCGTTGTTAATAATTTGTTTTTCCAAATCACCTTGTTTGAACTCAGAGACTTCTGATAGCCGTACTATCAGTTGCACTTATATTACTGCTAACCATTTCTTTTTCCATTAATAAAATTCTTTTTCTTTATATTAGGATTAGATAATTTAGATAATCCATCTCATTAAATACAAAGATAATAACTCCATAACATCATTCGATTATTCTTTGATGGGTTTCCTTTGCTGTCATGGTGATGAGTAAGCCCAACCTAGAAGTGTGGGAGGTATACAGTGAACTTCTAGATGCTTACATTGTTATGATTGGCCACTGCCACTGCTATCACCAATGCTGAACAACTCATGAAAGCTAATACAATAACCTTACTTATGATATCACCACCTTCTGTAAACTACATGTTTCTTTCATCCTTTAACGTAAAAGAGTTTTGGTTATAATCAATCTATTATGCATAAATACATCCTACCCGAAATTTTAATAAACTTGTTATCATGTGCATATGTATGCAATCACCAATTTGCAACTGAAACGTTAAAGAGTATTTATATAGTTGTTTTTCTTCTTAGTCATGGACACAATTAGATCAGACTCTCGCGTGGTGGGATAATTCTTATGACCGGGAAGATTACGAACTGCTGTTTGTCTTATATAAGCTTGCAGTAAAAATGGAGTTAGAATCGATTGTATAAGTTTGTTAAAGCTATTATTTTGTTAAAGCTATTATTTTGTTTGTTGAATCATTGTTCGTACCAGGTCATAATTCTGAAAATTTTATATTAAGTTCACCTATTCAGTGATTCATGTAAATGTTCACCGGATTATTACCTCTCGGATAATTGATTATAAAATCATCTCTTGATCGTCAGGTCACCAGCTGAATTCTCTAGTACCCTAATCATGAGATAATTGGATTGAATAGCACTAGTTAAATCAAGATTACACATTAAACCTACAAGAGAGGTATTCGAACTGTGCTTGTCAATATTACAAGAAATTTATCCGTATTCTGATGCATATAACATGCACATAACAGATAAATATATCTGGTAAAAGTTTTGCTAGTCGATTGTTGAGTTGCTTCTCTGATTAAAGAATAAATGAATAGAGCCGATAATATTAAGCTTTCCTCGGATTTTTGCAAGTTGGGTCTATGAAATTTACATATTTTAGTTAATTTTAATTAGTCAGCTATGTTTTTAGTAAAAATAGTTATTATTATTATCCTCAACTTACTTCATGCTCAATTTCTCCATTTTTAATGTTGATGGTAATGTGAAAATATATTATTATGTAATAAATTACACATTTCTTTTTCATTCGCATATTACTAACGAAATCTGATTACGAAATTATAATTAGTAAGCGACTACTGTATGTCAAGCTTGATTATGTTGTAAAGTCTTTTAATTAAGGGGTATTATCGCTATCAACTTTCATGTCTAAAAACATATACAAAATGCTCTTATTACAACTGTTGGTCCCTTCATTAATATTCAATCCGTTTGAAATATCATAGCTTAAAAATATGTTTAAAAATGTATTAGTAATCAAACCCAAGCAATAAATTGCATTTAGTCAGCAGGTTTAAAATTTAATAGTAAGCTTTTACAAGCAGTTAAAGTTGCATAAAATTTGGTTATATTTCAAATGGTTTGACTTTTTCATTCTTTGATAAATATGAATATCTGAAAGGAATGTCAAATGTGGAAAGTTATATGAGAGACTCAGAGATAGTAGCTAATGCAGATTCACATACTTCTTATGACTCTTTGAGGAACGAATCATACCAGATTCAGGAAATTGTTACTAATACGGATAATATTGATAATATAACTTCTGGAACTAGTATAAAGAGAATGAAGACTAATAACTCTACGTTGTCCAGAATTGTTACAGCAATCAGGGATGATCATCAGCAAGACAATGATGAGTTTCCACAGTATAAAGACAAAGCCTATTTAGAAGAGGTTTTGGATATGCGGTTAGCATTTACTTCGGGAGATAATGACGGCGACCAGGAAAGCAATATTGTACTCTATCGGAAATCGGAGAAGGATTATAATGAGAAAGACTACACCGATGAAAAATATGATGATGTCAATAATGATCCACCAGATGGGGGTTATGGATGGGTGTCAGCATTCTGTGCTATGTTGGCAGCATTTTCGACCTGGGGTTCTAATGCTGGTTACGGAGTTTTCTTGAACTATTATTTGTCATCAAATTCATTTCCCGAGGCTACTCCATATGATTATGCCTTAATTGGCGGGATCGTAGTGTTTCTAGCACAAGTGCTAGCCCCTCTCAGTGTGTTAGGATATAAAATGTTTGGTTTTTATAACCTTAGTTTCTGTGGTATTTTCATACAAACTAGTGGGTATATCCTTGCATCTTTCGCGACTAAACTTTGGCAAGTATATTTGACTCAAGGGGTTTTGGTTGGCTTATCTTTCCTGATGATTTTTATACCACCTACCCTTATATTGCCTACATATTTCAAGAAATATAGGGCATTTGCTATGGGAATTGCGGTCTCTGGTGGTGGGCTTGGTGGTATAGTATTTTCATTATCCGTTAATAAGCTTATCCAGCAAACAGGGGACCAGAAATGGGCACTAAGAATGAGTGGAATTGTTACTTTAGTCCTGGCTTTAATCGCAACAATTATGAACAAACCTAGAAATTATAAACCCTTGCCATTCTCTACAACATTAAAGGCAAAGTTTATTAAAGATAATTTGAAGGTAATTTTAGATTTTAGCATATTTAAGAACTATCCATTTACTCTAATTACATTATGGTTTCTGTTATGTTTATTGGGCTACATTTTGATGCTTTTCTCCATGGCTGCTTATTCTAATCTGGTTGGTTTAACCTCGCACGCAGCCTCTACTATAACTGCTTTACTTAATGCTGGCCAAGTGTTTGGTCGTCCTAGCCTTGGCATACTGGCCGATAGAGTGGGAAGAAGCAATTTTTCTGCAGCTGTCTCATTACTTATCTCAATTCTTCTATGGGCATTTTGGATCAATGCTACTTCTTTTCCAGCAATAGTTGTATTTGCAATTGTTTTAGGGTTATTCATTGGTATTGGAAGTGTGATGTCCCAATCATTAGCAGCTGATATTCTTCAAGACGAAGGAAAATTACCAGCGGCATGGTCATATCTAAATATGGGTTCGCTGTTTTTCTGTTTAGTTGCAGAAGTAATTGCGTTGGCTATTAGAGATGAAAGCAATGACAAACCTTTTTTGAATACACAAATTTTTTCGGGTTGTTGCTTTTTCGTTGCTTTTTTACTTTTATTAATTATCAGAGAATGGTTGGTTAGAAGAACCTTAAATAATAGGCTAAATACCGCCCATTCAGGTATCACTAATACTGAGAGAAAAATGCATTTACATTCACATAATTTACAAGATGTCGAAAAGGGAGAGTATAATGGTACGCCAGAGCTTGAATTATTGGAGGCCAGGGTTGCCAAGTATGAAAACCTTTTGAGCAAATCCATCCTATACTTTTTCGTTAGAATGTTTTACCCCATTAGAGTATGATTTTAATAATATATTAGCATTTAAATTTTAAAACTTTTTGTACATTTTCAGATAGTTCGCATCGTAGAAATATTTTGGAGTTTTCATTTCTGAATTCTGTATGGTGTTGCAATCTAAGTTTCCCAAGAAAGTTAAAATAACTAATACATAAAAGGTTCATTAAAAGAATTGCAAGATAAAGAAGATAGATAGAAAGTTCTCAAACTTACGAATGAAATCATTAACAACCAAGAAGAGAACTGAAAAACTAATATCTACTAGTCATCATACCGTTCGGACCATTGCAATCGAAAAAACGACTGCATTTGTTTGGTTTATTTGCCGATTTCAGTTATATAATATAATATCATCCCTCATCGATATAATTGAAACGTTACATTCTCTGATACCCGAGACATAATTATTAATATTTCTCAGAGAATTGTTTTTAAAAAATTAGTAAAATTGATTATTAATAGGTATAAAGAGATGATTAATAATATAGAAAATTATTAAAAAAAATGCACGTGAGACAATTCTCAATAAGCACAAGACTGAATTATTACTTCGCTTAGAATTATATAAGAAACTTAGGAATCCTAAGTTATCTAATATTGTTGAATAAATTATAATAGAATTTTATAAATTTAAGAATGACGAAATTGAATATCACACAGGTCCGTAATGCTACTCAAATCATAGAATATGCGGATAAGAAGTTTTTGATTGATCCTCTTTTAGCTGAAAAGGGTGCATATCCAGGCTTTGAAGGGTGTGTTCGTAGTGAGATTCGTAATCCGACTGTGGAATTGCCTATTCCTGCAGAAGATCTTATCAAAGTTGATGCTATTATTGTTACTCATACTCACGCAGATCACTGGGATGAGGCAGCCATCCGTCTCATTCCAAAAGAGATGACAATTTATGTACAAGATAGGATAGACGAAGCAACACTCCGTTCTCAAGGGTTCACCAACTTACACGTTCTTTCAGAAATTAGTTGCTTTGAAGATGTTTCTCTTATCAAGACTGGTGGTCAACATGGAAGTGATGTCGCGTATGCTGTTGACACATTAGCCGAAAAGCTTGGTGATGCTTGTGGTGTTATTTTCAAACATCCAAGAGAAAAAACACTCTATATCGCCGGTGATACTATCTGGAATGACGAGGTAGAAAATGTATTATCTACCCACAAGCCAGATATTGTTGTTCTCAATGCTGGATTTGCTCAAGTTATTACCTTTGGTAGTATTATTATGGGTAAGGAAGACATTCTTCGTGCACATGTTATGTTACCTAACGCAAAAATAGTTGCAACTCATATGGAAGCTATTAACCATTGCATTCTTACTCGTAAGGAGCTCAGAGATTATGTTGAAGATCATAAAATTTCTGAGTCCGTTCTCATCCCTGAAGATGGTGAAACTAACAGCTTTAAGTGATTTCTTGTATATCTATTTTTTTTTCATATTTATTCATCAATAAATGATTTGAAGCAAAGCTTTTTGTACTCGTATAAAATAGGAAGTTCTTCATATGATTCAGAAGTTACATAGTCGACTATACCCTGTAATTGGGTGGAAGCTCGACAAGCCCATACAAAACCTGGAAGCCTGGTTTTGTTTACTTTTGAGGAGCCATAAACCAAAACAAATAAACAAACAAGTACTTACATAGAGTAGGATTGTTGTATTAAATAAGCAAGAAAAAGTTTTTATGGACGGCTAAAAGATTTCTTTACGCTCTAACTGAATGTTAGTCTTGAAATTATCTATTTCCTTAACCGATGTTGGAAGATTAATTATTGGGTGCTACCGCTCGGACATTAATTGCTGGTCTTCTCTGCTAGTTTTCTTGTACTATTAAGTGCTACACTTGATCCATGCTCTTCCTGCATTTCCAAAACTCTAGAGATAAAGGATGAGCTTAATTTGCTGCTAGAAACATTCTTTTTGACAAATTGTACCATGATCTGTTGCCAGTCTCTTATACCCAATCTTAATGAACTTAGTAATCATTGTCATAAAAAGTGCATACATATCTTCTTGTTGTACAATACCGCTTCCAATATCAACAAATAAATATCTGGTACATCTTTCTTGTAGCTTCTCCCATTTTCTTTGTTTTTTTTCGTTTTGTTTCAACTGCTCAATTAACCTGAGCTCATAATATCGTACATAGTTTATGCAAAAAAATACGATCTTTGAAACAATAATAGAATATCCTCTTGATATAAGCTTCGTGCTATTGGTAATGTTATCAGTTTATTATAAGTATAAGTACATACTATTGTTCCTCCGCGAAAAACTATATTCCTCTTTGTATCATTAAACTGACGTCCTAGAACCTCAGTCATTAGGAACGGAAAACACCAGTAAAGAACATTATTAAAATGATGATTTTTCTTAATTTGAAAAGGTTAAAGCAAAGAGCCCTTCTTAGATCGTCAGAAGAATCAAAGCGCTTAAACGGAAGGCATGGTCTGTAAGTATGAGGTGGCATAAACCAGATGTTGCAGAAAAAAATTCCAGATTGTAATTTTCTTCAATAAAATCTAACAACCTAAAACTGTGTGTTGGCATTAAAGTACCACAGAATATTTTAATGAGAAAAACTACAAACTCTGGTATATCTGATAAGTGGATTTCTGTCTGTCTGTATAGCATGGTATGATATCTGTTTGTGAAAAATACAATAGATGGATACTATCCCCTGCACTTGGAGATTGCGCGTTTTTTCCCATAGTTAAGTTAAGGAACACACCCGTTTGGGTGCAATGTCGTAAATGTGTGTAAACTGGTACCAAAAGAGAAGGTAAGATTGTATTACGTTATCGAAGAATTTTAGTAAGGCACACTTTCTTGTAATTGCACATTATCGGAACGAAGTCGTTTGGTTGTTCTCTCTATTGGAAGATTTTATTTATATCTATCTTATTTGCTGCTGAGCTTCCACTAATGCTCTTGTGCTTACGAACTTGTGACCATTCAACGCCATAACACATGAATTTTCAACTTGAGACTCAAAATTAACGTGTGCAAACCTACAACGTCGTAAAATGGAAAAACTTTTAATGACATAACTATAACTTGTAAGTTGTTGTTTCTGATGTCTTGCAGGTTACCATATGTAGGATCGTCATGCCATCTAGTCAATTAACTATGTAGAACTCGATATGTACCGCCAGGTATACGAAACCATTGTACTAGCCCTGGGACACTTGGTGTCCACTTCCACACGGCATTACGGAACGATTGCCAATTGTCATCCATCAGTTAACGCTACCGATGTGCTCCGGTTCCGCCATTTGGACCAGTCTTGCATAAGCTCATTTCCTTGTTACACACGCAGAAAAATTTTCACATTTGATTATGTAATATTGTTATATGCAATGCTTGAAATGTTACGTTAGTTCGTAAGTTATTCAATTCGTTTTGGTAATTGAATTGAACGTACAGGCATGTACTTGCAACCATAAGTGTTCGGGATTGAAATTTGACTTTATAGGGTTATCAGTAGCGTCAAAGACTAAACGATAAATAAAATCCGATTAGGGGGTTGTTCAAAAACGTTCATAAGCGAAAGTAAATTTACTTCAAAATACATTATTAAGCAATTCATCTGAATAGATGTAATAAGTTAATGCGAGATTTGCCCTTCCTGATGCGCTCTTATAAGTCAGGCGCCACATCGCCAAATGTCTATGCCTGCATGAGATCAAACGATTTTGATTTGCATTAAATTTTTAAGCTACTATGCGCACTCGTAAACGGCTACAGCCAAATTTCTTGGTACTAATCTTGCATCATAATATTGAATATACGAGCAAGAATTAAGCCAATATAAGATGATCTTCAAGACGGACATCATGCGGTCTCTAAGAATATGAATGATTAAATTCGAAGAAACATAATTTGAATAATTGTTGTAATTGGAAGACCGCTTGAAAGTTATGCTCTTTGGATTGTCCTCTACAATTAGAAGCAGAAAATTAATAAAGACGCTCATAACACAATTATCAGTTTGCTCCATGTTGCTCAATCAATGGTGGAACAGGAGTTCGTTGAGGCCCGAATCGTCCACCGAGTGCATTGACGTCCCGCAGTATTCGCGGCATAAGCGCCAGTTGCTTGTGCTATTCGGCAATGACATGCGTCGCTTTCGAGCCGCACATACCAAGTTATCGATGATTATCATCACGCTCCTCCTTATCCTGAGCTTGCCACCGTGGTTAACCGAAATAGGTGCGAAATTGAAAGAGTGGATAAAATTCTTGTAAATTGCATGTTACAGCTAATTATCCATGTGAAGTCGCACTCGTAAAAGCCTGTCACACTGCTAGTTAGAATGTATGAAAGCACTATTTTCGAGAATAAAATAAAAAGCTGGTACACGCCCCTCTAACAAAAAATAAAATACATAGCTTTGTTACATAGTCTGCTAACCTCGTCATACGACTTTCTACGGAACTTTAATTTTTCTTTTTTAAATTTTTATGAGAAATTATCACTGAAGATAATTGGTTCAATTTCGCCCGTGTATTCTACAATAGACATATCACCTGAAAATCTGTCAAAGATAATCATAATGTTAAAATCATTCGTTGGGTTATTTTTGTTATGTCTCAGCGTAGGGTTAGCTGAAACATTCCCCCTGAAGGCCGAGTTAGAAAAACTTAACGCAACTGCTAAAGTGACCATGTTAATAAGTAACATACCGTCAGAAGCACATGAATATCTCCGGTCCGGTAATGGTAATAGAATGCCAGATACATTATTTAATCAGTTAGAAATATCTCAGGAGTTTATTAGTGCGATTAACAATAAGAAAAGAAATGAGAATTTTAATGCTCTAGCATTTGGGTTCGAAGATTTTGATAGAATCTTGACTAATTACAGTGCTGACGCAACAGGTGTGGTAAAGAGAGCGGCTGATCTACCAGTATGGGTAACACCGACGAGACTAAAGAAGTATAGTTTTGTAACCAAGTATAGGTTAGAGACCGCTCGTGTATGGCTAATAGAGAACTGGTATGACACTAAAGCTTCCTTCATTGATAACATTACCGGCTTTGCATCTTTGGGGACAGCGATAGCAGATATGATAATTGGTTCATCAGGCCCAGAATGTAAGGGCTACATTAAGTGGGTCGAGGTAGATGGATTAAACTGGACATGTGCTGTAGCCTCATGGACTAGTTCCGGCAAAAAGAAGTGTTATACTAAAGGGACAGGTAGTATGTTTTCAGAACCATGTGACAATAGTGTGCAAGAAGCTAATAAACGGCAGATGGCATCATTCTGTTTGAAGGGTTGGAACGGTGGTGATTTTAATGCAGATGTCCGTGTGATGCATCCGGAGATTACCAACGCAAATATATGGGATCTTGATTGCATGTAGCGAGTTAGGGCAAGAGCAAAGATTTAATAAAGTAAATTTTTAAAAGAAAAAGTTAAGTAGTCGACAAAAATGATGTACTGACTATCCCCTGCACTTGAAGATTGCGAGTTTTTCCCATAGTTAACCCCATACTAATAGTGTAAACTGTTTTTGTTTACTTTTCAGAGGACCATGTCGTCGTGGTATATTAAATCAAAACAAATAAACAAAGCTTAACAATAATACCTATAATTTACATAATCACATACTTAACATAAAACATACGTAATCATTTACAAACATACGTAATCATTTATAAACATATATAAAACCGAATAAAAAAAATATATATATAAGAGTACAGTACCTTCAATTTATCTCTTTCTGATAGTTAGATATTGGCTTTAAAGATCTACCTCTCATTATCTTCAAAAGTTTATAGTTGCATAATCATCTGATACCTTAAAATACTCTTTGTAAATCATTCATACTTCTATGGTTTATTCGACATTAATTGATTAATTCCTTAAAAGTTGAGTACTATTGCTTTTATTAATGTCCATTAGTGTCAGATAGCCGAACTAATTCAATTTTATCATAGTATATAAGACTTATTAGTATACACAAAGATTGTAGCTTTTTGCGCATTACGGAGATTTTTAAATGAATTGTTTGTTACAACATTATTCTACCAATGGCTCCGAGATACCAGGAGTCAAAGAATCTAAGCTAAATGCTTGCAAGCTTGCTTCAATCATGCCTCAAAGTCACACATTAATCATCATCTTAGAACAGAACACAGGGTCAATTGCAACTTCCAACAGCACGTCTTCAGAACAACCGGGTATGCAATTCCCAACCAAAAGTGCGGCTTTTCCTATTTATACCGCGAAAAAGAAGACACCAAGCCACCCACTTCAATGACAACCATCGTAGGCCCGCATACAAGATATATATGAAAGCTATTTCAACCCCGACAGATAATGATGAGAGTGTAACCGTGACAACGCGAAAAAAAAATTGAGCCATAGAAAAGTTTAAGGGTGACACTTTTAGAGTGTAACCCCTAACCCAATTCGACTTGTAACGTAGTATTTGGATAATGTGTAGTATATTCCAGGTAGTATCGACCCTCCTAGGAGTTATCCTTCAAAGTTGAAATTATAGTTTTTTTGTTTTTCAGATTCTCGCAAAAAAATATGAGATTTCAAAAATTGAGAAAACATATTTCACAATTTTAAAATTAAGGAAGTTCAATTTTCCAGCTAAACTTTGAGTATGTTATTATCACAGTCTATTGCATGTTTAATTTGGAATATTGAACCTATACGTGTTTTATATGTGTTATAATGATATCTGTAGAACAGTGGTGGATTCTAGTATTGGTACGGTATATTAGCGTTTTCGCCCGGGGCTGCAAATCATTTATCTTTTTCCATTAATTGGCATTATTTCACATGCAATATGCGCACACGCACGACCCGAACGTCGACGACAGATGAGTTGTGTTTTCTGTCAATATTTAACCCTGCATTTTTGCAACAAAATGGAAGCACACGGCATACGTATTGTTGAGATTGATGGAGTTTCTATTTTAACACACGACGGAAATATTCTTAATCCGTTTTCCGAGAGATTTACGCAGAGATATTTAGCGAATGTTGTAGGTTGTTCCAGCGTCCGTGAAGATATTCTATCAACAATTAATAACCACTTTGATAACCACTCAAAAAGCCATTATGTGCGCAAAAGTGTTGTATCTACCGATCACGCATCGGAAATAGCAGGAGTCAAAGAATCTAAGCTAAATGTTTGCAAGCTTTGCTTCAATCATGCCTCGAAGACTCACCTTAATCTTCATCTTAGAACAGAACACAGGGTCAATAGTAATTTCCAACAGCACGTCTTCAGAACAACCGGGTATGCAATTCCCAACCAAAAGTGCGGCTTTTCCTATTTATACCGCGAAAAAGAAGACACCAAGCCACCCACTTCAATGACAACCATGGAAGGCCCGCATACACATCTCCGGCACGAGGACAAGTTCCTCCGCACAATCAACGCCAACCTATATTATGGAAAGGGATACCCGCAGTACTTACACAGCGAAAACAAGGAAGAAAGTATACCGGTGTTTGAGGCCGTCAAGAAGTATATTCTCCAGGACAGGCCACATTTGAAGGGCACGCATCCCATTTACAATCGGATGTTGCGAGAGGGCATATTGAAGGTTCCCGTTCTCTTTACGACCCAGGTGATCTATGCAAACTATGCCAGCCGTTTTTTCTACACGTTTGCCAAGGTATGCGGTAACCGAATCATCGAGGAAGTGGTGACCAATCCCACCGACGAAGTGGTGAAGCGGGCGGTGATGGAGACGATCGAGAAGTATATTGTGGTGGAAGAAGACACGACTGGAATGTTTATGAGAGCCGTGATTATCTCGTTGATGCTTCCCGATGACAGGTTTGCGCAGTCGAAGGTGCGAGCCAGAATCCTCGATGGCATCAACTATTTCTTGAAGTTGGCTATAGCAGACTATATGTTGATGAGAAACAACGCCAATGGGATTCTTTGAATCCACACGGTCATACAACCATAAATTCAATTGGACGTTGTCGGCTTTTCAGACGATAGTCGACCAGCAGGATAACCGAAAGGTATGATAGGTTCGGTCTGGTTCAGTAAGAGCGAGCTCGGCAAGTTCGTTAGATACTTGGTCCGAGAATACCATAACACCGTTTGAAAGTTGCTACCAGAAGCAATGTTGAAGTGGACGAGCGATATGAGGAGTTTCGGAAGCACGCCAAAGGGTGTTCAGGTGCACGGATTTAGGCTATAGTGTTTTCTATGGGCAAGCGAACTCAACAAGCTTTCGTATCAGCGACGCACGAACGAACAAGCTGTATGCAATAAATGGAAGAATCAAAAGTATATGAGAAGCATGTTTGACCAGTCTAATAGCTTAGCTTGAACATCTTTGTGTGCGTTTTTTCAGCTATGGCTATCCATTCTGGGTGACGAGGTTGCTCACGTTATGATGAAATAGAAGTATTACTTTGTTTCTTTGACATACATAATTTATTAACTAGTAAATATTCAATTGTATCATGGTGAATCACGATAACACGGAATTTCTATCATAAAAATATATAGACTTTCTGCAAAGTTCCTCTGCCCCATTGTTTATAGTTTTGAATTATGACATAATTTTATTCGATATCTTAAGCTTAATAAGTCCTACCACTGTAAAACACAAGAATTCAAGTACACATCCTTCAAAAATACTTCTGAACTGGTCCGAAGTCATTTGTATCAAGTTTCATCATATTTCGAATTGAAATCAACCTTAGTAGACCCTGGGGTGTCATCAGACTTTAAAACCAGTTCGTCAAAGACTATTTCGTCACTGGAATTTGCATGATCATTCCATCCACTTTCATTATTTTCGTTTTTAGCTAAGACAACATCACGTAGTTTATCCTCCTCAGAAATCCCATAACCAGTAATTGGGACAAGCTCATCAAGGGCTTCAAAGTCTCTTTTTTTCTGCTCTTCACTACTTGGGTAAAAAGCTAACCCAAAATCTATCAAAGTGACCCTTCCCGATATTGAAACATGTATATTGTCGAGTCTTATATCATTATGCGAAATTCCCAACAGATGAATTTCCGCGAGTCTCTCCTTAACTACTTTATGCACCCTAAATTTATCCCATTCAGTAGATGGTATTTCTTCTCCCAAATCTTCAAATATATGCATCGGCTGGCTTGGAATACCATTCCAGTATCCAGAAACTATAAGCTTTGCGAAGTTTGCAGCAAATGACGAATTCGCAAGCATCTCATTAATTTCAAGCTCATTGACGTACATGTCGTAGTAACTATCTTTATCTGGAAAATTTTCTTGAGCCTGCTCAGGATAGTTGTACCATTTAACAAAGACTGTGGACGGAAGCAGCAATCCCAAATTAGGAAAAGATGCAGCAGGGTTATATATTATCCGACAAAATGTGTTACCTCGAATGGCATCAAAGTCGACTTCATTGCTTTCTTCTATAGTTATCAATCGTTTTCGAAGTTGATTCCCAGACATCTTGCTACGTTTCCGTTTACGACTTGGTGTGGGTTCTTCCACAAGTCGAGGAAGCACATTCGCTAATGGATCTGGCCCTTTGGTCTTCTGACTTATTTCAATTAGTCCTGCGAATTTCTCTTTTGTACTGAGCGCCTCTGTATTATCCTTATAGAAAAAGCCTGCTATCGCTGACCTTAGAGTTATGCCATGTTCCACAGTCTCGGGATCATTAATAACATAGTAGTCTATGATCATTTTTCCATCATCCATAATCTCATATTTGAAAAACCCCGAAAATGACTGATGATCTGAGATAAACACTCTGTCTGTCCCACAGAGAAAGGCTTGATAAAGATATTTTCTTAAAACTAATGCGCATAAAACTCTAGGCGACCATTCTCGATCTTCAAATAAGTGCTGGTTTTCATGCAGTCTCAATTGTTTCAAGTTCAAACGCTTTTCTACGAAACCCGTTATAGCTAATTTCAATTCTTGAAGTCCTTTAGTTAAAAAATAGTTTTCTGTCTTATAATCTCCTATCGCAAAGCAAATATCAGGATTTCGACGAGTTGATGCCTTATCATAAGACACATGGACAATATCGGGCTTGAAGTTTGGGTTTGTCAACAACGGAGGTATGATTGAAGCGTGACCAAAATGGTGGTATTCATCCAAGATGTCACGATAAAGTCTAGCAGTGGTATCTTCTATTTGATGAGAAAAATATATCTGAATATCATCTTCCACATGTCTGGCATCTCCCAAAGGATAACCATAGTCTTCTGCTATGATCCGACGACCGAAGTTAGTTTTTTTAATAACCTTATCAAGAGGAGCCAAATATGTAATTTTGAACTCATCACTACTAATCTCTCTAAATTCTGCCGTCATCATCGCTTTCGTAACATAATTCAGTGCCAGCATCACAGTCGTGGATCCAGTGGAAACTGAAGCATTATGCTTGGATATTATATGTTCCAACGTAGGTAATTTTTGATTATGTGAGATATTTCTTATTTTCAAAAGGTGAGTGTCTAAAAAGACCCTTATGTTTTGTTCATTGTCATCTTGAACCCTAGCATATAATATCTTTCCAGCACACGGCGGCCGTACTAGGTACCGGCCG